>NC_056680.1:155439991-155739991 GCF_018350215.1 Panthera leo | reverse complement strand
CTGGGAGCTGGGAGGACTCATGCTGGGAGCAACTTCTGGGACAGGTGCATGGGGACCCAGCAGATTCTCATCCTGTCTCCAGCACTGGGGCTGGGGACCCACATCAGGAGTTGCTCACCCCGTATTTGCAGGCTGCGTTGGTGGTATCCCTGAGCTCGTTCTTCACCTTTGGTGTTGAGATCTTTTCCAGAAGTCCCTGGGCTTGTTCTGTAGACATGCCAGCTTTCTCTGCAGCCTGAGGGCATGTGGTAGGGAACACAACTGTGTCTGAATTAGTGGGACCAGAAAATTCTGGTCTTTTTATTTTCTGCTCCCATCTTCATGGTAAGGCCTTTGTCCACCCACAAGTGGAGGTCTAGCTTTGCTAAGAGGGGCAAAATCTTGAGACTGGTGGAAAGAACAGGTGGCAGAGTCATAGCTGTAGAAATTTAAAGCCAGGGGGCATCTTAGAAACCAGTGAAGGGACTGTTATCCAGAGGTAGTCCATGACTTGGTTGGCATTAAAGAGCTTGTTAGTGGCAGAGCCAATGCTAGAATCCAGGTCCCCTGACAGTAAGTCTGGGCTCTTGCCTTCTTATTTCTCAGAATTCTTGAATATCTTGTGCTCTTCTGACTCAAGGGCTAGGCTACAGATTCTCATGGAATTTCTGGAGGACTTCTGAGCAGAGCACAGGGATACAGCTTCCTGCATGGCTAACAATAACAAAGGCTTCAGTATGGGGTTTGTTGGTATCGTTTGGGATTAGGGGTTCTTAACTTTGGCTGCACGTTAGAATCTCCCGAGGGAGCTTTTAAAAAATCCCATTCACAAATCACCCCCTGGAACAATTACATCAGAACTTTTGGTAGGCAGTGTCCAGGTGCTCTAGGGGACTTAAATATACAGCTGAGGATGAGAACCACTGCTGCTTGACCTCCTCAACCTGGAGGAGGAAACACAAAGTTATGCAGTGTATTCTAACGTGACACTATCTTTCTCGTACTTGTCTACATGAGAGAATTGTGTCCCAGACCAAATGTTCAACAACAGGGGAATGGTTAAGTAAACAAAATGCTTAAAAAACAAAAAAACAAAATTGCCCACTAAATGCAATGCTACGTAGAAACTAAGAATGGTACTTTCAAAGAGTTTATGATGGCATGGGAAAGGATTGTTCATAAGTGGAAAGGCAAGCCTGGGCATATACTCTGCAGGAATAAAAACAGTGGAGGAATATATTGGCCATTCTTTGTATGTGTACTTTTGGTGATTTGCCATCTTATGTATTAAATCTGAATATGCTTCGACTATCATTTTGTAAACTGCAGGGAAATTATTATTTTGAATTTCCCGATTTAATTCCAATGAAAAACTTAAGTTTTTATATACCTCATCGATGGCTGGCACACATTCCAATGTTTTGAGCTATTTCTATTTGTTTTCACTCAGGCTTTTGTATAATTCTGGCTTGAGCCGGTTATCTCTTTTAGTCTCTTTAAAGTCTGTCTGTAAAGTCTCCTGCTTTCTACTCTGGCTATGTTGGTGTGGTCTGTGTTGGAGTCTCTGGGGCCAAGATTGCCAATGCTTCATCCCTCCCCATCTGGGGATGCCACCATTTAACAGCTCTCTCCCACTGACTCCTTCATGAGATAAATTCTACCCATGCAGAAGTTTGCACTTCCCCTTTCAACCATGAGATAATCTTCTGTGTGTCCTCCTAGTTCCAACCTTTCAGTAATTTGGCTTCCCAAACACAGACCTGCTTTCTCCCCTAATAACTATGACCTCTTGCACTGAATATGAAATCTGTGCCCTCTCTGCCCCTAAACACCAATTGTTCTCAGCTTTGCTATGAGAGGAGTGGGGACAAGCCAGGATACTCACAGCCAGGATGCTCTTGGGCTCCGAGATGTCTTCATCCTGAGAAGAAGAGAACACTCAGCAGGAAGGAGGTGGAGAGGGTGGAGACGGGGGACAAGTAGGCCAGTGAACAAGAGGGAAAGGCAGGACCAGGATGCTGGAAATGGTTCTGGGGAGGGTCAGAACACCATCCAGGGTCTCCCAAGCAGGTTCCCAGAGTTCTGTCCTCACTCGTGACCAGACGCGCATCCATAGTTCTCTGGACACTTTCTCCAGCATCTTTGGGTGCTCCAGGTTCACAGCGGTGAGGAATCGCATGGCTGATAAACTTCCTGCAGGGCAGAGGTACTCAGAGGTGGGCTCTCCTGGCTTGTTTCTGATGAAGGACCAGCTCTTTCATGCTTCTGACATCCCCAGAGCTCAGTTGCCCTCAGCCTCCCACCCAAATTTCTCATAGCCAATTTGACCTGCTCTTTCTCCCCTTCTGTCCCCATAAGCTTCTGCTGACTCAACTCTGACCTGCGTTTCCCCCAGGTTTGTTTCAGTTTCATGTGGTTGCCAGCCCTTACTTCCTGCCACTAGTTTCCAAATGCGCTGCCTTTCACTAGATACCCCTTCTGTATCCCACTGTCTTCACCTTTTTCAAGGATCACAGAGAAGAAATCCTTGGGGAGCTGGATGGGAACCTGGATATGCTGTCCCAGGAGCCTGATGTCATTTTGCAGGTATTGGGCTTTGCGGGGAAGCAGAGCTGGCGGCTGGTTTCCTGCAAATGGCAATTTGGGGACATTGGTGAGAGACCACGTGAGGGTCCCAGGCTTGGGGGCCGGCTACCTGGGTTTTGACCAGAGGGCAGATTACGAGCTACAGGTGCCAATGTAAAGACCCAATTGAAGCCATCCCTCCCTCAAATCGCGGTCCCAAAGGCGACCGCCTTCACACCGCTGTCTTTCATGATCGCTGCAATGAGGCTCGGGCGCAACTGCAGGTTGATGTTCCAGAGCTTCTTATATCGGCACAGGACCTGCAGAGGCAGAGATGGGGAGCCACTGTGTCAGATGGAGAGAGTGAAGATGGCTAAGCGCAGAGTAGGGGTTCTGTGGATACCCTAAATTTCATTGCTAGAAATCAATCCCATGAACTTTGCTCCGTCCCAAGAAATCGATCGCAGGATCTTTCTGTGGACGGCTTCCATACTTTTCACTCTCAGCCCCCCAAAAGTGGTGGCAGTGCCATGGAATTC
Organism: Panthera leo; assembly: GCF_018350215.1. Classification (NCBI taxonomy): domain Eukaryota; kingdom Metazoa; phylum Chordata; class Mammalia; order Carnivora; family Felidae; genus Panthera; species Panthera leo. The sequence goes on along the minus strand of NC_056680.1, from coordinate 155,736,908 downwards.
TCTTTGATACTTTGGAGTTACCCGTCTTCTTCCAAACCGCCGTGGGAAACCACTGCCTTAGAATATAAAGGCTCGACCTGGACCCAGCGACCGTATCCCGTTTAAAAACACAAAGTGACCTTCAGCGCTTCACCTCTCTATCGCGTGTCCTAAACCCCGTCCGGCAGCGCCAGGCCTTTCACGAGACTTCGGTCCCCGCGCCCCGCTCCCGCCCTTGCCTCCGCCCTTGCCCTCCAAGCCCCGGCCGAGGGGGCTCCCAGAGTCACCTCGAAGCCCAACCAGGAGTAGGGGGACAGCACATCGTAGAAGAGCTCCAGAGTGCGCGGCGCGGGCGTCATGCTGCAGCAGCCGAGGTCCTCTCTGGCGCGCCGAGCTCGTGTAGGGATTCCAGGCGTGCTATGGCAGACCCGCCCTCCGCCCTCCGCCCTCCGCTCTCCGCCCGCCGCCGCGCAGCCGCGCGAGGAAGACAGCCCTGGGCCAAGTCTGGCCGAAGGTCGTGTGGGCGGGGCCGTCTGGCGGGAGCGGGTGGGCACCGCCCCCTGGGGAGCGCTTGGCGCGTGAGGGCGGGGCTGTCTCTGGCCTGGTCCTGAGTCTACGGCCCAGGCGGGTGTTTGAGATGTGGACTGTGTTTCTCGTTTAGCTGTGCTCCTTTGGCAGGCCACTTGACGTCTCTGAACCTCACTTTCTTCTTCATCCCTTTTTTTTCCTTTCTTTCTTTTTTTTTTTTTTTTTGAGAGAGAGCTCCTGCGAGCGTGGGGGAGGGGCAGAGGGAAAGGGAAAATCTCAAGTAAATTCCAGGCCCAGCACAGAGCCAGAAGCCGGGGCTGGATTACACCATCCTGAGATTATGACGCCAGCGGAAATCAAGAGTTCCACGTTTGCCCGTCAGCCTACCTGTGGGAGCCACACAGAGGACCCCCTCCTCATCCCTCCCCAAAATGGGGTTGCTTGGGGCATCTGGGTGGCTCCGTCAGTCAAGACTTGATTTCGGCTCAGGTAATGATCTCACAATTTGTGAGATAAAGCCCTGCTTTGGGCTCCACGCTGAACACACAGAGCCTGCTTGAGATTCTCTCTCTCTCTCTCTCTCTCTCTCTCTCTCTCTCTCTCCCCCTCTCCCTCCCTCCCTCTCTCTCTCTCCCTCCCTCTCTCTCTCTCCCCCTCCCTCCCTCCCTCTCTCTCTCTCTCTCTCTCTGCCCCTCCCCAGCTTGCGCATGTGCTCTCTCAAATAAATAAAATGAAAATTTTTTTAAAAAAATGGGGATGCATAATGATAACCCCTACCTCACACAGCCTTGTGAGAAGAAAAGGGCTGATACGTGTTAGTTATTTGTGTTACCTGGAAGTTGCAGGAAGTTCCTGGGACCAGGGCCGAGTAAGAAGTGCCCAAATTATACATTTCTTTTGCATTTCTCAGAGCTTAGCCTGGAACATATTTGACAATCAGTGCATGTTCTGAGAGTGAGTGCAGGAGAGAAGGAGGCCTCCCTGCAACAATAATAAGAGGAATAATGGGGAATGGTGTGTCCTATCTGTATTCCTGAATATGTCATATTGTCTTATATTGGGATTACATTGACTGCAAAGAAACAGTTAAAAAAATTTTTTTTCCTTCTAATGTTTAGTTTTGAGAGAGAGACAGAGTGCAAGTGGGAAAAGAGCAGAGAGAGAGGGAGACAGGGAATCAGAAGCAGGCTCCAGACTCTGAGCTGTCACAGCACAGAGCCCAACTGAGGATCAGACTCACCAGCCCAGCGGTGAGATCATGACCTGAGCCAAAGTGGGATGCTCAGCAGATTGAGCCACCCAGGCCCCCCAAAGAAACAAATTTTTAAAGTTCCATTTAATTTTATTAAAATTATTCTTAATGTTTCTGATTTTATGAATGGGAAAACACATAACAATAAAGATTCTACGTCTCATGCATATTCAGGAGAAAAAGCAACCCTAAGCCATCAGAATACAAGGGCAGTGTAAACATTTACCTAGAGTAGAAAGTATGAAATGAAATGAGATAGAATGTTATTTTCACCTACTTGAAAATTGAACTAATTGCTTTGCAATCACTGAAACTGAAAAATTACACATTTCTTCAGTTAATATTAATTTAAAAGTATCCAAGAGTAAATTTAGCTCCATGATAATATCTTATTTTAAATAATATCCCATATTTTAAAAAACCTTAATTTTTAGGAATAATTTTAGGCTTACAAAAGAATTGTAAAGATAGTAGTACGGAGAGTTTCTGCATACCCCTCATCCAGCTTTCCCTGACGTGGACAACTTACATAACCTTAGTATAAGGATCAAAGCTAAGAAATTAACATTGGTACAGTACTATTAACTAGATAATGGGCTTCATTTGGATTTCACCATGTTTTCCACTAATGTCCTTTTTCTGTTCCAGGATCCGTTCCAGGGTACCACCTAGCATTTAGTTGTCATGTCTCTTTAGTCTCCTCTCGTATCTATGAAAGTTTCTTGATTTTTTTCTTGTGTTTCTTGACCTTAACACTTTTGGAGACCATTAGTCACATATTTTGTACAATGTCCCTCAATTTCCGGTTTGATGATTTTTCATGACTAGGCTGGAATTCTGCTTTTTTTGGAAGTATGCCACAGAGGTGAAGTGCCCTTTTCCTTGAATTGTGTCAGGGGGTTCCTGATACCAACATGACTTATTATTACCCATGTTAACCTTGACCATTTGGGTAAGGTGGAGAAAACTTGTCAAGTTTCTCTACTGTAAAAATCATTGTTTCTTCCTTTCCCTACTCTATTCTTTAGAAGGGAGTCACTAAGTGCAGCCCAGTCTGGAGGTGGGGTTGGTTGTGAAGGACATCAAATAATTTGTGGATGTATGTTAAAACCACCATAGTATTTAAGACATGTTTTGGGAGAGATACTTTGAAGGTATGAAATGTCCTATTCCTCCTTAAACTTTCACCTACCAGTTTTATCATTCATCAGTAGATTCTGCCTGCAGCAGTTATTACTGTGGTGTTCTAATGGTGATTTTCTATTTCCCTTGTTTCTTCTACAATTATTAATTGAAATTCTGAAAAGAGAATTGTTCCATTTATGTATTTGTGTATGTATTTATTCAATCATTCGTTTATATCATATGGACTGATGGATATTTATTTTATAAATCATAGCATGGTAAAACATAATCTGAGTCTCTATATCCTTCCTCCATACACTGTTATTATTAATATTATTATTATATTGGGCCCTGTGGATAATACAGAGTGGGAACAACAAAAATATTTACACTTCTTTACACCATTATTTCATATTGTTGAGGGGAGTGTCTAGGCACTGACTAGAGTTATTGGAACAAGAAATTGTGATGTAAGCCAATTATTTAAAGTAGCAAAAATAACTAGTAAAGGAACTAAATATGATGTAATTATCAAACTTTGGAGGGGTGAAGAAGGCCTGGTATATGTAAACCAAATCCTCATCAGTAATATTGTCTGCATTCAAAACATCACGAGAGCTTTAATCATGTAATTTGGAGTTAAGTATTTGAAACCACAGATGTTTTAGACAAATTGCCTTTCCAAGTAAGTAAAAGATGGATTGTTTAATAAGTGGTATTGGGACAACTGGGAGGTTTAAGCAAAACGTAGTTTGACCTATACGTCACACCTTACACAAGGAACATCTCTAGCTTGATGGAGTATTTTTTTGTTGTTTTTGTTTTTTTTAAGGGCTATTTCTTAAATTTTTTTTTTTTTTTTTAACATTTATTCACTTTTGAGAGAAAGAGTGCGAGCCAGGGAGGGGCAGAGAGAGAGAGAGGGAGACCCAGAATCCAAAGCAGGCTCCATGCTTGGAGATGTCAGCACAGAGCCCCACACGGGGCTCGAACCCCTGGACCCCGACATCATGACCTGAACTGAAGTCGAAGGTTTAACTGACTGAGCCACCCAGGAACCCCTAGAATATTTTAGGTTAAAGAAAGAAACCACTAAAGTACCTGAGGAATTTATGGAAAAACCTTAAAAAAAAATCTGGGAGTAGAGACCGCTTTGCTAGCTGTGATACTAAATGCAGAAACCTTAAAAGATTTTAACATTCAATACATAACTTTAAAAATCCGTTTGGCAAACTCCATTACGTCAAAAAATAACTGGGAAAAATATCTGGGTTCATTTCATAGTCAAAAAGCTAATTATCCGTGTGTAAAAAGAGCTATGAAATCAATAAGGTGCCAAGAATTCCACGTTGTACGATTCCATTTGTATGAAATTTTCAGAGAAAACAGAAAGTGGATCAGTGGTTTCTCCTGAGGCTGGGAGGGGGAGTGACTGAAAATTGGTACAAGAGGACTATTTGAGGTGATGGAATTTCTAGATGTCTTCTGCGGGATCAGAATCCCCTCCGGCTGAGAATCATTGCACTAGTGTTTATTGAAGGCCCCTTACGTCCCACATACTGTTGGGAGTGCCCATCCATACTGTGGGGATGGATACAAGCATTATTCATCCGTTGATGTGGGAATCAAAAGGCATAAAATTGGTCTAACATCAAGTGTATGTGGGGGTGCCTGGGTGGCTCAGTGGGTTGAGCGTCCGACTTTGGCTCAGGTCATGATCTTGCAGTTCCTGGGTTTGAGCCCTGTGTCTGGTTCTGTGCTGTCAGCACAGAGCCTGCTTCAAAACCTCTGTCCCCTTCTCTCCTTGCCCCTCCCCTTCTGTCTCTCTCTCTCAAAAATAAATATTTTTCAAAAAATGATATAAAAAATAAAGTGTGTGTGTGTGTGTGTGTGTGTGTGTGTGTGTGTGTGTTAGGGTGGGGTACATTGGGGGCAATGAGGAAGAATCAAAAAAACTGCCTAGAAAAAGTGACCTTGCATGAAGACTTGAAAGGTGGGTAGGGGTTAAGTAGGAGTTAGACCCTTGAGAGGGAGCACAGGTAGATTTGCACCCAGAGCCAGCAACAGGTACAAAAAAAGGCAGTGTGGTCCAGAGTCTTGAGGAACTGAGCAAAGTTCTTTTAGGCGAAGAAGGCAGTATGGCCTGGGAAGGTGGCAGGTAGAGGCCAGGTCATGTGACAAGTTTCAGAGTCTCTACTTGAATGACCTCAAGCTTAGTATAGTTTTTAAAACATATTTTATAGAAGAGCAGTAATTCCATTGCTTAAGTACTCAGATGTTGTGCGTCTTGAGGTATGGGAAAACATATAAGAACTGTCAGGAATTTACTCAGGTGATGAATCACATAGCCACAAATAATTATTTTTATTATTTAGGAAGTACACATCGAACTCACATTACTTACTGCATGTTAGATGCCGTTATAAAGTGCTTTATTAAAATTAACTCATCATGACAACCCTACCAGGTAGTTGCTATTTTTTTTTTAGCAGCTTTGTTGAGGTATAGTTTACATATATAAAATTCACCTGTTACAAGCATACCATTCAGTGATTTTTATTAAATGTGTAGAATTGCACAACCATCACCATGATCCTGGCTTGGAATATTAATGCCACTCCCAGCCCTCATCTCAGGAATCCACTGGTCTACTTTCTGTCTTCTTAGATTTGCTTTTTCTGGAAATTTTATGTAAATGGAATCACATAATATATAGTTTTTTCTGGCTTCTTTCACTTTGTATATTTTTGACATTCATCCATGTTGTAACATGTATCAGTAATTTTTCTTTTTTTTTTTCATTTTTTAAAGTTTATTTGTTTATTTTTGAGAGGGCAAAGAGAGGAAGAGAATCCCAAGCAGGTTCTGCACCGTCAGTGCAGAGCCTGACATGGGGCTTGAACTCATGGATCTCAAGATCATGACCTGAGCCAAAATCAAGAGTTGGATGCTTAACCAACTGAGCCACCCAGGTGGCTTTTTTACTTCCTATTGCTGGATAGTATTTTGTATTGCTGGATAGTATTTGCTGGATCGTAGTTTTTTACTTCCTATTGCTGGATAGTATTTTGTGTATGGATGTACCACATTTTGTTTATCTATTCACCAGTTGATGGGCATTTGGGTTATTTCTAGTTGTGGGCCATTAGGAACAATTCTGCTGTGAATACTTGCAGACAAGTCTTGGTGTGGACATATGTTTTCATTTCTCTTGGGTGGAATTTCTCCGTCTAATGGTAAGTTTAACTTTTTAAGAAACTGACAAACTATACTCCCAAGTGTCTGTTCAGTAGGTACTATTATCACGTTGGTCCTCATTCTGCTGATGGGAAGACTGAGGCATGGAGAGATTCAGAAACTTGCACAAAATCATAAAGCCTGTAAGTGGTGGGAATGATAATTGAACTTGTGTGGTCTGGAGTTGCCTCTGTGACCCTGGCACTAAACTTCGTTGGCCACTTTCTGGGTTGGAAATTGTTCTCCGTTTCAAAGAATGAGGTTTGTCTGCTTTCCCTCACCTGATTTTGGCTTCAGAACTGCTGGAGAACATGTTGTTTTCAGCTCTATCCATGGGAATTTTGCCTGAAGGCATGTCTGTGATGTCCTTTTTCTTCTTTCCTTCCAAGGTCATTCCCTAAGCAAATATCAAGCACTCAAGTATTTTTATTTTTGTGTTTCTTCTGTGAGAAAAATGAACAAACCTAGTGAGTGTTTTGCAATTGGGATTTATAAACTCTCCAGTGAGCAAATCCCCTTTCTTGGGCCAAGAACCACCTTCTTAGGACAAAATACCATTATAGCTACTGATTCAGTGTGTGCCTGGTGGATTTCCTTTAAACACAGCAGCAGTGCCCTGCAGTGCACATGCCAATAATAGCTTGTGGGCTGGTAGCCATGCATGGGCCAGTTGCTCAAAAGACCCTCTGGCTCTGACTGGTAATTACCTCCTGATTTTAAAGGCCAGCCAAGTCAGCACCCGCCTTCTGCTTCCAAGATTCGATGTGATCACCCCCTTTAGCACCCTTCCTTTGCTGAGAATTACAAAAAAGGCAACAGCTTGCTCTACAACCACTGAGGAGATGCCATCTTTAGGCCTTTAGATTAACTTATACATGATTGGCAATATGCACTTTCCAGGATTGTTCTTAAAGAGATAGGAACTACTTGTGAGAGGCTTAATCATAGCTAAGATTATGCCAGGTCCTGCTGGGGTCTTTGAATTCTAGTAGTATATTCTTAGAACCTGAGTGTTTTCTAACAGTGATTACTCTGGGAATGTAACTTGCCAGTAATCATAAAGAATAGTGAAAGGCAAATTGTGATCCTAACTCAGATCCCAAATCTTAAACTCGAAGTCATCCTGTCCCCCAACATTCCTATCCTCCAGAATCCTTTTGTGAACCTGGAGGCTAACCTGTCTCTCTTCTGGGTTCTTGTGCTGCCCTGTGCATTCTCTTACCATGGCCCCTATCATAGTAGATTGAAATTTTCAGTATCTCCCACTGTTCTGTAAGCTTGTACAGGGAGGAAATGTGTGTGTGTGTGTGTGTGTGTGTGTGTGTGTGTGTGTGTGTTAATCTCAGGTGCAGAGAGAGTTGAATTAAATATTCCCTTCAATCCATAGCTCACTATTATCATACACACAAGTTTCCACCCTTGTTTTTTTTCATTTTATTTTTCTCTTCTACTCTTAATCCCCCTCTCATATTATTATGGGTAATGATAGCAAACAACAACAGTTAGGGAGCATTTACTGACAGGCACTGTTTAAGTACTTTTATTAACTCTGCTAATCCTCACCACACCGTAGTGTGTTATTGCTATTATTATCTACCATTTTTCAAGTGAAGAAACTAAACACAGAGGTTAAGAGACTTGCCCAAGGTGACAGAGCCAGTAAGCAGCAGAGCCAGGATTTGAACCCAAGTGGTCTGGTGCTAGAAGCCATGCTCTTAACTACTGTGCGATGTGCTCTCCCAGGTACATGTGCTGCTGTGATGGATGATGTCCCTGAACGTGAATATCACTCCTCAGATGTGCAGTGCTGTTTGATGTGTGCTTTTCATATACATAAGTGGGGCTCAGCTATGGGTCTTATTCTGCTTCGATTTCTTTTTTTTTTTTTTTAATTTTTTTTTAAACATTTTTTATTTATTTTTGGGACAGAGAGAGACAGAGCATGAACGGGGGAGGGGCAGAGAGAGAGGGAGACACAGAATCGGAAACAGGCTCCAGGCTCCGAGCCATCAGCCCAGAGCCTGACGCGGGGCTCGAACTCACGGACCGCGAGATCGTGACCTGGCTGAAGTCGGACGCTTAACCGACTGCGCCACCTAGGCGCCCCTGCTTCGATTTCTTTTGTTTTGTTTTGTTTTCTCTGCTTCTTGTATTTCCTCTTGAAAATATCCAGTGTGCTGTTTGTACTTCTAGTGCACAGCTTCTGACTGCTGTGTGCTAGTTTGCACTGGGCACCCACCACACCTTATGACCCATTCTTGTTTGGGTGCCTTCAGCTCACTACCTCCACAAGCAATGCTTTAAGGAACACCCTGTCTAGTCCCCTAAAGAACCTGTGCTAGAGTTTCTCTTGGAGATGTACCCAGGAGTGGATCTCTAAGTCAAAGTGCATGTGAGTATTTTATTTCACCAATGCTGACAGATTGGTCTCTGAAATGGCGGTACAATTTCACATGCCTGCCAGCAGCACCAAGGTTTCCCTTTCTTCACATCCTTGCCAACGCTTGGTAATTTTGGGTTATTCTGACTAATGTAAAATAATACCTTATTGTTGTTTTAATTTGCATATTCCTGGTTACAAGTGAGAATGAGTACCTTTTGTTGGACATTTGAGTTTCCTCTACCTATTTGTATTTTATGTGTGTGCGTGTGTGTGTTTGTGTGTGTGTGTGTGTGTGTGTGTGTGTGTGTGTGTGTGTTAGTTTTCCTGTACGGTCTTGTTAGTGGTCTCCTGTCGCTTTTGGATGTTGTAAACGCCTTCTCCCTGACTGTCATCACTACCTTTCACTGAATGGAAATGCAATCAATTTTGAGCTTTTGGGATCTTGTTTAATAAGGCATTTTCTATTCTTTAGTCACAAAATTGTAAATTTTCTTCTATTAACTTTATAATACTACCTTTCACATTTGGGTCTTTTATCTGTTTAGATTTACCTTTGTGTAAAGTAAGAGGAAAGGATTCAACTTTATTTTCTCCAAACAGTGAGCATCATTCCCAGTACTTTTTATTATTTTTACTTTTTTAAAGATCTTATTTTGTTAAGTAATCTCTACACCCAATGTGGGGCTTAAACCCACAACCCTAAGATCAAGAGTCGCATGCTCCGCTGACTGAGCCAGCCAGGTGCCCACCAACCCCCCCCCCCCCCACCCAGTATTTTTTAATAAATATTCTATCCTTTGCTCACTCATATATGGTTCACTTTTTATCATATCTTAAGTTCCTATGTATAAATGAGTCTATTTTTATGTTCATTTTCCTATTTTTTTAATGTCTATTTATTCTTGAGGGGCGGGGAGTGGCAGAGAGAGAGGGAGACAGAGGATCTGAAAGCAGGCTCTGTGCTGATAGCAGAAAGTCTGGTGCGGGGCTTGAACTGATGAACCATGAGATCATGATCTGAGCCCAAGTCAGATGCTTAACTGAACCACCCAGGCGCCCCTTCATTTTCCTGTTATATTAGTTTAACAATAACTTAGTAGCATGCCTTAATATCTGGAAGAGATTAGTTATTCAAGGACCTTTATTCATCTGTATAAGTTTTAAAATAAGTTGTTTGAGTTGATAAAAAAATTAATATTTTATTTCTGGAAAGATCTAGATTTACTGATAGGCAAGTTCCTTCTATATGATTCTTTTTTTTTTTAGAGCATGATTTTTAATTTTATATTTTTAAATTTACATCCAAATTAGTTAGCATATAGTGCAACAATGATTTTAGGAGTAGATTCCTTAGTGTCCCTTACCCATTTAGCCCATCCCCCCTCCCACACCTCCTCCAGTAACCCTCTGTTTGTTCTCCATATTTATGAGTCTCTTCTGTTCTGTCCCCCTCCCTGTTTTTATATTATTTTTGTTTCCCATCGCTTATGTTCATCTGTTTTGTCTCTTAAAGTCCTCATATGAGTGAAGTCATATGATTTTTGTCTTTCTCTAATTTCACTTAGCATAATACCCTCCAGTTCCATCCACGTAGTTGCTAATGGCAAGATTTCATTCTTTTTGATTGCTGAGTAATACTCCACTGTATATATATATCCCACATCTTCTTTATCCATTCATCCGTTGATGGCCATTTGGGCTCTTTCCATACTTTGGCTATTGTTGATAGTGCTGCTATAAGCATTGGGGTGCATGTGTCCCTTCAAAACAGCACACCTGTATCCCTTGGATAAATGCCTAGTATTGCAATTTCTGGGTCATAGGGTAGTTCTATTTTTAGGTTTTTGAGGAACCTCCATACTGTTTTCCAAAGTTCTTCTATGTGATTCTTATTTACCATTATATCCTTACAACCTGGCACAGCAGCTTACATATACAGTGGCTGAATAAATACTTATAGAACTGATCTATTTTTCTACTGATTTGTGTCCCCTTTCAAAGTGACTGGGCAGTAAACAGATGATGTGATAATGGAGGGCACATTTAAAACCATATTGCCTTCCTTTGAGTGAGAGGAGAGAGATGAGGAAAGCAAAGATTAGGGAACTGACCCCTTCTGTAACAGGGACAGTTGTAGCTTTTGTTTTGATTCCTATAATTACTAAATAAGATTAGACCCTCTTGGTTGAAAATAACTTCTGCGTCGAGCTTTCGAGGTGGCTGCAGACAAGGGTCAATAGCTGGATCCCTAATGGATTTTCAAAGGAAAATATAAAGCTTAAGCCAGGATATGAGAGAGAGGAAAAGTTGTGTCAGTTAATTCATTTGATCCAGTTAGTGTTGAATGTGGAGTTGCAAATACCTTTGTAGAAAGGGTTTGTGCTACAGAAATGAGGAGGATGCCATCTAGTGGCAATAAATCCACACAGCACCATTTGATCTAACGTCCTGGGTAATAGCAGGAAATAATATTATGATGCCAACAGGAAGCTAGGCACTGTTGTAAGAATTTTGCACATCACAGAAAAACCCACAAGACAGAGGTATTTATTACCCGTGTCGTAAAGATGAGGAAATTGAGTCTCAGAGGAATTAAGCAACTTGCCCAAGGTCACAGAGCTAGTACTCTGTTGAAATCTAGACTGTGTGGCTACAGAATTGGTATGCTCAGTCTTTTTGTTCTTTTGCTTAAGAGGAAGAGGGAGTGGTGTGCTGGAGTTGGCTGCCACCAGATAGAAAGCATGGATGGTGTGCATTTCTTCCCAACTTCCCATTTAGTGACATCATGGTGGGAGTATTTACACAATGAAAATTCACAATGAGAATACTCCACATATCAAAGCTTTACTCTCTTTCTCTCTCTGTCTCCCTCCTTCTCTTTCTGTCTCTCTTTTTCCCAGAGAACTGGTTTGCCAACATACCCTAGGTGAGGAGGACTGAAAATTCAGAGACATAGCCCTAGGCTTTCTTTAGGGAAATTGGGCAAGAGATTTGAAAAGTAATTAAAAACCCAGTTTTGGGGGGAAAAAAGAGAAAGAGGTTTTAAGCCCTTTCTTCTTGATTTTCTTGGTATTAAAATAGAAACAGGTAGTTTATGACTAGTATAGAACTCTTTAAAGTGAAGGTCTATTGGAGAGTAATGTTGAGTTGCTCAACCACTTTATGAGGAAGGAAGGCAGGGTCTCTGTTGCAAATCACACATTAAAAATGGCCAAAGAGGAGCACCTGGCTGGCTCCGTTGGTAGAGCACGTGACTCTTAATATGGGGGTCCTGAGTTTGAGCCCCATGTTGGTCATAGGAATTACTTTAAAAAATGGCCAAAGAAACAGATGAGTCAGGAAGAACCAGCAGAACCATTTTTAGAGGAACTTAAGCTAAATACAGTCAGACTAACTTAAGGACTGTCAAATGGGCAAAGTAGAATTAGAAAGTTCAGGGAACAAACACATGTATGCCGATTTGAAGGGAATCAAATCACAGACAGAATGGCCATGGTATTTAGGAGAAATGACACAAAGTTGCCATGACTTCCCACTTTAGAACCCACTTTAGAACAAAACCTTTTAGGCTGAAGCTCCTAGAAGTATTTGAATCATACAATAACCCTACTCAAAAGCCTTCCGTAGACAGTCCTGGCAGAATGTTATTTGTTGAGGCCAAAATACATAAGGGATCACTGTTCTATTTCTCTATTTTTCTGTATGTTTGAAATTTTCCATAATTAAAGAAGAAAAACCCAAACCCAAGCCATCAGACTTTTCAAATGATTGTATTCAGTACAGTGAATAAAATAAAGGATCAAAATCTGTCAGAAGAGGTAGGTCTGAGATGCACGCAGAACGGAGGGCTTTGCAAGCCCATCTGAAAATCTAAAGGTAATGGAAGCCACTGGAGGCTTTTAAGCAGGGGTATGTGTGCCTGGGCATGGGTGTGTATGTGTTCGAAGTTCAAGTCTGTGTATGTCTGTTCATAAAGGATTGGGACGAACGAATATCATAGCTGTAGTTGAACGACAATAATGAATAAAATCTGAATATAGTCTCAGTCATTTGGGTGGTGCTCAAGTGACAAACTGTCTTGGTTTGCCCAGGACTGAGGTTTTTCTGAGATTTGGGATTTGGGGTTTTAAACCCCAAAGGTGGTGGCGGAGTGTGACTTCTTTGTTTAAAGGGTGCTTGATGGATAAGGAAATAGGATAAAGACAGGCAGCTGAACAGATAACAGAAGCCGGAATGGAGGGTTTATAAAAAGGGGGTAGTCAGCCTTGCCCCAGACCATGGAGGAGCCGAGAGGAAGGAGACTCAGACCACAGAATCGGATGTTCTAGGATGACCTCTTTAGATCAGGATTTGCCAGACATATTCTTCAGTTACCCAGCCTTTGAAAACCAAAAACCAAAACCAAAACCTCACTTCACAGCACATACAACTAATCAGTGCCAAAGATGTAGTCTCACTAGTACTTTTAGATGTTAGAATACAGATTCAGAAATTGATTAGCTAAGTAACTCATGAAAAGGTAAACTGCAAAGGCAGAGGCATTTTATCATTTAATACTCTGATTCTTTCATAAAAAGATTAAGGCAATCTCACAGTATTTAATTTTTGTAATATATATTTTACTATATTAAAATAAATTTCACAGAAAGCTGAACAAATATTTGTTAAAAATATAAATATAAAACATAAACATGTGGCAAACTTACATACTCCAGAGCAAGTAATTTTAACCCTACTTGCTAATCTTAGTTAATTGACTGAGTCCACTTGACATTGGCTATGCTGCACTATGAATGAGGTCCTTGGCCAAGGGTTTTGGGGAATAGAGACAGAGAGAGAGCAAGAGAGAGCATGAGCAGGGGAGGGGCAGGGAGAGAGAGAGAGAGAGAGAGAGAGAGAGAGAGAGAAGAGAGAAGAGAGAGAATCCCAAACAGGCTCTACGCTGTAAGTGCAAAGCATGACATGGGGCTCAATCTCATGAACCGTGAGATCATGACCTGAGTGAAAACCAAGAGTCAGAGGCTTAAGTGACTAAGCCACCCAGGCACTAAGGGTTTTGGGGAATAGAAAGATGAGTTAGGGTCTTTCAATATGATTGTGGACGGGTTTTTTTGTTTGTTTGTTTTTTTTTTTTTGTTTTTTGTTTTTTTTTGTCAGGAGGCTGTATCTGGCAGTGTAGAGAGATCCCCCAGGCTGTATAGTCTGTGGGGTTTGCAGTTTGAACTTTAGGGTTTATTCACCAAAGTTGTGTAGGCACTGATTCACTGGAGAATTGACCTGTCTTCTCAGACACACCTCAGCTAGAGATCTGAAAAGTCATATGGCCTTTCCTTTTTTTTTTTCTATTTCTTCTCTTTTATTTTTTATATTGGATATATTTATTTATTGTTTTAATTTTATTTTTCATTTTTTAAAATTTACATCCAAATTAGTTAGCATCTGGTGCAACAATGATTTCAGGAGTAGATTCCTTAGTGCCCCTTACCCATTTAGCCCATCCCCCCTCCGACAACCCCTCCAGTAACTCTCAGTTTTTTCTCCATATTTATGAGTCTCTAATGTTTTGTCCCCCTCCCTGTTTTTATATTATTTTTCTTCCCTTCTTTTATGTTCATCTGGTCTGTGTCTTAAAGTCCTCAGATGAGTGAGTCATATGATTTTTGTCTTTCTCTGACTGACTAATTTCACTTAGTATAACACCCTCCAGTTCCATCCACGTAGTTGCAAATGGCAAGATTTCATTATTTTGATTGCCGAGTAATACTCCATTGTATATATATACCACATCTTTATCCATTCATCCATTGATGGACATTTGGGCTCTTTCCATACTTTGGCTATCGTTGATAGTGCTGCTGTAAACATGGGGGTGCATGTGTCCCTTCGAAACAGCACACCTGTATCCCTTGGATAAATACCTAGTAGTGCAATTGCTAGGTTGTAGGGTAGTTCTATTTTTACTTTTTAAGGAACCTCCATACTGTTTTCCCGAGTGGCTGCACCAGCTTGCATTCCCACCAGCAATGCAAAAGAGATCCTCTTTCTCTGCATCCTCGCCAACATCTGTTGTTGCCTGAGTTGTTAATGTTAGCCATTCTGACAGGTGTCAGGTGGTATCTCATTGTGGTTTTGGTTTGTATTTCCCTGATGATGAGTGATGTTGAGCATTTTTCATGTGTCGGTTGCCCATCTGGATATCTTCTTTGGAGAAGTGTCTTTTGCCCATTTCTTCACTGGATTATTTGTTTTATGGGTGTTGAGTTTGATAAGTTCTTTATAGATTTTGGATAGTAACTGTTTATCTGATGTCATTTGCAAATATCTTCTCCCATTCTGTCGGTTGCCTTTTATTTTGCTGATTGTTTCCTTCGCTGTGCAGAAGATTTTTATTTTGATGAGGTCTAAGTAGTTCATTTTTGCTTTTGCTTCCCTTGCCTCTGGAGATGTGTTGAGTAAGAAGTTGCTGTGGCCAAGATCAAAGAGGTTTTTGCCTAGTTTCTCCTCGAGGATTTTGATTTCCTGTCTTATATTTAGGTCTTTCATCCATTTTGAGTTTATTTTTGTGTATGGTATAAGAAAGTGGTCCAGGTTCATTCTTCTGCATGTCATTGTCCAGTTTTCCCAGCACCACTTGCTGAAGAGACTGTCTTTATTCCATTGGATATTCTTTCCTGCTTTGTCAAAGATTAGTTGACCATACGTTTGTGGGTCCATTTCTGGGTTCTCTATTCTGTTCCATTGATCTGAGTGTCTGTTCTTGTGTCATGACCTTTCCTTCCTTATACTTCAATCATTTTATGTCCAGAGCTTACCTCTGGCTTAATCTACTCCCTTTGTTATCTGAACACACTCCATGAGTGCAGAGAAAATGTATGCTTACCCCAGTCCTAACTCCTGATGCCACTGCCTATCAGGACCTGCTCAGGTGGGGTGGGGAATCTGGTATCCGTCCAGTGTAAGGGCAGGCAATTGGGGGTGGCTGGTGGGGAGAGAGGGGGTGGAGATAGGAGTTAGGCCATGTTTCCTCCTATTTCCAACCTCAGCATAGGATACAAACCCTAGCTTCTCTCATTCTGTCCCCATAGAGTCCTCCAGGCACATCTGCCGTTGTTCCTTGGAGAGCAGGTCGTGGCCAGGAGGAAATGGAGGGTGGGTGCAGGCCCTGTACAGACACAACCACAACCTCCAAGTGGCTAGACTGACTTGTTCAAGGTATTTTTCTTGGCCTTTGAGTCCAAAGGCAAGCAAATTTTGCTCTGTGCATTCATGAATAGAATGTGAATATTAGGTCCTATTCCACTGAGAAGTAAGATGAACAGGAAACCAGATTAGGATCCTCTGAGGTCTCCTGTCTTCAGAGAGTCAGACTGCCACCCTGTCCCGGCTAAGCATTTCTGTCATTCTTGGTCCCAGCTGCACTCAGGGCCACCAGCATCTGGTTTGAATAAATCACAAATCTGTTTTCAGTCTCCAAGAGCTCTTGGCAGGAGATGCAAACAGCAGCTTTCCGTAGGGAAGTCTGGGTGTGATGGGACCCCTTTCTTTTTTGCATCTTCAGGCTGTGATGAGGATTTCGAAGGATAGTCAGTGGAACATGCTTCTCTGCTGTCCTGAGTTCTCCTTTCTCTGTCACAGAAGGAAATAAAGCAGGAAATTTCAGGATTTAATTTTTTTATTTTTTGGAGAGGAATTTTAATTGTGAACATTTGAGGTGTGAGGTACATCCCTGACCCCATAGTACAAAGACCTACACTGAAGTGTTTCCCACCTTGTAATTATACCTCTTGTTCTTTACCAGCCTCTGAGCCCTTGGAGGCTGAAAGTTTAGCTGTGTTAACCTTTGAATTCTGTGTCTCATTTAATGAGCAGTCCTCTCAGTACATGTGTGTTGAATGAATAAATGCACTCACTTTTTTATGGTGATTTCTAGTTTATTATGCACATATATATTATTTCCTTTGAACCTCAAAACAACTCTGTGAAATGGATATTCTGATCATGTCTGTTTTTCCAGATGGGGAAACTGAAGGCAAAACAGGTTTGGTGACTTTCTAAAGATCACCTAGAATGGGCACTCAAATCTAACTGTTTAAAAAAAATTTTTTTTCCCTTTATTCTGGAGAGAGAGAGAATGTGAGCACGAGTGAGCCAGGGGGAGGGGCAGAGAGGGAGAGAGAGAGAATCCCAAGTAGGCTCCACACTCAGCACAGAGCCTGATGCAGGGGTTGATCCCACTACCCTGGGATCATGACCTGAGCCAAATTCAAGAGTTGGATGCCCACATCTAGGCGCCCCTCGAATCTAGACTTTTTGACACCAAAGTCTAGGTTCTTCCCGTGTGCCACACTGACTCTAGATGTTTCCCATCATTGTCTTAGTAAACCAGCTGAAAAAGACACAAAGATATAAACATTGCCCTGATGGGTCAGAACCACACAGGGAACTGCAGCCTACCATCCAGTCCAGTCTCACAGCGGGAGTTTGTAGGAGCATGATCATTTCAGAGCTAGAGACATAGCTTTCAAAACATTCCTGAGGACACTGTAGGAACCTGTTTAATGATTTTTACTTCTTGTTACTGACTGAATAGATTCAGGGTGGTTTTATTTATTTATTTATTTATTTATAATATTTTATCTTCAAATTCCATCCACTTACTATATTAGTGAAGTCTTGAGTCTTTTTTTAAAAAAAATGTTTATTGAGGGAGAGAGAGAGACAGAGAGAGAGAGAGCGAGCATGAGTAGAGGGGCAGAGAGAAAGGGAGACAGAGAATCCCAGGCAGGCACCTGACTGTCAGCACAGAGACCGACTGGGGGCTCAAACCCATGAACCATGAGATCATGATCCAAGCTGAAACCAAAACCAACTGAGCCACCCAGGCACCCCTGAAGGTGGTATCTTTTAAAATTTTAGATACAAACTTATTTGGGGCCCTGTGTCTGTCCTTAACAGCGTGGCAGTGGTAGGAGAGGGACTAGGGTCCTCATTGTTTTTCACAAAGAACTAAAGAGTTGTGATTTAGGGATCACCAAGGGGTAGACCCAAGCTGGACAAACTGAAAGTGGCAGAAATATTCAGAAAGTTGCTGTGTTCACGACATGGCAAAATTATCATGATATGCGTCTCTGGTTTACAGTAAAGGTAACTGGGGTTTGTGGTGGGTTTTGGTGCCTCCTTGAGTTGGAGAAACTGTGGCTTGGGGGTCAAATGTGACCCACCTCCTGGTCTTGTAGAGCCCACAAGCTAAGAATGCTTTTTGCATGCTTAAATGGTTGAAAAAAAAATCAAAAGATATTTTATGACATGTGAAAATTATATGAAATTGACATTTCAGTGTCTGTAAAGAAAACTTTATTAGCACAGCCACTCCTATTCATTTATGTGTTGTTTCAGATGGCTCATGTGACAGGGGCTGCATGTGGCCCACAAAGCTTAAAATATTTATTGTGTGTGGCCCCTGACAGAGTTTGCTGACCCGTGACATAGTGCCCCCCTTCCTTCAAAATTGCCAAGGGTTTAAACCCTGGAATAGTAGATGTCTTTCTGATGTTGTCAGAAGGGTGTGTGGGAGCCAAATACTTCAGGATGCCTCCCCAACCCCTGCACCCCTGCCCCACACATCCACCTACCACTTCAGATGATGAGCTGTTATGGATCGAGCCTGGTTCTGTGGATCAGGCTCACCCCTCTGTGTGTGTCCAGCCCAATCTCGGCCTTTTCACATCTGGCCTGCTCTAAATATCCTCATTCTAAATTTTTTTCAATTAAAAAAAATTTTTTTTAAATTTTTTGGGAGAGAGAGTGGGGGAGGGGCAGAGGGGGAGAGAGGGAGGGAGAGAGAGAGAGAGAGAGAGAGAGAGAGAGAAAGAGAATCACAGAATCTTAAGAGGCTCCATGCTCAGTGAGGAGCCCAGCCTGAGTCGGGGCTGGAACTAATGACCATGAGATCATGACCTGAGCCAAAATCAAGAGTCAGATGCCTAAGCAACTGAGCCACCCAGGCGCCCCTGTATATCCTCATTCTAGACTCCTGGCCCCTCAGCCTCACATCCCTTCTCTTAAGAATATTAACAGCTAACATTGGTTGAGAGCTTACTCTCAACCAATAATAAGTTGAGATAACCAAAAATAAGTTTTATCTCACTTATTTCTTAGGATGAGATAGGTAATCCCAGGAGGGAGGTATTATTATCATTATTCCCATTTTACAGGTACAGAAACTAAGGTTCAGAGAGTTGCAATAACATGCCTGCGTCAAAAACCAGTAAGTAGCAGAGCCAGGACCCAAACTGAAGTCGTTTGGACTCCAGGAACTGCATGGCCAGAGGGGCAAGGCAGCTACCCGACATGACATTTTCCCGTTAATCTTCCACCTTGGAATTCTCTCCTTGGATTCCCTTCGCTGCTGCCACATCCGAACCCAACCCAACCCAGGGGATTGTTGATTCCTTTTCTTTTTGAACTGTTTTCAGAGCGGCTTTTCTTTGATTTTATCCTGATACAACTGAGGGAGGACAGAACATTTTTAAGACACTTTGCTAAAAAACTAAGGGAAACCAAATGAGAGAAACAAGAAACTTTACCCCCACCCCCCAAATCCATTTCCTCCCCAGTGAGGCTGGTTGATAGGCTAGCTTTGCAGACACAGGGCACCTGTGCAGTATAGAGTCCCACCCAGAAATATTCCTCTGGAAAGCTCTTAGAAGATCTTTTGTTGCCCCCAAAGGCCAGGCAGGAGCGGTAAGCAGATTGCTTCCCCAGATGAGCCTGGCCAAGCACTCAGCACCTTCACACCTTCCCTTTCCCAATCCTTCTGCCCTGGCCTCCCACCCCACACCTCTTGTGCTTGCTGCTCTTCTCTGCTCTGGCCTCACCTCCTGGGCCACATGCCAGGCTCTAAGAGGCTTCTGTCCTGCTTCCATCAACAACTTTCTAGCCATGTAGCATGTTACCTTCCCCAAAAGGACACGGAAATGAGCATTTCCTTCTGACTGTCACCTTTGCTCTCTGAGGCAAACTGTCTCCAGTGCAGCGAAGGGGTCCAGGGAGCTCCCCCAGCCTTCTAACACTAAGGGCTGGTGCCCTGGCTTGCTTACTCCTCCTTTCTCTCCTGAAAACCAACCTTCCTGAGCATGTAAGGAATTTCCATACCTCTCACCTCTCCTCTAAGGAGTCCATTTCTGTCCATCCTGCCATGATTGCTTCAGCTTTCTGCCCTTGGTTTCTGTTCTCCCCCTCCAACTCAAGACTCATTGGTTGGTTGAATTTACAGTTCCTTTCCCTTTATTCAATAGATGTTTCTGTCCTAGCAACCCAAAGGAAAGGATGTCTGAGAGAATAGTAAAGGAGAATTCCTGCAGAGTCCACTCCCAGAAAAGCAGGAACCATGGTGGCATTTAGCAGATTAAAAGGTGAAGATCGTGTTGGATTGTGGGGCACTCTGGTGCCCACAAATCCCAGCCCTTAGATTGACCCTGGCTTCTACTCTAGTCTTTCTTCACTAGGACTCAGCTGTGTTTGAGACACCCCGCCTTGTACTGGGCCTTCCACATTGGAGTCCCCGTGGCAACCCAAGTCCCCCTAGCTGCTCCACGTGGTGGGTGAATGTCCAGAGTGACTTTGTGAGTAAAGGAACCCTTCACACCAACTTTCAGACCTCTCTCAGGGTACAGGGGTGTCATGTAGAGTTTGCAAAGCAGATCCTTTAGGACTTCTGATTTCTGTCTAAAGCCAACCAATTGGAAGGTAGGGTGCCCATTATAGAAATCTAGGTGGGTTGTACAGAAAGAAAGAAAAGAAGGAAGGAAAGAAGGGGGGAAGGAAGGAGGAAGCAGGGAAGGAAAGAAAGAAGGAAGGAAGGAAGGAAGGAAGGAAGGAAGGAAGGAAGGAAAGAAAGAAGGAGGGGAGGGAGAGAGAACTGGAGGGAACTTTACCTAGTTGAAGGTAAGGCAACACACACTATTAATGTCATCATCCTTGAAGCTCTGGTTAGCTCTCTGCTGCTTTTGGCTTTTACAAACAATGACATGTTATTTCTTCATAATAAGCACAGAGAGGGATTACATAGTTTGTTATCTTGGTGTGGTTCATATTAATCACATGCTGGCTCTAAATCAATTTTCTGTTTTTCATTGGATGGGTGTGCACGTATTATTGGGAAAATGTATATTTCTCTATTCTTTAGGTACTGGAATGAAACTTCAAAATCTAATTTGCCCCACCATAACAACTATACCAACCTCAAATAGTCATAGAAGTAAATATCAATTAGGAAAACAATGAAAAATGTGTGTTTCCATGAATATAGTTTCCCTTCTAATTGAATACATCCCATGCTGTTGGAACTGTAAAGGGGTGTATGTGAGAGTGTGTACATGCCTCTGTGTGTGTGTGTGTGTGTGTGATTTTTTTCTGTTCACGGATATAAAGGGCTCTTTCTGAAAAATGTGCTCGAGAGCCCAGAAGCTCAGCATTTAGTCTTTGCTACCAACCTTATATTTTCATTTGGAAGCTTTGGTGTGGTGAGTGGCGTTCTTTTCATACTTTGCTCAGTAATTCTGATTTTGAAAACACCAAATACAAGAAAACCCCAAGTTCCTAACTTTCTAGTTCCAAGATGTCTAGGAGTGGTGTCTTATTTTGTACAAGGCTGTTTGAGGTGGTGCTGATGCCATCATTGTGAAGAGTGGCAGTGAACTGTGACATTTTCTTTCTTGTCAAACAGCCCCTGCCAGGTAACCTGCGCTGGCACCATGGTCACATCAAGGGAACCTAGAACTGCTATCGCCAGAGGCAGATGCCATTTGCATTGCCCCCAACACAGGAGCACAGCAACATAGATGTTCCTTTGCTCTGGACTCTTCCTGTTTTCTTCCTGGGGCTGCACATGCCACTCTTCCCCCCACACCGCCCTGCCATTTGGAAAAATAAAGCATTCAATTGACCATCCACTTATCCATCTGCCGCCCTGTATTTCATGTTTTTCTCCAGACAACCTCCTGAAATTATTGGTCTTTACAAACTCCCTCACTGTTTTCATCACCTACTCTGGAAACTTCTGTAATATGAATGCTACCTGTCACTGCACTAATAGTATACACAGCCTCCATTTTCCTTGAAACCTCTGCAGCACCTGGTAATTCTGGCCAGGCTTTCTCTTAGTCCCTTTTCCCTGTAGGTATGCTAGCCTCCCTTCTGCCTGTTGGACTGCATACAATGCTTGTCACTAGCCCTCCTTTTTCTTAACTGTGGGTTAGTAGGGTGC
The DNA here is from genome assembly GCF_018350215.1 of Panthera leo. NCBI lineage: Eukaryota > Metazoa > Chordata > Mammalia > Carnivora > Felidae > Panthera > Panthera leo. Next base: position 155,715,137 of record NC_056680.1, on the reverse strand, counting down.
CTTCAGTAGGGTGACCATGTAAGTTTTCATCCAGACCAAGATATCTTTGAGAATTAAAGGGTGCCCGGTGACCACAGGCACACACTGAGATCATCCCCGGCAAATGGAGAGGTCCAGCCATCCTCTCCTTACTTAAGGCTCAGGGCGGGAGATGAATGAACATAGATCAAGGAGCTTCCACAATCCATCTTAGAGTTGCTTAGCTACTTCAGCTTAGAATCTCAAGTTAAAAACTCAGTGTCCCATTCATGGAACAACCCAGTTACCTGAGAAATAAGATTAAGCAGAAAAGAGGGGTGAGGAGAGAGGTTTAGGTGGGGGAAAGGCAGAGCTGGTTGAACCGGTCCTGTGGCACTCTGGATTCCATCACAGGGTCTGCTCTTATAGATGAAGATGAACACGGTGCTGAAACCTCTTCCAGGCTCTTCTCAGCCCAGGGTTGCCCAAGATCAGTAGCACTGAGTGGCCAGCTGGGTAAGCAGCCATGACGATTTTGCACAAAATATTCCAGGAACTGTTGATGTCAAAGATGTTGGACATGGAAATGAATAGAGCAACTGCATTGAAAATATAGAAAATGAGAAAGTAGCTGATAGCTTTGATCGCCCCCATGTGAGCCTCCATGCTGGGGTCCCTGAAGCCAGTGGCATGTGTAGGGTGTATCTCTTGTGTAGGGTGTATCTCTTGAGAGAGATGATCAGCAGAGTGGCTGCAAAGATGAGCATGATCAGAGGAATGAAGATCCCCAGGTTATAGAGAAGAACCAGGTTGACCATGTTAGTCTCAGAGAAGTATTTCTTCTCAGTGGTGTTGGAGGAGGGGATAGGAACGGAACTATTTATGTACACATTGAAGATATCTTTAGAGAAGCGAAAGCTGAAGCGTAAGGAGATGAACAGTGACAGCCCCAGAAGCCGAGGCATCAGCTCTCTGATTTTCCTCTTCATCATGGAGAACAAACAGTGAGCAAAGTTTGCAATTCGAAGGCAAGAGACGATGTTGAGCCAGGCAGCAAGCCAGAGGTTGGAATAGTTCAGAAACATGGTGATGACTTTGAAGGTTATAAACACTGTGTTTTGGTTATAAGTGACCAGGAAGAATAGGCTGTAAATATTCTCCAGCATCATCCAGATCTGCAGCAAAAGCCTGGAGAAGCTCAGCTTCAACAGGATACAGTCACTCACAGGGAGCCTTTTGCCTCTGGCCCACTCGGCCCCATGGATGGCAGTGATGAAGCCATTCCCAATCATGCCAGTCATGCACTCTACTCCAGAGAGCACCGGTGAGGACGATTTTAAACCTGGACGTGTCTCTATCCATGGCATCTGTGTTCACTGTCGCCATTCTCTTTGGCCCTGGCCCAGTACCATGCCAAGGCCTGGTACCTGCTATGCAGTCTTCTGATCCTCGCTCAATGTTGTTATAATTTTTTTCCCCAGTTAATGGTTATTTCCAATTTTTCTTCATTTGTTTGCCCCATGACTACAGGTCAGAGGCTTGAAAGGCAAATGATGGGAGGATCTTGTTACTGGATGTCTCTGTTTTTCATAAAGACCCGTTTGCCTCGGGCTTGCAGAAGCTCACTGGAAAAAATTTGAGATAGGTTCCTATCATGGCATCTTTCTCCCTTAGTTACTTTAAGCCCGTATACACCTGACAGGCAAGAGTCCCACGTTAGGAGTCTTTGTGCTCACGCATTTGTGCTCATTTCATAAGACCTGTTACCTGCCAAATTGTAAAAACACAACAGCTCCTTTGATCTGCCTTCTCCTGCTTCTTTTTGTCTCCCTTATTTGCAGAGACGTTTTTATCCTGTGGTTAGCATGTTCATGAATAAGAAGTTCCCATCAGTTTGTATGCAAACATTTTTACTTAGACCCAAGTTTCCTCCAGAAAGGTCAGCTGTTATAATGTCCTCAGACACAGAAGAGCCAAAATTTGATGCCATTTGGGTTAATTAGAGACTAGAAAAACTGCCTTGTGACAGTTTCATTGTTTGTGTGTTTATCACTGATTATAATTTACACCACGATGCACATCAGTATTTCAACTCAGAATCGGGTTAGAATTAGCTTGGGCAAGTGGTGGGGTGTTCTGAACACAGTGCTGAAGTTGAGAAATGTGACCAGACACTGTTAACTTGAAATTTAAAGTCATATGCAGATGCCCGGGCCTCATTCCTGATCTAGTTAAGTCAGAATCTGAGCTAGGGCCCAGACATGTTGTATTTAAAAAAAAAAATTTTTTTAATGTTTATTTTTGAGAGAGACAGAGACAGAATGCGAGTGGGTTAGGGGCAGAGAGAGAGGGAGACACAGAATCTGAAGCAGGCTCCAGGCTCTGAGCTGTCAGCACAGAGCCTGACGCAGGGCTTGAACTCACGAGCTGTGAGATCATGACCTGAGCTGAAGTGAGATGCTCAGCCGACTGAGCCACCCAAGCATCCCATAGACATGTATTTTTAAAAAGTTAAAAGTTCATATTGCTCAAAGCCAGACTGAGAACCAAAATCTTAGCTACAGATTAATGAGTCTTGGGGCCAAATCTGGCCTGCCATTGTGTTTTATCCTGCACAGCCTGAGACTGGACGGCATTAGGCCCACCGCCAGTGCTTGCTACTTTCTGCTGGTCAACGTTCAAATTTAGGAGGTTGCATATATGCACAAAAAGTCTGTCTGCCCTTGAAAAATTAGAAGATTGGGGAACATTGGGACCGCATAGTGAATTGGTTGAGGAAGAATAGTAGCTGCACATTTATTTTTTATTTTATTTTTTAAACTTTTAAAAAATGTTTATAATTTATTAGTATAATTTATTGTCAAATTGGCTAACATACAGTGTGTAAAGTGTGCTCTTGGTTTTTGGGGTAGATTCCCATGGTTCATTGCTTACATACAACACCCAGTGCTCAACCCAATGAGTGCCCTCCTCAATGTGGCTGCACATTTAAAACAAGGTTATGTATGTACTTTTCAGTTTGTCACAGTATTCACCAACTCCTAGCATCTTCTTGATTCTGAGGCTTCATGCCAGTGTGATGGCCCTGTTGTAATTTTTCTAATAGAAATGGAGAGATGATGAAAATGGATTTCTCCATCTCCAAATTAATTTTATCTCAAATTAAACTCAGAGATTTATTTTTATTATAAAATTGCCTCTTATTATTAAATCATGGTTGCATACACATAGCACCAGAAAAAGCAACATATTGCAAAATTAGGAAAGCATTGTTTAGAGAAATTGAAATTCATGTCAACACAAAGACTTGGACAAGAGTGTTCATAGAAGCTTTACTCATAATAGCCAGAAACAGGAAACAACAAGATTTCTTGACAGGCACCTGGGTGGCTCAGTTGGTTGAGTCTCTGACTCTTGATTTCGCCTCAGGTCGTGATCCCAGGGTCAGGGGATCAAGCCCCTCACTGGGCTCCAGGCTGAGAATGGAGCCTTCTTAAGATTCTCTCTTTCTCCCTCTGCCCCTCCCCGCTGCTTGTGTGCTCTCTCTCTAAAAAAAAAAAAAAAAAAAAAAAAAAAAAAAAGGTTCCTTGACAAGTTCTGCATATCTGTTGAGAGTCATTAACTTCTGTTACTTCTGCTAATAGAGTAGTAATTATCATCAGCTTTCGTGAATTCCAATGCACCAAACTCATCTTTTTGTGTATTTTGTTCCAACTTATATCAGTTTGTGATAAATAATATCCCCCTAAATTTTTTGCACACAATTGTTTTCTACTGTTCTAGTACTATCTTCTGTTGGCATTTATTCACCTTTTTCTCTGATCTTAATAGGAAGAGCAGTGGGGGCTGATGATATGACTGGTGCCATATCAATAAGGATGTGGGGCCAATTCGGTTTTTATTCTGTGATCCTTTCTCATTCAGGAAGCTAGAATGGAGTCTCCTTTGGAGGAGACTATGGAGGAGGTCCATGGGGGAAGCAAAGACCAAAGGTTTCATATTCCTGGCTATTGGGTTCAAAAGCTTTGGTGCAGGTGTCAGATAAATCAGATTTGGAAGACTATGTGTTTGGGGGAACCATTTCCTCCACTTCTCTCTCAAACACCACCATGCAGACTAGAAGATGCTTTCCCAGTTGGGGAGGAATGAGAAGTGCAGGGAAGAGTCAGAGGAGGTAAGCATCTCCATGAAAGAGACCTAGGATCCTGCCCACCGCTCATGGCTGCAGGGGGTGGCAAAGGCAAAGTGGGGCTGCAGGACTGCTCCAGAGTCTCCCCAGGCACACTTGAGAGAGCCACTAAACCTTGTGTTCACACAAAAGGCTTAAAAATTTGCTGCGGGAGTTAGTGGATTCCAAAGGGGTCTGGTGGTCTTATCAAGGAGGCTTTGCAAGCTTGGGTTCAGATGAAGCCAATGCAAAGACAAAGGAATGGCCGTGGAAGAGGCTCCCCACTCCCCACCTCCCTCCAAGTCTGTTTGATGCCCACAGAACATGGGTGTCACTTCCCAGAAGACAGGAAGAAGAAATCCTGAGAAAATCTTATAATCATAGTGTTTAAACCTGTGTGACTGAGAAAACACTGAAGTATGATTCATTGATAAAGTGGTGTCAAGTCATTAAGCAGGATAAACGTGACCAAGATTCTTTCCTTCGATCGTAGTGCCCAACTCCATGCTTCTGACTCTCCCTTTCCCATCCCATGGTGACATGTTGCGCAGATTTCATCTTTCCTAGTCTTTTTTGGTTATTAATATTTGATCCAGTTTAGTTTCATGCTTGGTTTAAACCTTACCATCTCCCCTCCTCCCACCCCCAGCACAGTTTGAGCTGAGACCACATCTGCTTGGATTGGAGGGGGACTGGGTGGGTCTGGGACACCGGTCTCTCTCTCTTCTTCCAGGGTGCTGCTGTGGGAGAGGGGACGGGTGGTAGCTGTATTTCATTGGCTGCTATGGTAAATTCATCCCCTTATGCTTGCTGCTACTGCCCTGACATCATCTGGCCATCCGTGCCTCTGGGGGTCAGGCATCATGTACCGGCTGTCTTGTGAGGAGCCCATGTGAGGTCTGCTTGCTCCACATCTGTCCTTCTCAACCTTGTCTATATGCCAGAATTGCCTGAATTAACACTGTGGGTCTTTAAAAGACATCATACCCATGTCCCATCCTCAAAGATTCTGAGTAACCGTGCTCGAGAAAAGCTAAGCATTGGCATTTCCAAAGCTCCCTGTTGTGGCTCCAGTAGGAGCAAGAGAGGGTTGAGAACCACTACAGGCAAGGGGTACTTACTGGCATGGTTTATGGTGTGGGCATTCTTATGGAAGAGACTGAATGCCTTCCTGGACAAGACTGAGGACATGTTCTTCCATCAGGTGGAGGGAGATCAGATCCAGAGGTTGAATTACAGAGAAGAGATGTATTTTGCAAAACTGAGTTGTGCTTTGTGAAGGTCACTTCTGTATCGTGTTAGAAAAGCGAATATTTCTTACGTCTCTGTGAAAAGGAGGAAGTAGAACATAGACGTAGAGAGTCCTATGTTCCACTTTGTAAACTGAAGGCCACTTCTGTGTGCTTATGTGGCAAAGGATGTAATTTAAGACAACAGCCTAGGTGGCGTGATGAAACAAACCACTGTAAGAAAAAAGACCAAGGATGTGGAAAAGATGTCTGATCAAATCCTAAGAGCTGCAAAGAGAACTGAAAAGCCAGCAAGGTTTGTTTTGATTTTTAATACAATCAGCAGTTATATATTTTAGTGAAAAATCTGCCTGGGCCATCAAATTCTTCACAGATAGCAAGTTGTAAAGGAGTGTCTATTGAATGGGGTAGAAATTGTATGTCCTGAGAAGATACAGACGTGTGAAAATAGAAGTGTAACCAGAAACACTGTTGCTCAATGTACTAGAAATATGGCTAGGAAACTAAAAGAAAAATTGTGTGAAAAAAGTTTTAAACATTGTGACATTTGCTTCTGCAGCTGATGAGGGGACATATTTAGTAATACTTAGATGTAATAATTAGCTCTATTTATTCACCGTGGGTTTGAGAATTTTTATACGACTGAAAATATTTTAGACAGTGTGCCCATGACAGGCACAACACTAGGAAGTAATTAAGAAATTCATTTCTGTAACAAGAGGAAACTTTCAAACAATTTAATATAGATGATGATCCTGGGATGGATGGTGCTAATATTGGACTTGCGGTAACACTTAAGTTCCATGTGGCAAGTTATGCAAGGACACAGGCTTTACCTCTACTCATTTGCATTACTCAGCAGGAATTGCTTTCTGCTGGAAGTTAAAAATGGAACGCATCACAGACCCAGAGCTCACCACCTGTAAGCTGGGTCTCCCCCTGGGGTTTGGGCCACAGAGCATCTCAGGCGCCGTTGAATGAGTTGGACACATAACACAGAGGTCTGCTCACTGCACGTAGGTTGGGAGGCTCAGTCACCACTGAAGCTAAGGAGATGTGTTGAACTGTTGAAATGAACTCGTTCCTCATCACGGAGGAAAAGAAATTTTTGTTTATGCTAAGCAGCAAAGATTGTTATCACAGAATTGGCCTTTTGGGTTGGCAAACACTTTGAACGCCCTGCAAAGTCACCCATTAGAGTTATGAAACATTATGGAGACAGTGATCTGGCAGAGCGTTATTTGGTCCTCTTTTCTGTGCTAGAATTAGCTCTAGAACTGTAGCTGATGGTCAGAGCCCTGTGATGGAAATTCTGTGATGCTGAAAGCTGACTTTGTCGTTGACTTCAGCACTGTGAAGGTAACCTTCCCCTGCTCAGTGCTCCTTTATCTCTTCATACATACTTGCAGTGTGAAAGGTGATCTGCGGTGCAACACAGGACTGGACATCTAGCACAGTGACACCAGAGCCCCAACCTCCTGCAAATATCTGAACAGTTGTGCAAAGATTGTTAAAACTCTTTGAAAATGCCTACGTTTGTGAACAGTTCTTCTCAATTATTGAAGTCAAGGCTACCAGTCAAAGCTGAATTCCGTGCTCGCGTGGAACTTGGTACAAGATTTAAACAATGATCTGCTAAAGAAAAAGTCGCAGATTTCTGGTTCCAAAACAAGAGTTAACAAATTGTGAAAGAAAATGTTAAAAGTAAAATATTTCTATTTTATGTTTTTTTTTTTCCAATTTTGAATTTAAGTTACCATTGTCAATATCATGTGTATGCATTATGTGGTATGGTTGTAATCCTGGTTCAGAAAAATAAAGTTTGATTATGCTCCTGGCACTTGGTTAGTTTTTCTTACCTCTTCCGTGTTCACCCATAGACCTTTATAACCCTGGAGTTTTCAGTGACCTCTTCAACGAGTGTTTTGTGCGGGCAGTTATGTGATAGTTTAGAGCTTAGCTGACAGTATTCATTCACTCACGGTAAGGTGGAGCCTGGGAATCCTTCTTGGAAAATCTGGCAATTACTTAATTTGTCCACTAGTGGGCGGGCATGCTCTTTCTTTCTCAACAGGAGCTTCTGGAAAACCTTTTTCTCTTTTAGGCATTTGGCTAAGAGTTTTACCTACCCACTTTTAGGGAGAGCTCTGAATCTTTATATTCATGGTTAGAGTTGTGGTCATGGTCAGACAGCTTTCATGAGGAAACTCATATTGTCTCTTAATAAAGCATCTTTTTTGTTAATAATTATTTTTATTTTTTATTTTTTAAATAATAATTATTTTTAAAGACAGCTTGCAAATAAAAACTATGTCCCTTAAAAAGATTAACTTGAGTTGACTACAGAGCCTGTTTCTAAAGACTCCAGATTATCAGAATGCTAGTACTGCAGGTGACCTGAGAGCTGGTGTTGGGGATGAGAACTGAGGCCTTAAGCAGGCAAGAGAATTGCTTGGGGCCACTCACCTGTTGAGGTCATTACTGGAGTATCAGGTAATGGTCTTGGTGGTCCCTTTAAACTTGCCTTTGGATTTCTATTAACTTCTCTGCAGGCTCTCTCTTTACTAATGGGTAGTTACTTGCCTTATTAGGCTCTTCGTATCCAATCCAGGAAATGTTCGTGAAAGCTCACTTCAACACAGGGCTCAACAACTTTTTAACTTAACTTAATTTAACTTAATTTAATTTAATTTAATTTAATTTAATTTAATTTAATTTTATATTTTGCCTTAAATTAAATGAGTTCCTGCACTTAAATGGTATAGATACACACAATGACCTTTGTTTCTAAAGGAAACTGGAATCTCATTTATTCAGTCAACAAATACATAAGTGCCTACTATGTCCCAGGCAGTAGAGATAAATAGTAAACAAACAACTTCCTGTCTTCGTCTTACAGTTTAGTTTGGGGGGTGGGGGAGACAGAGGGGAGTGAGAGAGTTTGGGAATTTGGGAAGGGTAGATATTAACAAGTTAACAGATGATATAATTTTAGATGATAGCTTCCATAAAAAAGTAAAGAATTGATTTTCAACAAGGATGCCAAGACTATTTAATGGGGGGAGAATAGTCTTTTAAAAAACTAATACCTACAATTGACTAACTCCGTGCAAAAGAATGAAGTTAGACTTCTACCTCACACCATATACAAAAATTAACTCAAAATGGATCAAAGACTGAAATGTAAGAACTGAAATTATTAAATTCTTAGAAGAAAACAGGTGTAGGGGTACCTGAGTGGCTCAGTCAGATAAGCATCCAACTTTGGCTCAGCTCATGATCTCATAGTTCGTGGGTTCAAGCCCCATGTCAGGCTCTGGGCTGAAAGCTCAGAGCCTGGAGCCTGCTTTGGATTCTGTGTCTCCCTCTCTCTGCCCCTTCCCCACTTGCACTCTGTCTCTCAAAAATGAATAAACATTAAAAAAAAATTAAAAAGGGGCACCTGGGTGGCGCAGTCGGTTAAGCGTCCGACTTCAGCCAGGTCACGATCTCGCGGTCCGTGAGTTCGAGCCCCGCGTCAGGCTCTGGGCTGATGGCTCGGAGCCTGGAGCCTGTTTCCGATTCTGTGTCTCCCTCTCTCTCTCTCTGCCCCTCCCCCATTCATGCTCTGTCTCTCTCTGTCCCCAAAATAAATAAAAAACGTTGAAAAAAAAAATTTAAGAAAAAAAAATTAAAAAAAAACAGGTGTAAATCTTTATGCCCTTGGATTATGCACTGGCTCCCTAGATATGACGCTTAAAGCATAAGCAATGAAAAAATAGAGAAATTAGATGTTATCTAAATTAAAAAAACTTTTGTGCTTCAATGGTTACTATTAAGAAAACAAAAAGACAACTCATATAACTGGGAGAAAATATTTACATATTCTATATCTGATAAGAGTTTAGTATCCAGAATATATAAAGAACCTTTACAACTCAACAATAAAAAGACAATCCAATTTAAAAAGTGGGCAAAGGATTTGAATAGACATTTTTCCAAATAAGATATACAAATAACTAATAAGCCCATGAAAAAACACTGAGCACCATTAGTCATTAGGGAAATGCTAAGTGACAGAAGCCAGACATAAAAGGCCACATATCATGTGATTTCACTCATATGAAATGTCCAGGACAGGCCAAATGATACAGATAGAAGATAAGTAGATTTGTGGTTGATATGAACTAGGGAGGGGAGAAATCGGGAGTAACTGTGAAATAAATAGCATTTCTTTTTGGGGTGATGAAACTGTTCTACAATCATATAGTGGTGATTGTTGCATACGTCTTGTAAATATGCTAAAACCCACTGAATCGTATACTTAAAAGAGTGAATTTTTGTGGCATAGGATTACATCATAATAAAAAAAGTACAATGATCAGACAGAGAAAGTGGGCAAAAGGCAGTGGTAGATTATTTAAACACTGTGATGAGGGAGGCTTTCAACAGGCAGGCAACATTTCAGCAGACCGTTTGAATTAATGAATGAATGGATGAAGCCCACAAACCCCACTGTGCTCTCTGTTCTCTCTTCTTTTGTTTGTATATGTCCTTTCTCTGTTACTTACATTATTAGAGCATGTCTCCACTCCTGTGCCATAAATTTGTGTGAAAGACACATTAAGAAAATGAAAGTCATTTTTGATGAAAATGCTTGCCTACAGTGCTTCCTTCCCTGAAGAATTAACAGGGAAATCTCTAAGTCCTAACAATGCCTTGAACATCTTATGGAAGGTGTGTAACAGGACGTTAAATGAGGGTTTTAAAGTTTTGGCTAAGCCGTCTAGGTGGGATACAGTCAGTGATATGTGACCACATAATCTAGAGACAGAATCCTTAATTCATCTTCTGCCTTCAATTTACATAAGAGAGGATCCTTCAAAGGGAATTTGTATAAGAGGAGATCATGCAGCTTTCCTGTCTGTGTCCCTAGAATGCTGTCCTCCGCTTCCCCCAACAAAGACAAGGGAGGTTGGGAGATGCCAGGGCATCACTGGTAGAATCAAGACCCTTGGCAGAAAGGGAGACCAGCATCTTACTCACCATCTGCCCTTGTTGCTGTCAGAGGAGACAGCAAGAATGTTCTTCAGAGAGGTTCACCTGGACTTCCTGGAGCTGAACTTCTAGACCTCGGTACTATTGACATTCTGGGTGGATAAATCTTTGCCATGAAATGTAGAAATGTTCAGCGGTGTCCCTGGCCTCCACCCACTAGATGCTAGTAGCATGTCCCCACCTCCCACAATTGTGACAACCAAAATACATCTCCAGACGTGGCTAAACATCCCCTGGGTGGGGGGCAAAATTACTTCCGGCTAAGAACCATTGCCCAGTTTTAGAGGGCAGTAGCGATCTAGAGATTGATGCTTGACTTTTGCTTGGTGAAATGAGAAGGGAAGAGGCTGCCTACTGTTGCCACTAATGGTGCAGCACAGAGAAAAGGTGGGCGGTGTAGGGGCTGCCTGACTGCCAGTGTTTGGTGGAGCAAAGAAGGGTAATGCTTTCCCTTCACGCACACACTGTAGAAGTGAGTCAGGCTCAAGCTGTTCCGAAAGGACCCTCTTGAAGGTAAGAGAGGTGCTGGCTATTGGACAGGAGAGAGATTGCAAGAGGCCAACAAGTTCATTGCTTGCTTTAGATTAGGGTTTTTAACCTTGACACTACTGACATTTTGGACTTGATACTTCTTTGTTGTAGGAGCCTGTCCTGTGTGTTGTAGGATAGTTGGCGTCTCGGGCCTCCATCTGCTAGATGCTATTGGCATTCCCCCCAGTCGTGATGATCCAAAATATCTCCAGACATGATCAAATCTCCCCTGGGGGGGGGGGGGTAGTGGATATAAAAAATTGACCCTGGTTGAGAAGTACTGCTTTTGGGAAAGATAAATGCCAAGAGTCCCTCTGTGGAGGTCTGGAAACCCCACAAAGAGTCCCACAAGTCAGCTACTTCCTATTGCTACTCTAATAGATTACCAGAAAGTTAGTGGTTTAAAACAACACATTTCTGATCTGACAGTTCTGGATGTCAGAAGTCCAAGCTGGGTCCTACTGGGCTAACATCAGGGTGTCGGCAAGCCCACGTTCCTTCTGGGAGCTCTGGTGGAGAATTCCTTTCCTTGGCAGCTTATGGTGCTGCCTCACCTCCTGGTGCCCTACTCCCGGCCAGTAATGGCCTCACGCTGACCTCCATCTGCTTCCATCATCACATCTTCTCTGACTCTGACCCTCCTGCCTCCCTCTGATAAAAGACCGTTGTGATTACATTGGGCCCGTCTGGACAGCCCAGGTTCATCTTCCCATCTGGAGGTTCTAAACTTCATCCTATCTGCCAAGTCCCTTTTAGCGTGGAAGGCTTCACAGATTAGGAGGTGGACATGGTTGGGGAGGACATTCTGTGTACCACACGTGGGCTCCCGCTAGCCAGAGGACACTGAGTGGCCAGATGCACCAGCCCTAGTTAAGTAATACCTCGTGCTTTCTACTTCCTTCTCCCTCTGCCACCTCCCAGGAACTGGAAGCAGCTGAGCCAAGTGGGAAAAGAGGGTGAGAAAGAGATATCTCACCCTCCCCTCCGCATCGCTGGAACCCAGCGTGGAGGTGTGCTCGGGCCTAGCTGCAGAGACCTTGAAATCGTTTGGGAGATAATGGTTTTGATTACAATGGGACTGAACTTTTTTTTTTTTTTTTTTAGTTTATTTACTTATTTGGGGGGGCAGAGAGAGGAGAGAGAGACAGAGAGAGAGAGAGAGAATCCCAAGCAGGCTCTGCACTGTCAGCACAGAGCCCAATGCAGGCCTCTAGCCCACAAACTGGCGAGATCCTGACCTGAGTGAAATCAAGAGTCAGACACTCAACTGACTAAGCCACTCAGGTGCCCCTGAACTTTTTTTTTTTTTAATGGAAAATTATGCTATTTTGATTCCCCACTTGTCTGGAAAGCGACAGGCTCTACCTGGAAGGATAGCGAGCAAGGAGGCTGTTAAACAGTAAACCTGAAGGCAGTGATGGAGAGAGAAAGTCACTGCTCTTGGTCCCTCATAGAATCCAGTACATTGAATAAACCCGGTGCAAGAAGGTTTTGGTGGAGAGAGGATTTCAGAATTCTATTGTGTCACCCCACAACTGGGAAGACCCTCTCCCCAGAGAGGGAGAGGTGGGAGTGTTGAGTGCGTCTACTTCCGGCTGCAGAGATGTGGGGGCATCGGGAGGCCCATGATTCTCCTGGGAACGCTGGATGGTCTTGCTCTTGCCTAGAAATTTGGGGAGAGAGGTAGAGGAAGGAGAGAGAAGAATGGGAAAAAGGTAGACAGACCTGGGCTGGTAACCACCAACATTCACGTGGGGAAGAGCAAGCAGATAGCGTTTCAAATCTGTGCTGGCAGGAGGAGCTGGGGCATATGGCCCCTCGCACGGGGAGGGATGCAGCTTGCGGCTCCATGGCTCTGAGTCAGACTTGAAAACGCTTCCCAATGTGTCAGTGTATGGCCTGCCTGAACCCTAAAACTATAACTGGAAAACTTTCATGGGTTTCTTGGGGACACCAATTAGATAATCCAAGCCCACGTTTCTTCCGTCCTGGCTGGATGAGCCTGCATCCTTCCCTTCTGGAACATGGAAACACAGCAGAGCAGGCCACACTCACAAAGATTAAAAATGGTGAGTGGCAATCCATAGGCTAAAGCCAAAATTGCCTCTAGTTTTGTATTGTATGTGGTGTATTTATATATAATTTTAATGACCATTTAAAGAACATCAAAATGACAAGTATAGTCCTCAACATTTTTTTCCACAAAGAGAGATATAATGATTTGAGGTGAGGAAAACTTTGGGGAGGAGGGGTAGACTTTGGAGCACTGAAAATGGATGTGTGTTTTGTGCAGGAAGAGAGTCATTGATGTGTCTGAGTGGAGTGGACTAGTCGAGGTAGAGTGGGGCGGATGATGAAGGTACTTTGTGATTTCCACACCGGTACAGGATGCGGGGGAGCTACAGAAGAGGACCCAACCCTGAACGGAGTAAAGGGTCCAGAAAGAAGGCGCCAGACTGACCCGAGGAGAGGCAGGGGCAGGGAGGGGCCCTAAACAGGCTTCACCTTTCTCTAGATTCTAAGTAGGAATGAGCTTTTCCAACGCTATTGCAGGTGCATGGCACATATTGGAAGTAGGATGTTGTTTTTGTGCTTACTTCTGTGGCTGCATGCGGTCTTCATGCCCAAAGTCTTACCCACGATCGTCCAGCAACAAAACGACCTGGGATTTCTCCTTTTTCCTTAGGTACGTGGGCAGAAGTATCCAACTGAAGCTGGGTTCTATCTCTCTCTGTGTATTTGTAGCGAGCTACCTGGGGACTGGTGCTTTTTACTTTTCAGTTGGATGCAGTAAAGTCTTATTTTTCTAAATTAAGAAGCTTGTGCCTGGCCACATGTTAGGCTCTCTATAAGTAATTTGTTGAAGGAAGGAGACAGGGAAGGGAGGCAGAAAGGTAGGAGGAAGGCAAATCAGAAGGATGGGAAGGAGGAAGAAGGAGAAAAGGGGAGGAGAGAAAGAAGGAAGGAGGGAGGGATGGGAGGAGGGAGGGAGGGGTGGACAGAAGGACAGAAGGAGGGAGGAAATCAAGACTTGCCTCTCTGTGTGTGTGCTTCCAGAAGTGGCACAGAAGATCATGGAGAAGGTTAGCTCTGTGAGGAGCGCTCCAAGCCTTTGGGTTGTGACAGAAAAAGCAGGGAGGCTACTTCGGTGCCAGATCTACAAGGTGTGTGGTGGGAGGGATTGAGCTGTTCTTATTCTGCGAGTGAGTCTGAGAAATGCTGCTGTGACTTGTGAGCTCGTGGACCCTAGGAATGTGGATCTTCCCCAAAAGCTGCCAAGTCACCTGTCTCTGGGGGCACAAATACAGTCAAACCCAAGGAGCCTGTGCTTTCTTCATTTACTGCCCTGCCTTAAAGTCACTTTCTTTCATTTTATTTCATTTTATTTTATTTTACTTTATTTTATTTATTTTAGGGGGGGAGGGACAGAGGGAGAGAGATTCTCAAGCAGGCTCCATGCTCAGCTCGGAGCCTGGCACAGGGGTCCATCTCATAATGGTGGGAGATTGTGACTTGAGCTGAAATCAAGAGTCAGACACTTAACCAACTGAGCCACCCAGGTGCCCCTCTTTTTTTTTTTTAGGCCACTGGAAGCCTGTTTTCTCCCATATGTGTGCTGGGCATTATTAGCCTTGTGCTCTACACTGGGTTTTATTTGAGGGGCTGGTTGTCTGTATCGTGTGATCCCCGAAGAGATTGGTCTTCTCTCATTTCCCAGATACCTTTGGTTCTGTACTGTGATTTTCTTTCTTTTTTTTTTTAATTTTTTTTTTAACGTTTATTTATTTTTGAGACAGAGAGAGACAGAGCATGAACGGGGGAGGGTCAGAGAGAGGGAGACACAGAATCTGAAACAGGCTCCAGGCTCTGAGCTGTCAGCACAGAGCCCGACGCGGGGCTCGAACTCACGGACCGCGAGATCATGACCTGAGCCGAAGTCGGACGCTTAACCGACCGAGCCACCCAGGTGCCCCTCTGTACTGTGATTTTCAAATGTGGCTGTTCTAAGGTGGCTGGACTTGGACGGATGTAAATAAGAGATGCCACAAATATTAAATGTGAAGAATCTAGGTGTAGAGTGCGTGTTGATCAATATTTGTGGATTTTGAAAACACTCAAATGCTGCTTCTTTACTAATGCATTTCTTTGTCATTAATGCTGTCATTATTTGTTCTTCAACCAAGACCCCAAGTCTTTGGTCTCTATGATCAAGAGAGACATTTTCTGACTTGACAAGTGTAAGCCACCACGTTTCTGAGGAGGGGTCACATAATCTGGGTGATCCCTAGAGAGTGCAGAGCCACCCTCTCTGCGTGACTGGCAGTCAGGTAGACAGTCTAAGTTGGAGCACTGGGAAACTGATAGGAAGACATGTACTCTTCTCCCCCCTTTCCTTCTTCTTCACATATTCTGAGAAAGAGAAAGTGTTTTTTAAAAAAAATTTTTTTTTAACATTTATTTATTTCTGAGACAGAGAGAGAGCATGAACAGGGGAGGGTCAGAGAAAGAGGGAGACACAGAATCTGAAACAGGCTCCAGGCTCTGAGCTGCCAGCACAGAGCCCGACACAGGGCTCGAACCCATGGACCGCAAGATCATGACCTGAGCTGAAGTCCGATGCTCAACCGACTGAGCCACGCAGGCGCCCCAAGAAAGTGTTTTTAGTTCAGCAGAAAATGAGAAATTGAGGAGATCCTGGAGCTGAGACAGGAACGCTCCACAAATCTGGCAATGTGGTCACTGTGTTGCCTGCCCCCTTACACCCAGGTTGGGCTGTATGGTCAGCTCTGGCCAGTGGGCTGTGACTGGGGGGGATGTGTGACACCCTCTTCACTGCAGACAATTCCACATGCTCCCTTCTCCTGCTGAGGTGACCCCGAGTCCTCATTTCAGATGGTGGTGCATTAGCGCTAAGCAGCCTGGATCCCTGAGACGCTGTGTGGAGAACAGCTACTCTTGGAATGCTTTTTCAAAGCCCGTAGAGGGTTTTGAATGAGATTGGAAGAAACCTGTGTTTTCTTAAGCCATTGAAATTTTCTTTTTTTAATTTTTAGGGAAAATGAATTTAAGTGGATACCTTAAGTAGTATAATTTTTAGTTTAAAAACATTTACCAGCACTTTGTAATTTATAGAGCATATTTTCGTAGATATTATTTCATTGAAAGCTCACCATACTCCTAAGGTAATTTTCCTTTCTTTTGACTCCTATTTTGACTTAATTTCAGGCTTCTAGAAAAGTTGCAAGAACAGCACACAGGATTCCCGCACACCCCTCCCCCAGATTTCCCAAATATTACCATTGCACTGCACTGCTTGATTCTTCTCTCTCTCTCTCTCTCTCTCTCGATATATATACATACTTATTACTTTTTTTCTGAACTGTTTGAGAGGAAGCTGCAGATAGGATGCCCCTTCATCCCTAAATACTTAGGTGTGTCCCCTAAAAAGGAAGACGTTAGGGTCCTATGTTCTGCCACCTAGCTTAGCTTATTCTAGACCGATACAGACAACCTTTGTGGCACTGCTGAGCATGGAAGGTTTGATACACAAGAAGTGGAAGGCCAAACAGGGGCCAAACAGCCCTTTCGAGGAAACCGGCTTAGAATTGGGGAGATTAGAATCTTAAAGGAAACAGGTTTTTGTTTCTTCAATCGATATTTTTTGATATGATATGAAATGGTATTTAGGGAGCCAGATAAAGGTGGATGGGAAGGGAATTACCACATTCAGTCGTGTGGAGAGAAGGGCTTTCGGGAAAATCTGTTTCCTAAGCAAGGTAAACCTGGACTCCTGTTTCTGCTTTGCGCCCACGGTGGGTATTACTATCACACTCTATCGCCATGTTTTCAGTAAAACCACCTCTGTTTTGCTCCAGGCCTAAAAATGTATCCAGGCCACCGGTAAGGATGACATTGAGAAGCGTGTAGCTAATAAAAGTGTAGGGGCGTCTCTCTGGGCTCGTGGTTGAAAACAACGCTCACGGAGCTGGAGAAAGGAGTGCTGTCCAAGACATCCAGAGTCAGCTGAGGGTCAGATACCTGGGAACGCATGGCCCAGCCTCCTGTCTTGGCAGTGACACCGACTCATCAGCCCCAATTTCCAGAGCTGCGTCCTTCTCACTCCTCCTTCCAAATCCACCTCCACTTGGGCTTTCAATCTGTGCCTGGTTCTGGTTTGAATGAGCCACTGA
Organism: Panthera leo; assembly: GCF_018350215.1. Taxonomy (NCBI): domain Eukaryota; kingdom Metazoa; phylum Chordata; class Mammalia; order Carnivora; family Felidae; genus Panthera; species Panthera leo. Next base: position 155,698,002 of record NC_056680.1, on the reverse strand, counting down.
TGTATTTGTAGCCATCCGGGATCTGGAGCGCAGATGCAAATGGCAGTTTTCTCTGGTAAGTGTTGGGGCAATCGGATCCTTTTCTGATTTGCATTCCCAAGTCCTGCAGGTTCTCAGGAAATCACATCTTCCAGGCAGTCTGGTGGGGGTTATTTTTAATCTCAGCTATAAATGCCAGTCCATAATAGTTCTTAAAACCGAAAGAGCCTTCGTTTACAAGGCAGAGGACAGTTAGAGACAGAGTCATTAGTTTAGCAAAAATCTCGGACCAAAAAAGGGGCTGAGGAGAAGGGACTCTGGGGATAGAGAAGGCTTGGGGTTCAGGAGTGAGATGGGGGACAGGCACAAATTTGGAAGACACTAGCTTTTGGGGGACTTAAACCATAAGAATGGAGGGGCTTGTTCAGGGAGAGCATTCAAGGAGAAAGAGAAAAGAGCATGTTAGGTGTACCTGGGCATGTTAAACACACTGCTCTTCTCTCAGAGTCAGTCTTATTAGCATTCATCCCTGTTTCTGACATAAATGGTGATTTCTGAGGGTCTATCTCATCTATTTCCACCACTTCTCAATCTCTTGTCTCTTGCTGGTGCTGGGCCCTACCTGGAGATAATTTTATTCCAAATTCCAGTCCAGGGTTAGAATTAGTTTATGTGCAGATGTATGCTCTGTGAGGATATTTCAAAATCCCAGGTGAGCTCCCACGTAAAGTAGGAATGAATTTTAAAATTTGCAAATCGAGTGTGTGAAGAACAACTTACATTTTAAAGGTAATTAGTTTAATATCTGCATAGCCCTCCCTTCCCCCAATCCACCTGGTGGGTGAAAACACAATTCTGGGTAAACGCACTCATTTCGTGTTACACTCAGCCCACTCAAGATTTTCTCTCCTGCTTTGAGCCTGGAGCTACTTAAAGGCGGAAGGATGGTGGTTTGGGCTGGTCTCTAAGGCAGATGTCCAGGCACCAGCTGTGTCTTTCCCATCTAGAGAGTCACTGCCCGCAACGCTCTTTCCTCTCACTGTGACAGCTGCATTCAGTGTGGCACCTTTACTTCTCGCTTAGCCTGCCCCTTCTCTCACTCACTCTCCTGGTGCTAGCATCTCCATCTTTGTGTTCAGCTCTGTTTGTTGTACAGAATCCCACTACTCGATGGGCAGAATAGCTGTCTCCATGGTGATGCAGGCACTAGTCTTCCCAGGGAATCGGCCGCCATGTCTTTTTATCTACTTGGCAGGCAAGTCAGAGTTGGCTGGGATGGGCTAAATCCTGCCTTTCTCTTCTCTGTGTTTGTTCTTATGCTCTTATGAGAAAATTCTCAAGCTGATGAGGCCATGCACACAGCTGTGTGGATTGCAAGTGGAGAGGCCCCATACAGATGTTTTCCTTTATTTTAGTATCCTGACCACTCAGTTTATTGATGAACATCTCTCATTTCTAGCCCAGTAATCAGCTTTTGCCAATTTAAACTTTCTGGAAATTTTCTATGAAATCAGTAAGAAAGGGGAATTGCTGCTATCATTTAATCAGTTTGAGGGCTTGATAAACTTTCCAAGAGGTCAGTCACATAATGAAATTAGCAGGTCTGTTAACAGATGAGAAAAACACTAGCATAAAACAAAAATAATATAAGCCTGTCATCGAGTTAATGCTCTAGTTCAGAAACTTCCTTAGAAATTTCCTGTAGAGGAATGCCTGAGTGGCACAATTGGTTAAACATCCAACTCTTGGTTTTGGCTCAGGTTACCAACTCACAGTTCACAGCTTTGAGCCACATATCAGGCTCTGAGCTGATGGCATAGAGCCTGCTTGGGATTCTGTCTCTCCTCTCTGCCCCTCCCCCGTGTGTGTGTGTGTGCGTGTGTGTGTGCGTGTGTGTGTGCGTGCACACGCGTGCGCTTTCTCTCTCTCAAAATGAATAAATAACTTAAAAAATTGTAAAAAAAAAAAGAAATTTTCTGTAGAAAACCAGTTTGGGGGATTTTTATGACCCCAAATTAAGTTTTGGACAATTTGAAATTGTCCATGGTAAAGCACTGTCATGAGCTTGACAATGACTGAACTGAAACAGGCTGACAGGTTCTTGTGTAATAAAAAGAAATATTGTGTATAAGGCTTCTGATTTTAAATTTTAGACCAAACAAATGTACTTGACTCCCCCTTCTTCTGAGACTCCACTGAGAAAAACAATCCCATAATAATTAAGAGAGAGGAGTGAGGGCAGACTAGAGATTTCATCCCATCTCTTGGATGTGGACCATCCATGAAAGCGTGTTGTGGATGAAGTGGCACAGAGGATGCTCAGAATATGCACAAGGTGGTCCTCTGGCAGTGTGGCGGCTGCTAAGCTTGCTTGAAAGCCTTGAGGTCCCCTGATGTGTGTTTCCTAGCTTTGGCTAGTAGGAGTGAGGCAGGGTGTAAAACCAAGTAATTGTTGTAATTCTGTCTGCCATATAGCTGCTTCAGTGATTCCTTCCAACCTTTTCTCCATCACTGCACACAGAACCATTGACAACCCCCATATCAACAATGCTTTTGTAGAGAAATTGAATGCATTTCCAAGAAGCAGGGCTTCCAGTGTGATGTTTGCACAGAGATTAAATTCTTTCTTATTATGACATTTTTAATTTCAAGGCTAATATCTGATTTTTTACCCACATACCTTAAAAAAAAAGTCATCAGAAGCCAATCCTGACGAACTGGATGGCCCAGTTACAAAACAGAGGTCCCAATCAGCCTTTCCATTCAGAAGAATGTCCTGCTGGGGAATAATTCTTACTTATGCAAAACAGCCTTTCATTTTCCTTCATGAATTAGTAATCAAGGATTATCAGAAATAGGAGCAAAATTCACAGCCTGAAAGAGAAAGACCAAGATAAATATTCAGAATAAATGACCCCTGGAGAAATAAAGATCAAAGAAGAATACTTATAAAATTTGAACTTGTATCTTCAGAGAAGGCAGAAAAGATACTGAATTCATAAATTAAGAAAAAGATGCTATTAAAAAGAAATAGGAAACAAGAAGAAACTTTGAGATTAAAAATATTTAAAATTACATACTGTTAACATGATTTCAGTAAAATTAAGATGAGTTCAAGATAATATCTCTGAATGCTCAGCATAAATCAATGATGAAAAAGATAAGAGACACAGATATTTAATCTAGGAGGCCTAAAATCTGACCAAAAAGAATTTTAAGGATCAAATTTAGAGAAAATGAAGAGGAAGAAATTATTTTTAAAAAATAAAAGAAACTTTATGAGTGCTGATGAAGGGCATGTTTTTTTGTTTTTGTTTTTGTTTTTGAGAGAGAGAGAGGGAGAACAAGTAGGGGAGAGAGAATCCCAAGCAGGCTCCATGCTCAATGCAACGCCCTATGCAGGGCTCGATCCCACGACCCTGGGATCATGACTTGAGCCGAAATCAAGAGTCAGATGCCCAACTGACTGAGCCAGTCAGGTGCCCCAAAGACATGGTCTTTGATTGATAAACCCTCACTTGGTCTTACACAATTTTCACCAAATGGAGCATCTGATACTAGTTGCCTAACCCATGATCATTCTTCCCTCTTCCTCAATATAAGTACCCTAATTTTGTTTAGAGTGGATTAGGGTGGAAGTGTAAGCCTAGTCATATACTGTATTTAATGTAACTGGCAATAAGGCGGCAGAGAAAGGGTCTATATCTGCAGGCAGCCCGACCTAGAATGAAGCAAAGCATTCCTAAGCTTACTCTTGTATGGAAAAGCAAAGGACGGTCCGTATGTGCCAAGTGACAAAATACACTAGTGCCAGTTGTGGGAAACTTCCAACGTTCTGAAAAATCACTGATTTTTGCCAAACACAATTACAAATTAAAAATAATTCTTTCTACAATTTTCCTTGTGGAGGTGTCATGTGACCTAGTTCTGCCTAGAATGTAGAGGTGATACTCTTAATTTCATCTCAGATCATGATCCTAGGGTCGTGGGATTGAGCCCTGCGTAGGGGCTACTGGGATTCTCTCTCTCCCCTCTCTCCCTCTCCCTCTGCCCCTCCCCAGCTCATTCTCTCTCTCTCTCTCTCTCTCTCTCTCTCTCTGTCTCTGTCTCTGTCTCATGTTGCCTCAGCAACATGATGTGGTAGGAAAGGAAGCTAGAAGGATCCTGAGTCATTAGTGACTTCCTGGAGCATTTTTTTCAACCTCTAGAATTCATGTTACATTTAAAAATAGCATTATATGGTCACTTTAATCAGATTTCTGTTATATGCAGTTGTAGTGCAGTCTTGGTGAATCATGAAAGATAAAAAGAAGATTTTAAAAATGTCTAAAGAAAGAATACAAAAACCTAGAAAGGAAAAAGGCACAGGTTGCTTTCACACTTCTAATTAGTAACAACAAATGTGAAAAGAATGAAATTTCTTCTAAACTTAAGGTAAATTATTTTAGACCTAAAATTGTATATTCAACCAACTATCAACTACTAATCAAGAGTGAGGGCAAAATAAAAACATTTCCCATTTCTGAAGGACTTTTCCGAGGAAGCTACTTAAGGATGTGTTCCGGTAAGTAAGGGAGGAAATAAGAAAAGGAAGAGTAAGACATGTGGTCTAGAAAATAGGTGATGGATATAACCCGGACATCCGGGTGGATGACAAACATGAATCAGGCTTAGGAGCCAATTATCAAGAAGGGAACGAGAATGAAAGGCATTGATCAAGTTGCTACTGGAAAAAAAAAAAAAAGTGGATTACATCCAACTGACAGTGCCATGATTAAAATACTGAATTCCTTTGAGTAGGTGATAAGGAATATACTTATCTCTCTGGGAGGCAGGGCTGGTATAACAACATAAAGGAAGGCAATTGAGCAGGATTATCATAAACCCAAACTAAATTCTTTCATGTTGCTGAGTAAATGATGGAGTGTAAAAAAAAAAAAAAATGCATTTGATTTTTATGCTGGAAACAATCTCCTTTTACCTGGGTTTATGGATTGTGTCATTGAACTTAATGAAAAGCACTTTTTGGTCTTGAGTCCAGTAATAATAGTTTTACTAAGAATATTAGAAATGCTATTTATTGATCTTCTACATTTAAAATAAATTCATAGATGAAGCACAGAAGACTGAACGATAGTTACAGAATAGCATATGACAATGTGAAAGGAGCATGTTGCTTTCAGCAGTTAGAATGTGGAAAAGGGGGTCACCTGGGTGGCTCAGTCGGTTGTGTTCAACTTTGGCTCAGGTCATGATCTCATAGTTTGAGTTCGAGCCCTGCATCGGGCTCTCTGCTGTCAGCGCAGAGCCTGTTCTGGATCCTCTTCCTCCCTCTCTTTGTCTGTCCCTCCCCGCTGTGCTCTCTCTCTCTCTCTCTCTCTCAAAAATAAATAAAAATATTTTTTAAAAAGCAGGTGGAAAAGGGAGAAGTAGTAAAAAGAAGGATGGGGCACTAACATACTCTTTTATATAATGTGGAGTTGGTAGGCATGGACTATAAATAGTAGAATAAGACATTGCAACTTAAAATGATCATTCAAGGGGCTCCTGGTGGCTCAGTTGGTTGAACGCCTAACTTCGGCTCAGGTCACGGTCTCATGGTTTCTGAGTTGAGCTCCGCATCGGGCTCTGTGCTGACAGCTCAGAGTGTGGAGCCTGCTTCAGATTCTGTTTCTCCCTCTCTCTCTGCCTGTCCCTTACTCATGCTCTCTCTCTCTCAAAAATAAATACACATTAAAATGATCATTCAAAAATTTAAAAGCAATGAGAATAAGAGCCAGAAGTAGTAATGCAATTACTACAGGGCAGCATTTGATGGCAATGTAAGTGACACTTCAGTCCTCACCATTTACAGTGATGAGTCAATAGGTGTTTACAGATGGATAATACAATGTGCGTGTCTATGTGTACCTGTTCGGAGCTATGAAAGTAACCACCACAAAAACTAGAGTCAGAAATAATAGAAATGTTGCTTTGGGGAAGTGAGATTTTGGGTGAGGCAGGAGACTTACTATTCACAAAAGACCTTTTCAGCATTTGTTTACTTATTTGTTGGCCAAAAGCTGATATTACTTTGAATATGATGATGATGACAATCAGCTTGAAACAACTCTAATTTCACTTCTGTAATATTTGGGTGGAGATTTAGAAATGAGTAATAGTGTTATGTTTTTGTAAGTATTGACAATCTCATTTAAAAAAAGCTATATGTGAGAATTGGAGGGAAGATGCTTTTAATAGACAGCTTTGTAGCAATCAGGCTATTTCACAAGAAAATAAATCTTACCATATTAACCAGAAAATAGTGACAAACAATGGTGACATGTGACATGTGATATATACTTCCCCAATTATCTGTTACTTGGTTTTGGGAGTTGCTCGATGAGAAATGTAACCATTTCCATCAATACTTTGTCATAGGTGATGGCTCTGATGCTCTATTTCCAGCTGCCCATGACTGTGTGTTTTGATAGTCACTCACTTAATGTCTTTAGCCTCTGAGAATGTTTACAAAGCACATCTATGAATTTTCTTAGCATCCAGTATATTATTCAGAATCCATTTGTTAAGGTACAAGGAAGCATGCTATCATTTTGAATATCAAATACTTTTTTTTTAAAACAACAAAATCCTTGATAGGGATTAAATGACAAATAGTGATGTATGTCTAACACTCACACCTGAAATAGTCGTGTTCCTTCTCTGAAGACTTTCACGGTGTCAAGTCATATTTACTTTCCGGTAGGTTTTAAGGATGGCACATGTGAGGAGTACTGGCTAGCACAGTTAAATCTTCAGCCCAGTGAGGACTCCCCCTGAGGTGTCCATGTTTACAGATTGTTCTATAGTCTGGTTATGAAATGGGGGAAGGTAGTTCACCTTTTCTTCTCTCAGGATGGTAGCCCTTTCCACTCCAGGACATGAGTAACGAGGCAGCCTGCAGTCCAGAACCTATCCTGAATAGATTCAAGTGGTCTTGAATTGCATCTCTCTCTTGGATTGAAAATTTCAAAATTTCAAAGTTGTTTTTACATTTTGCTCTTTTGCTTTTATTTGTTATCTTGCAAGCCCATGGACGTGGAAGTTCAGAAAATGAGACCTTTAAAGAAGAGTCTGTCTATCTTCTTGAAAAGAAAAAGAAACAATTCCTCTATTTCAGGAGAAATTTAACCTAATTTTTTCCAGATAGGAAGAGAAAGTAGAATAAGTTTTATTTGGTGAATTTTTCAAATATTAAGTTCTAGAGATTGGTGATTCAACATTAGTTGCTATCCCCAGTGTGGCTCCATTTAATAATGAATATAGCCATTTGGATGTAAAATATTGCAACAAATAATTGGTACATATATCAATTTTTATGTACTCAAGAATATCTATAAAATAAATATCCCCAAGTATAATTGTCAAATAAAAGTATGTACTTTCATATGTATTACTAAACTGTACTTAAAGAAGCAGCAATTAACATTTCCATAAATTTATGAGATTGCCTTGTCCCCATGATCACACACAGTGTGTTACCAAACTTTTTGATCTTTGCTTATCTAATAGGTAAAAAATTATATCTCAAAGTGGTCTTCATTTTCTTCTTGATATAAGCCAGGCTGAGCATCTTAAACTTTTTTGTTTTAGGTTTTGGAAAACAATCACCTTAAGAAATTAAAAAGAATTATCTAAGTTCCAACACCAAAAATTCTGACTTAATTGATTTAGGGTCAGGTTTCAACATTGGTATTTCAAAAATCTCCCCCAGAGATTCTAATGTGTAGAACCGCTGCTTTTACATAGAGCAAGTGGAGGTAAAATAGGAAGCTTAGGTAAAGAATATGTCAAACATCACTAAGACTGTGCCCAAGAAGCAAAAGAGAGAAATGAAGATTAACCTTCTGTATAAAAAACCACATCAGGTGGAAGGATCAGGTCAGGTTTGGGGAAGAAAGGAGGTGGGGGGAGAGGGGTCTGGGTAAGGGGGAGGCAGAGCTGGTTGGGCTTGTTTTGTGGTATTCTGGTTCTCTTTTAGGTGAAGATGAATTTGAGGCTGAAGCTGCTTCCAAGCTCTTCTCAACCCAGGGTTGTCCTGAATCAGCAGAATGGAGTGACCAGCAGGGTAGGCAGCCATGATGAATTTGCACAAAATAATCCAGGAACTGTTGGCGTCACAGATATTGGACATATAAAGAAATAGAGCAACTGCATTGGAAATGTAGAGAATGAGAAAGTAGCTGGTAACTTTGATGGTCCCCATGTGAGCCAGTGGCATTGCTTTCCATGTGTAGGGTGTGTCTTTTGAGAGAGATGATCAGCAGGGTGGCTGCAAAGATGAACATGATCGGAGGAATGAAGATCCCCAGGTTATAGAGAAGAACCAGGTTGACCACATTGGTCTGAGGAAGTATTTTTTCTTAGAGGAGTTGGGAGAGGGATAGAAGAATTGTTACAATACATGGTGTTGATGTCATTGGAGAAGAGCACACTGTAGCCTAAGGAAATAAACATTGATAGCCACAGAGCCAGGGCATCCGTCCCGGAAATTCTCTACTTCAGCTTGAGGAAAAGGGGGTGGGAGAAATCAGCGATCTTCACGAAGTAGAAGCTGAGCCAGGCAGCAAACCAGAGGCTACAATGATTTAAGAACATGAAAGTTACTTTGAATGTACCATATATAACATCTTCATTATAAAAATGTGGGGATGTTGAGCTGAAGGTAATTTTTATCATCATGAAGCTTTGGAGAGGTATTCTGGATACACTCAAGAAAAACAGGATCCTGCTTATTGGAAACTGCCTTATTTTTAATCCATTCAGCTGTATTTATAGCCATGATGAACCCATTTGCAACGATACCAATGATGCATTCAGTGCCTATAACTGTTAAAATTGAGAGGATGTGAAATGGTGAAAATTCATTATCTGCAGGATTGCAGGTTTTTGTCATCCTGAGTTGTTACCCCTGTTTGGTGTCTGGGGGAAAATGTCTCTCTAGCGTTTGATAGGCAGATCCTCAGTAGCTCCCACTATTCATGTCATAGGAGGAAGCCTTTGATGCATCATTTCCAAATTCATTCCATTTGTTTATCTCAGAATTCTTAGCTCTAAATCTGGAGATGCAAATGATGGAAGGATTTGCTTTCTAATCCTCTTCCATGTCCATTTGGACTTGTTGGTTTTAGTTCAATTATGGGGCCCAGGAAGGACTAGAGTCAAGCCCGATGCGGGGCTTGAACCCATGAACCGTGAGATCATGACCTGAGCCGAAGTCAGACGCTCAACTGACTGAGCCACCCAGGTGCCCCAATCTTTTGTATATTTTTAAAAATTTTTAAATTTTATTTAAATCCAGGTTAGTTAACATATAGTGGAATAATGATGTTACAAGTAGAATTTAGTGATTCTCATCACTTACATATAACACCCAGTGCTCATCCCAACAAGTGCCCTTCTTAATGCCCATCATCCATTTAGCCCATCCTCCACTCAATATCCTTCCAGCAATTCTTAGTTTGTTCTCTGCATTTAAGAGTCTCTTACAGTTTGTCTCCCTCTCTTTTTTTAATCTTATTTTTCCTTCTCTTTCTCTATGTTCATCTGTTTTGTTTATTAAATTCCACATATGAGTAAAATCATATGACATTTGTCTTTCTCTGGCTGACTTATTTCACTTGGGTACATGCTCCTTTATAAACCACTAATGTGGTATTGAGAACCATGGCCTTTACTAATGCCAGTTAAGTAGAACATCTGCCTGCCAAGTCACCATTTAACTTAGTTTCACTTGTGACCTCAGGGAACTGATTGGAAATAATAATAATAAATTCAAAGTCAATGTAATATATAAATCAATGTATGCTATGTATAGCGTGTGTGTGTGTGTGTGTGTGCGCGTATGCTAGACACTGTTCAAATACTTTATATATATCATCAAATTTAAGCCACACAGCAATTCAGTGAAGAATGTATTTTATTATCTACACTTTGCAGATGAGGAAACTGAGGCTAAATAACTTGTCCCAAGTCACACATCTAGAAAGAGACAGTGTTGGGATTCTACCTCAGGTCACCTGGTTCCAGAGACCATCTTCTTACCACTCTTTATATTTCCTACACCCATGTGTGGATCCTTTTGTGTGCGCCAAAGACCAAAGTCAGGGTTGACTTGACTGTAACATTTTTTTCCTGGTAGTCTTTTATGATGCCTTCACTATTTAAGGGAAGAATAATTGAGTTAAAAAAAAAAAGCGTAATCCAGCTTTCTACCTGTGAGACTTTCTTTACTACTCACACAGAACACTTCACTTCTGACACTTCTGGTCATCGAACGTGTGTGTGGTTTTGTTTTGTTTTGTTTTGTTTTGTTTTGTTTTGTTTTGTTTTCCCCACACCAGGCCATTCTGTGATAGTAGCTGGGTGTCCTACAATTTACCTCAATTCAGACACTAACTGCCTGTTTATTATTATTTATTAATAACAGTTTATTATAAAAGGATATGCTAAAGGCTACGGATGATTCTTCAGGTGGAAGAGACGCAGAAGGCAGAGTATGTCCACGCCCTCCCCAGGGGCCCCACTCTCCAAACACCTCACATGTTCACCAGCCTAGAAGCTCTCTGAACCCAGTCCTGTGTGATTTTTATGGAGGCTTCATCACATAGGCGGGATTGAGTAAATCACTGGCCATTAGTGATAGTGTCAACTATCACCCGCCCCCGCCCAGCACCCCAGTCTAGAAATCAGGGGGTGGGACTGAAAGTTCCAAACCTCTAATCACATGATTGGCTCTCCTGGCAGCCCGCCCCCAGCTTATGTGCGATCGATTGGAAAGCCACATCATTAACATAACCAAAGACACCTTTATAACACTCATCTCTTCGGAAATTCCAAGGGTTTTAGGAGCTCTGCTAGAGAAACAAGACCAAATGTATTTATTATAATATGATATGATATGATACAATATACATAATCATACCATAATATACAATATCACAATGGTAAAACAAGAAGACACTAATTTTCAAGAGATAGAACTTCGTTGCAAAATGAATTACTTGACAGATAATAAACTTCTTTTGTTACATATAAATATTTAAAGGCCTACACAACATTTACCTTTCATTTAAATAGAACACTACGAAAATGAGGGTCGAAGGTATTAAAAAAAGAAAACTGGAGGCACCTGGGTGGCTCACTCTGTTAAGTGTCCAACTCTTGATCTCTGCTCAGGTCATGATCACACTGTTTGTGAGTTCAAGCCCCACATCGGGCTCTGTGCTGATAGTGTGCAGCCTGCTTGAGATTCCCTCCTACTTTCTGCCCTTCACCTGCTTGTTCTCTCTCTCTCTCTCTCTCTCTCTCTCTCAAAATAAATAAATACACTTAAAAACAAAAAGAAAGAAAACCACAGGCCCAAAATGATGCCACTTAGACCAAGTTCCCAAACCGGGGCTTAATACTCAATCTAATTGCAACTTCAATCTCCCCCAGAAATATTGCCCTAATTGTCTGGAATTTTCTGGCCAGCACTAAGAAGTAATCTGTCACTGGGACTCTCTCAGTCCCCCCCAAGAGATGAAGTAAACTGCAAGGTAAGATCCTCTGCCCTTTTCCCTAAAAGAAAGTGACCTTCCTGGAGCCATCCTTTCTTTTCTTTCCCTAGTAACTTCCTTGCCCCTCCTCCATCCTATAAACCTTCCATTTTGTACAACTCTTCGAGGGCCTTGCTACTTGCCAGATGAGGTGCTGCCCGATTCATCGCTTGTTGAATAAAGCCAGTTAGATCTTCAAATTTACTTGGTTGAATTTTGTTTTTGTTTTTGTTTTTTTTAACAAAGGAAAAGTTCCCTGTTCCTTTACAACATAGGCTAACCAACAGTAGGGTAAAAACAGCACCAGAATCACTCAATCTTTTTTGGAATATTAAAACTAAAAGAGATGGCCGTTGTATAGCAGGATTCTCACACAGAGAGACGGGCCACGAGGCTTTCTTTTCCAGGAAGCACTTTATTTGTCGTGTCAGCATGGGCTCAATGGGTTTGTATCCGAAAAACCGAGCCCTGAGCGCAGCAGGGTGTAGCCTTTTGCGCAATTGCAGCTTCTTTGTCTCCCATATAGGGTGACACACATAGTCTGATTGAACCCAGTCCAAGTTTCAGAGTTGTGTCAGAGTTATGCATACGTGTATAGGAGTTGATTGGGCACGTTGCCTTCCTTTGTTCTGAGAAGGCCCCCACCACATTCCTTAGGGAGGGGCTCTACCTCTACCACAATTGAGGTACTCATTTCTAATTTTAAAATGTATGCACGGGACAAATGATGATAAAATTGACCTCTCAATTCAGAGTAAATAGACTTTCGTGAATGAACATTAAAGTAATGACAAGTAATTCTAACAAAGAGAAGGTTGGTGAGTGAGGTGTCTCTGAAAATCTTCACAACGTTTGTTTTCTTCTTACTTAAGGCCTCTTTTTAAAAAAAGCAAAAAGCTTATGAAGGTTTTCCGGCCTGATAAACTGTTTGAGACAAGTTTTTATGGATTTTACCATCTTGTCTTTAAATCCCTGTTTTTGAACTCCAGATATTTCCTTCAAATACAGAGTTGTAAACAACTCCGCTTGTTTCCACACACTTGTGCAAGCAGCTCAGGACCTCTGATTTGGTTTGAAGAGGTTTTTCTTGTCACTGGCTCTTCCCCAGCTCTGCCCATCCAGGTCGCCGACAGTAAGGGAGAAGGGGACAAGCTCTGTTAAGAGTCTGATGATTCTCTCCTCCTTTCTTTGCTAATCACAGTGTCTCACTCTCAGCTCTGTCACCTGTAGTGCCTGACCCCCTGGGAGGCGGTACAGATACTTGCTGGTGAATGAGTGATCTTACCAATGGCCCAGAGAACTTCTTCCTAGTGACTGGCATCCAGAGAAGGCAGTTCAACCACCCCATAAATCTAGAATTTTTGCAGGTTTGATGCCCAAATTGAGTGTGGGAGTGTGAATAACAAGGCTGAGTGAGAGCACAGCAGTTCTCTGTATTACGGTCTAATACTGTGAGAGGAACATTGGTGGGAGATCGAGAGTATGGGGTGGGGGCGTGGGTGGGGATAAGTTAGAGGAAGGGGCAATGACCTCAGCCTGTGGCTGGGCTTCCTAGTGTTCAGGGGTCGCACAGAGGCAGTGGGCAGGAGCAGGGGCCACAGCCATCACGAGAGGCACCTCAGAAGAAGCTCTGCTTGTCACAGCCAACGGCAGAGTTGCTTCCTACAATGGAAAGAACATTGTTGTAGTTGACAGGAACTCCCAGGGACAGTCTGAAGTGGGGGGAGGTAACTTTTCTAGGTGAAGAGATGATCTTTAGAGTTTATTTATTTATTTTGAGAGAGAGAGAGAGAGAGAGAGAGAGAGAGAGAGAGAGAGGAGGAGAGAGGAGGAGAGAGAGAATCCCAAGCAGACTATGCACTGTTAGCGTGGAGCCAGATGTAGGGCTCAAAATCATGGAGCCAGGAGGTCATGATCTGAGCCAAAACCAAGAGTCAGACACTTACCCAACTGAGCCACCCAGGGGCCCTGAAGAGATGATCTTTTCAAGTAGAACTAGTGGAATTAGTAGAACCTAAATGATAAATCTAGTTTGATATATCCTGGATGTATTCAAGTGTATGTCTAACCACGGAAATCTCATCAAGAGGACACTGAACCATTAATGACAGAGAAAATGGCTTCAAGCAGTTCAGTTTATTTGCTATATCTTTAAATTATTATTTTGAAATAGTTTTTGACATAGAGATGTACTGTAAATATACTACAGAGAATTCCCATTTATACCCCTAACCCAGCTTCTCCTAATGCTTACATCTGACATAACTGTGGCACAATGACCAAAACTAAGAAGTTAGTACTGTTACAAATACTGTTAGTTACACTGTAGGCTTTGTTTGGATTTTTCAGTTTTCCACTGATGTCTTTTTCCTGTTCCAAGATCCAGTCTAGAGTACCACCTTGTGTTTAATCATTGTGTATCTTTATTCTCTTTCAATCTGTAACAGATTCTTGGTCTTTTTTCCTTTTCTTTCATGACCATGACAGCTTTGAAGAAACATACCAGTCAGGTATTTTGTGAAGTAGTGCTTGGCTTGGGTTTGTCTCATGTTTTCTCGTGGTTATAGGGGAGTTACGGGTTTTGAGGAATACCCCAGAGGTGAGGTGCCCTTCTCATTGCAAGGGGTACACCCTGCCAGCATCTTATTACCGGTGATGGGAAACTTGAATACTTGGTTAACATGACATCTACCAGTTTTCTCCACCATAAAGTTACTTTTTTCTTTCTTTTCTTTTCATACTCTATTCATTTGAAGTGAGTCACTAAATCTGGCCCATACTCAGGGGGAGAGGAATTAAGCTTTGCTTCCTGGAAGGAGGAATCTCAAAGAATTTGTGGACATATTTGAAAACCTCCACAGGAATATTCTGGAGGGGATACTTTGAAGCTATGCAAATATCTTGTTTTTCCTTAAACCCTTCTCTGCTAATGTCAGCATTCATTAGCAGATGTTGACTGCAACAATTAAAAAAAAATTTTTTTTTAATGTTTATTTATTTTTGAGACAACACGAAAGACAGAGTGCAAGCAGCAGAGGGGCAGACAGAGGGAGACACAATCTGAAGTGGGCTCCAGGCTCTGAGCTGTCAGCCCAGAGCCCAACGTGGGGCTCAAACTCACGGACAGTGAGATCATGACCTGAGCCGAAGTCAGACGCTCAACCCACTGAGCCACTCAGGTGCCCCAACTGCAACAATTATTACATTGCTGTGCTGTTGTAATTTTTTATTTTCTTCATTCCTTTTACTTGTATTAATTAGATTTCTTCTGTAAGGAAGAGTTTTTTCTTTCCCATCATTTATTTATTTAATCAAACATTAATTTGCATTACTATATACTTATGGACTTTGTATTTATTCTGTTATGGTCTAATACTATTTTTATTTATAGTGCTGCTCAGATTGGTTAAGCTTTTGGTAACTGGGAACTCTTTCATGTAGGCTCTTATGTCTTTGATATGACTCCATTTTTGTTTTTGTTTTCTTACTTTCAGGCATTATGGGATGTTCCGGTCATCCTGCTCTAACCCTAGAACTATCCTTGTTGCTCCAATCCAATCCCTAAATCCCTAGCAACCACTAATTTGTTTTCTGTTGAATACTTTTGCTTTCTCCAGATAACATATAAGTGGTTTTATACAGTATATAGCCTTTTGGGTCTGGCTTTCACTTTGCAAAATGCCGTTAAGATGTAACCATTTAAATGAATTTATAGTTCAGCCACTTTTATTGTTGAGTAGTATGACATCGTATGGATAGATCAGTTTGTTATCCATTCTCTTGTTGAAGTACATTTCCAGTTTTCGGCAATGGTGAATAACATCATGTGTATAAGTTTTCTTTTCGCTTGGGCAAATCCCTGAAAGTAGGATTTCTGAGTTGTACAGTAAATTCTTAACTTTTAAAGAAACTGCTGAACTCTTTACCAGAGTAGTTGTACTGTTTTTCATTTTTACTAGCAATGTGTGAGAGTTCAAGTTGCCCTGCATCTTACCTAGTACCTAGTATTGTCAGTGTTATGTGTGTGGGGGCGGGAGGGGGTGGTGGGTAGGGAGGGTGGGAGGTTGGGGGGTTTGTTTTTGTTTGCTTTGTTTTAGTCATTTTAGATGTATAGTGGTATTTCACTGCGATTTTGATTTGCACTTACCTAATGACTAGTGGTGTTGAACATCTGTTTATAGGCTAATTGGACATAAATTTATCTTCTTTGATAAAATGTTCTCAGATTTTTGCCTAGTTTGAAAAAATCAAGTTGTTTGCTTATTGTTGAACTTTTGAAATTCTTTTTTTTTTTAAAGGTTATTTATTTATTTTGAGAGGGAGAGAGAGAGTGCACATGCATGTGAATTGGGGAGGGGCAGAGAGAGAGGGAAAGAGAATCCCTGTCAGGGCAGAGCCTGACATGTTGTGCAATCCCAGAACTCTGGGAGTTGCTCAACTGACTGAGCCATCCAAGCACCCCAAATTTTTAAAATCCTTTATCATAGTTATGAGTCCTTTATCACCTGTATGCTTTGCAAATACAGTATAACCTTGGTTTGTGAGCATAATTAATTCTGGAAACATGCTTGTCATCCAAAGCGCTTGTATATCAAAGCTAATTTCCCCATAAGAAATAATGGAAATTCAGATGATTAGTTCCACAACCCAAAAATATTCATATAAGAATGATCATAACACTGTAACCTAATGCAAAATAATAAAAAATATAAGGAAAAATAAATTAACTTACACTTCTCTTTGAAAACCTTCATGGCTGGTGTGAGGGACACAAGAGACAGGAGGGTTATTGTGTAGAACCACTTCCATCACTATCACTAACAGAATCACTGCCGTCTATTGGCTCAATGGAATCTTCTTCTGCATGGGGGCCATTGTATACACTCACATGGATGTTGACTATAGTACAGTAGTAATAAGCCTAGTCATATACTGTATTTAATGTAACTGGCAATAAGGCGGCAGAGAAAAGGGTCTATATCTGCAGGCAGCCCGACCTAGAATGAAGCAAAGCATTCCTAAGCTTACTCTTGTATGGAAAAGCAAAGGACGGTCCATATGTGCCAAGTGACAAAATACACTAGTGCCAGTTGTGGGAAACTTCCAACATTCTGAAAAATCACTGATTTCTGCCAAACACCATGGCCTGAGACCGAGCATCCCAGCATGGGAGCTGATCACCCACAATCTCACAACAAGAGAGTGAGAGAGAGAGAGAGAGAAAAGAACCATTGGCTCAGTTGTGATCATGTGATACTCTGCATCATGTACTACTCATATTGCAAGACATTGCTCTTTTACCAAGTTAAAATTTATTAGAAATGGTTGCTCGTCTTACAGAACACTTGCAGAACAAGTTACTTGCAATCCAAGGTTTTACTGTATTTTCTCTTAGCCCATGGCTTGTCTTTTATTCTGTTAACAATGTCTTCTACAGAATGAAAGTTTGATACTTTTATAAGTTTCAATTTATCAATTTTTCTTGAATGGACTGTGCTTTTGCTGTTATACTGAACAGCTCTCTGCCAGATCCAAGGTCACAAAAACCTTCTCTTGTTTTCTTTGAGAAGTTGTATAATTTGATCTTTTATATTTAGGTCCATGACCCATTCCAATTTAACTTTTGTATGAACTGTGAGGAATGTGTCAAGGTATTAGGTATTTTGTTTTGTTTTGTTTTGCATGTGGATAATCAGTTGTTCCAGAACCATTTATTGATAGAAGTATCCTTTCTTCATTGGCTTGCCTTGGTGCCCTTGTCAAAAATCAGTTGTCTATATTTATGTGGGTCTACTTTTCAACTGTCTCTTCTGTTCCATTGATCTATGTGTCTTTTTGTGAATAACACCACCAGTTTTTTTTCATTTAAAAAATTTATTTAATTCAAGTTAGTTAATATATAGTGTAGTAATGGTTTCAGGAGTAGATTTAGTGATTCATCACTTACATTTAACACTCAGTGCTCATCCCAACAGGTGCCCTCCTTAGTACCCATCACCCAGTTAGCCCATCACCCACCACCCCCCCAGCAACCCTTAGTTTCTTCTCTGTATTTAAGAGTCTCTTATGGTTTGCCTTTCTGTCTGTTTTTATCTTATTTTCTTTCCTTTTCCTTATGCTGATCTGTTTTGTTTCTTAAATTCCATACGTGAGTGAAATCATATGGCATTTTTCTTTCTCTGTCTTATTTTGCTTAGTACAACACATTCTAGTTCCATCCATGTTGTTGCAAATGGCAAGATTTCATTCTTTTTGATCACTGAGTAATAGTCCATTGTATATATATACCACATCTTCTTTATCCATTCATCAGTTGATGGACATTTGGGCTCTTTCCATATTTTGGGTATTGTTGATAGTGTTGCTATAAACATGGGGGTGCATGTCCCCCTTTGCAACAGCTTTTTTGTATCCTGTGGGTATATACCTAATAGTGCAATTGCTGGATCGTAGGATAGTTCTATTTTTAATTTTTTGAGGAACCTCCACACTGTTTTCCAGAGTGGCTGCCCCAGTTTGCATTCCCACCAACAGTGCAAGAGGGTTCCCCTTTCTCTGCATCCTCGCCAACATCTGTTGTTTCCTGAGTTGTTAATATTAGCTATTCTTCCAGGTGTGAGGTAGTATCTCATTGTGATTTTGATTTATATTTCCCTGATGATGAGTGATGTTGAGCATCTTTTCATGTGTCTGTTAGCCATCTGGATGTCTTCTTTGGTAAAGTGTCTGTTCATGTGTTTTGCCCATTTCTTCACTGGATTATTTGTTTGTGGGTGTTGAGTTTGATAGTTCTTTATAGATTTTGGATACTAACCCTTTATCTGATATGTCATTTGCAAATATCTTCTCCCATTCCATAGGCTGTCTTTTAGTTTTGTTGATTGTTTCCTACTACCAATTATTGTAACTGTGTAATAGATTTTGAAATTGAATCTTCTGAATTTGTTCATGCTTTTCAGAGTTGTTTTGCTATGAGTAGAGCCTCTCGGGGGGGAACCCAAAAACTTTGAGCAGATTCTTTTCGGCAGTAACTATCATAGCATTTCACAGGAACATTTTCTTCCTTTGGTTTCTGTTTCCTACCACAGAAACTGCCACATCTTTCACTTAGTCTCTTGAAGTAAAAAGTAGAGGGGCATTCCCTTCTTTCTTTTTATCTTTTATCTTTTTTAAAAAAATGTTTGTTTGTTTGTTTGTTTATTTATTTATTTAGTGTGTGTGTGTGTGTGTGTGTGTGTGTGTGTGAGAGAGAGAGAGAGAGAGAGAATGAAAGAGAGAGAGAGAGAGAGAGAATCCCAAGATCCCAAGCAGGCTCCATGCTGCCAGTATAGAGCCCAAAGTGGGGCTCAATCTCATGAACTGTGAAATCATGATCTGAGCTGAAATCAAGAGTCAGACACTCAGCTGACTGAACCACCCAGGCACACCTCTTTTTTTTTTTTTTTTTTTTAATGTTTACTAATTTTTGAGAAAGAAAGAGCATGCACTGAGGGGAAGGGGCAGAGAGAGAGGGAGACAGAGAATCAAAAGCAGAGTCTGCACTGACAGCAGATAGCCCCATGAGGGGCTCAAACCCACAAACTGCAAGATTGTGACCTGAGCTGAAATTGGATGCTTAATCAACTGAGCCACCCAGGTGTCTCTCCCTTCTTCATTAAAAAAAAAAAAAAAAATCTTTATTAGGGGCACCCAGCTGGCTCAGTCGGTGGACCTTGTGATTCTTGATCTCAGGATTGTGGGTTTGAGCACCATGGTGTAGAGATTACTTTTTTTTTAATGTCTATTTATTTTGAAAGAGAGAGAAAGAGTGAGTGGGAGGAGGTGCAAAGAGAGATGGAGACAGACAAATCTGAAGCAGATTCTGCACTGTCAGCACAGAGCCCAATGTGGGGCTAAACTCACAAACCATGAGATCATGACGTGAGCCAAAATTAAAGGTTGGTCACTCAACTGACTGAGTCACCCAGGCACTCCTGGGTGTAGAGATTACTTAAAAATAAAATCTTAAAAAAAAAATCTTTATCATACTAAATCCAGAGGCAAATGATAATCTATACAGAGTATTATAAGATCACAAGATTTACATTTCATACTTGTTATACTCTAGAGATCCCTATAGTTGATTTTGTTAAGATAACTTTGTTTTGTTCATGGCACAATTACCTTTCATCATGTAGTAAGCTCTGTGCTTCTTTTCTCCCCCGTGCACATGCTTATGACTCTCCTTACTTACAGAGATTCTATGAAAATATTTTGTGTAGTTATAGTTTTGATATTAATAATTATTTTTCATTTGAAAAGTGTAGAATATTTTAAATAACTATAAAAAAGACTAAAGTTTGCATCTCAGCAATGACTATTGTATTTGATATTTTGTAATTATCTAATTTCTACATATTTTATTTTAAAAATATTGGGGCACCTGGGTGGCTCAGCTGGATAAGCAACTGACTTCAGCTTAGGTCATGATCTCGCGGTTCGTGGGTTTGAGCCCCGTGTCAGACTCTGTGCTGACAGCTCAGACCCTGGAGCCTGTGTTTACCTCTCTCTGCCCCTCCCCCACTCATGTTCTGTCTCTCACTCTCTGTCTCAATATAAATAAACATTAAAATTTTTTAAAATTAGTTGTAAAAGCAATGATATGATAATAAACATTTTGCCTCAAATAAAAGACCTGTAGTTGTCTCATAAACAGAGGACAAACTGGTGATTGCCAGAAAGAAGGGGGTAGGGGGAGAGATGAAGTAGGTGGAGTGGATTAAAAGATACAAACTTTCAGTCACAAAATAAGTCACAGAAAAGTACAGCATACGAAATCTAGTCATTAATAGTGTAATAACATTGTATGGTGACAGACGGTGGCTACACTTATCATGGAGAGCATTAAGTAATGTATAGACTTGTCAGATCACAATGTTGTATACCTGAAACTAACATAACATTGTATATTAACTATACGTCAAAAGACAACAAACCCTTTGTTGTATTTTACACTCAGCTCAGATTTGCTGTTAAAACATATCTTCTTTTTGACATTTTATAGTTCCACTTCCTAACAAATGTTGATTTATTTATTTTTAGAGACAGGGAGAAAAAGAGAGAGAGCATGTACATGAGTGGAGGAGGGGCAGAGAGAGAGAGGGAGACAGAATCCCAAGCAGGCTAGGCGCTGTCAGCACAGAGCCCGAAGTGGGGCTCCAACTCCTGAAACCATGAGATCATGACCTGAGCGGAAATCAAGAGGCCGGCGCTTAACCCACTGAGCTACCCAGTTGCCCTTTGACATTTTATGGTTTTAATCTTAAAAGCAATTCACAAAGAATAAATAAAAATAAAAAATAAAATTATTGGTATATGAAAAAACCTTTCTAAAAATGTACTAGCCTCTTGGCATATACTCTCTATATAAATTTTTACCACAACAATATTGTGACCATTTTTCTACATTGTTAGGTGTTCTTTTATTTATTTATTTATTTATTTATTTATTTATTTAATTTATTTTTTATTTTATTTTTAATTTTTTTATTTTTTATTTTATTTTTTTTTTTTCAGTTGAGAAAAGCAAGGTTTTATTCTTCATATTTTTTTTTTTTTTTAATATATGAAATTTACTGTCAAATTGGTTTCCATACAACACCCAGTGCTCATCCCAAAAGGTGCCCTCCTCAATACCCATCACCCACCCTGCCCTCCCTCCCACCCTGCCCTCCCTCCCACCCCCCATCAACCCTCAGTTTGTTCTCAGTTTTTAACAGTCTCTAATGCTTTGGCTCTCTCCCACTCTAACCTCTTTTTTTTTTTTTTCCTTCCCCTCCCCCATGGGTTTCTGTTATGTTTCTCAGGATCCACATAAGAGTGAAACCATATGGTATCTGTCTTTCTCTGTATGGCTTATTTCACTTAGCATCACACTCTCCAGTTCCATCCATGTTGCTACAAAAGGCCATATTTCATTTTTTCTCATTGCCACGTAGTATTCCATTGTGTATATAAACCACAATTTCTTTATCCATTCATCAGTTGATGGACATTTAGGCTCTTTCCATAATTTGGCTATTGTTGAGAGTGCCGCCATAAACATTGGGGTACAGGTGCCCCTATGCATCAGTACTCCTGTATCCCTTGGATAAATTCCTAGCAGTGCTATTGCTGGGTCATAGGGTAGGTCTATTTTTAATTTTCTGAGGAACCTCCACACTGCTTTCCAGAGCGGCTGCACCAATTTGCATTCCCACCAACAGTGCAAGAGGGTTCCTGTTTCTCCACATCCTCTCCAGCATCTATAGTCTCCTGATTTCTTCATTTTGGCCACTCTGACTGGCGTGAGGTGGTATCTGAGTGTGGTTTTGATTTGTATTTCCCTGATAAGGAGCGACGTTGAACATCTTTTCATGTGCCAAATTAGTTAGCATATAGTGCAACAATGATTTCAGGAGTAGATTCCTTAGTGCCCATTACCCATTTAGCCCATCCCCCCTTCCACAACCCCTCCAGTAACCCTCAGTTTGTGCTCCATATTTATGGGTCTCTTCTGTTTTGTCCCCCTCCCTGTTTTTATATACTTTTTGTTTCCTTCCCTTATGTTCATCTGTTTTGTCTCTTAAAGTCCTCAGATGAGTGAAGTCATGATTTTTGTCTTTCTCTGACTAATTTCACTTAGCATATTGCTCTCCAGTTCCATCCACATAGTTGCAAAATGGCAAGGTTTCATTCTTTTTGATTGCTGAGTAATACTCCGTTGTAATTAAGTATTCTTTTATAGTATCATTTTATTTTTTTTTAAATTTTTTTATTAAAAAATTTTTTTAAACGTTTATTTATTATTGAAAGACAGAGAGACACAGAGCGTGAGCAGGGGAGGGGTAAAGAGAGGGGGAGACACAGAATCTGAAGCAGGCTCCAGGCTCCGAGCTGTCAGCACAGAGCCCGATGCGGGGCTCTAATTCACAAAGTGTGATATCATGACCTGAGCCCAAGTTGGACGCTTAACTGACTGAGCCACCCAGGTGCCCCTTATAGTATCATTTTAATGAATAAACATGGTATCACAAAAGAAAGCAATTCATCTAAAGTCATTTTTCACATAGTAACAACAATACCAATAGCAAACAGCGCTTAAACAAGGTAGGAGAGGGAAGTAGTGTGGAGGAGGGACAAAAGAACACCATGCGAGACAGGGAAATGACCCTCAAGTAAGACTCCCGTAAACCGCAAAGAAGCAGCTCTTCTTGCATACTGTTGGCTGATGTTAGTCATAGAGCAGCATTTATTCTCAGAAGAGGCTTGGAAATGCAATCTGTGTGGAGGTAATAGTGTCTGATCCAAAGTACAATTACATTGGATAAAGAGGATTTTTTTTTTTCTTGTGAAGCAGCAGGGTGGACATTTGATTACAAATTCAATTTTTTAAATAGTTACCTGGTTAGTTTGTCAATTTTGCGGGGGAGTGATTTTAATTATTTATATTTTTTCTAGAAAAATGTCTGTTTCATGTGGGTTTTCAGCCTTCTTTAGCATAAAATTACACCTATGAGTTTGGAGTAAACCCCCACTATTTATTTTATAGTTATTGCCTCTTTTTTTTTCTTTTTCTAGTATGGTCTGTGTCTTTTCTCATTGTTTTCTAATTAGAAGTTTCTTGTTTTGCTAGATATCCCATCTCCTACCCTGAAGATTCAGTTCTAGGTTTTGTTTATCTTTCATTGTTTCTTTCATTTCTGTTGCATTATCTCTTCATGTATCATTAATATAATTTTACATCTTCCTTTAGTTTTATTTTGTCACTTTTTTAAGGTTTTTTTTTTTTAGTTGAATGCCTAGACAACTGGTTTTCAATTTTTCTTATTTTTCTTAATGTTTATTTGTTTTTGAGGGGAGGAGAGAGAGAGAGAGAAAGAGCAAGCAAGTGAGCACGAGCGGGGAAAGGGCAGAAAGAGAGGGAAACACAGAATCTGAAGCAGGCTCCAGGCTCTGAGCCGTCAGCACAGAGCCCGATGTGGGGCTTGAACCCACGAACTGTGAGATCATGACCTGAGCCAAAGTCGGACGCTTAACCTACTGAGCCACCCAGGCGCCCTGCTTATTTTTTTTTTTTTAATAAATAAGTATATACATTTACTGCTAAGTACTATGTTATAGTAGCCCTGTGAAATTTGGTGTGTAGGACTTCTATTGTCGTATGTTTCCAACTATGTTTGTAACCTCCCTTATGATTTCCTTTTAAAGAATTTCTTTGAATGGGTAAAACATGTACATACTAATAAATTTTTTGAGCACATATTATATACCAGGCACTTGGGATACAGAAGTGAAACACAGGGATCCTATCTCAAGAAACTCTAAAGATTAGTGCCTATGGGTATTACAATAGGTTTTTTTTTTTAAGGTTTTTTATTTTAAGTTTACTTATTTATTTTGAAAGAGAGAGAGAGAGAAAGCATGAGCAGGGAGGGGCAGAGAGAGAGAATTCTAAGCAGGTTCTGTGCTGTCAGTTCAGAGCCTGATCCGATGCAGGACTTGATCCCACAAACCCATGACCTGAACCATAATCAAGAGTTGGACGCTTAACTGACTGAGCCACCCAAGTGCCCCATAGGTATTACAGTTGTAAAAGGTATTTTCTCTCAATGACTTAGTATGTTGGATGGTAAGTAGGCAAGTTGACTGCAATGGTTAAGTAAAGGGCTCAGATGAATGAGGCCAAGATTAATGTTCAGTACAGGTGCCCATAAATCAGCCTCTTTTTGTTCCTGGTACAGCTAATCTCAGTTACTGATCTTGTAAACAGTTACCCTGACACAGGAAAAAGTAATGCAACTAGGTCAAACATTTTTATTCACTGTGTGCTTAAAGAGTTGTATTCCTACATAACTTTTTATTATATTTATTAGAAAAATAACCCTGTTTACTTTCCCCTCCCCATCTCATTTCCCCTCTTCAGAGGAAATCATTTTCAATTCGTTTATCCATTTCATTTGATATTTTTCTCCATGTCTCTAAATAACATACCTATTGTGCTACCTCTTGATTTTTTTTTTTTTTTCTAGTTTTGGTCATTTTCTTTTGACTTCCCACTTTGCAAGATGAGGGTTTAGCTCTATTTCACTCTCCACATAGCAGCTTCCTACACCCACACTCACACATTCTTCCGGTCCCTCATGCCTCCCATACATTATATATATAATAAGTGGTTAATACAATGTCTGATATTTACATCACTATGACAATGCAAATAAAGTTTGTAGTTGAGCCTCAGGTGATACCTTGTGATTACTTTTTGTTTTATATGCAGATTTTTGGTCTCCCTAGAGCAATTGAAAGAAAATTTGTTGCTTAGTTTTTTACGTATTTGTCATCAACTCATCCCAACTTTGATCCTGATTTTCTAAATATTTTTTCAATATGCTCAGCCATATCAGATATTCTATGTCTTGTAGACATAACTAGTTGATCCTTTCTATCTACTCCAAACTAGACAGGTTTGGAGACCTCTGGAGGCCTGCTGCCCTCTCGCTATTTTAGACTCTCCCTTCTCTATTATCTTGGTGAGTCTCTTTACTTTTGTCTTATGGTGAATTCCCTGTTGTCTGGTTTTCTTGGTTTACTCCCTTAATTTGGTGGAGCACTTCTTTAAATTTGCATGTCAAAAAATATCTTTATTCTAACTTCCCAACCAATGAATGTTATGGCTGTGAATTGAATTCCTCAGCCATTGCCATTGAAGAGTCTAATCACAATTTTGTTCCTTTACATGTAACTTAACGTCTCTTTCTCTGGAGGCACAAAATACCTTCTCTTTGTCTACACTATCCTGAATTTTCATAATGATATCTTTTGCTGGATGTCTATTTTACTAACTGGATTGGGATTTCAATCTGGAAAATCACATCTTCCAATTTGGGCAGTATGTCAATTATCAATTTATTGATTCCTTTTACTTTTTTTCTCCCTTCTTTCTTTTCTGAATTCCTAATATTTGTGGTTGGACTTTAACATTTTTTTCATCTCTTTAGCATTTTATTCTTGTTATGCCCAAAATTCGTGATCCCCAAAGACCGCCAGGGAGCCGAGTCCGATGCAAAAGCAAAGAGCCTTTATTCGAGCTAGCTCGAGCTCAATCCCCTACCTGCACCGACGCAGCGGTGAGATACCGGGGAGAGAGAGCGAGTTTCAAAAGGACAAAGGTTTTATTGGGGCCTAGGGGCAGTTGGTGAGGTAATGGCTGTGGCCTCAGCCGATTGGCTGGGGAAGGGTCGGAGTCCTGTTACGCAGGTCGCCGGGCGTGTTTTGATTGGGAAGTTTGAACGGGTGAGCGGGAGGTTACTCAAGGGGAGGAGGCGTGGTCAAGGTGAAGGACACAGAACAAGATGGAGTTGGAGGGCGTAGGCCCGCCCTTTCAATTCTAATTTCTGAGAGATTTCCTTGACTTTTTCTTCCAACCATTCCATTGAATGTTTTCATTTCTACTATTGTTTTTTAAACTTCCATATGTCTCTTTCTCCCCTCTAATATTCCTTTTTTTTAAATTAAAAAAAAATTTTTAATGTTTATTTATTATTGAGAGACAGAGAGACACAGAGCGTGAGCAGGGGAGGGGTAGAGAGAGAAGGAGACACAGAATCCGAAACAGGCTCCAGGCTCTGAGCTGTCAGCACAGAGCCCGACGCGGGGCTCGAACTCACAAACTGTGAGATCATGACCTGAGCTGAAATCAGTCACCCAACCAACTGAGCCACCCAGGCACCCCTCTATTATTCCTTTTTAATAATGCCCTGTTCTTGCTATATGTATGAAGGTGTTTTTAATTGTCTTTTGAAGTTTTCATCTTCTGACATACTGTCTATTTCCTCTAAGTTAATCCTTCTCTTTGATTTGATCTTGTGTTTCTTGGTAAAGACTTTCAGCAACTCTCTATTAATCTTTGGATGACTGTTTCTCTATGAGTGAGGTTGTCTTAGTTTTTGGATGTCTGAATATATTTTTATTTTGCTCTTATTTTAATAAGATTTTGACTAGGTAAAAAATTCTAGTTTGACAGTGATTTTCTCTCAGCACTTTGAATATTTGGATTTGTTAGTTTCTTATTTCTGGTATTTATTATTGTTGATGAGAAATATACTGTTATTCTTTAATATTATCATTTTTGTTGTATCTTTGAGAGTTTTAAGATTATATCTTTTTAGGGGCACCTGAGTGGCTCAGTTGTTAAGCATCTGACTCTTGATTTTGACTCAGGCGTGACCTCACAGTTGTGAGATAGAGCCTCCATAGGGCTCTGTGCTGGGCATAGAGCCTACCTGGGATTCTTGCTCTCTCTTTCTCTCTGTCCTCCCCTGCTTGCACTTTCTTGTGTGCTCGCTTTCACTCTTGCAAAAATAAAAAAGACTATATTTTTAAATTTTCTGTATTTTTCTACTATGTGGCTAAACTGGACTTTTATTATTATTATTACAAAAAAATTTTTAATGTTTATTTATTTTTGGGAAAGAGAGAGAGACAGAGTGCAAGCAGGGGAGAGGCAGAGAGAGAGAAGGAGATCCAGAATCCGAAGTAGGCTCCAGGCTCTGAGCTGTCAACCCAGAGCCTGATGTGGGGCCCAAACCCACAAATGGTGAGATCATGACCTGCGCTGAAGTCCGATGCTTAACCTACTGAGCCATCCATGTGCCCCTATTATTACTTTTAAATATGTCTTGCTTGGCATTCAGAAAGGGTCCTAAATATGACATTTTATACATTTTTAAAAACTGGTAAATTTTAGCAATATCTTTAAATATTTAAAAATGTCTTTCAGACTTTTCTTTCATTCTCCTCATCTGGAATTCCTTTTTTTTTTTTTAAATTAATGTTTATTTATTTTTGAAAGAGAGATAGAATGCAAGTGGGGGAGGGACAGAGAGACAGAAACACAAAATCTGAAGCAGGCTCCAGGCTCTGAGCTGTCAGCACAGAGCCCAACGCTGGGCTCGAACTCATGAACCGGGAGATCATGACCTGAGCTGACATCAGAGGCTTAGCCAACTGAGCCACCCAGGCTCCCCTGGAATTCATATTAAACCTGGTTTTCTTTATAATTATTGCAAGTTTTTAGTATTTCTGTCTCCTTATTCTGCATTCCATTTAGGGTAACCGTGTAATTTATCATGCAAATGAGACAGTTTTGGGAATGAAAAAGGGCACTACAGTGATTATACAGTTAGTAAATCTGAATTTATTGGCTGAAAATTTTTATTATTTGTTGGTAGACTGGTAAAATAGATCTATTCGAAAAATATTTTTTAAATGTGGTGGGGTGCCTGGGTGGCTCAGTTGGTTAAGTGTCTGACTCTTGATTTCAGCTCATGCCATGATCCTACATTTGGTGAAATCAACACTTGGGTCAAGCTCTCTGCTGACAGTATGGAGTCTGCTTGGAATTCTCTCTCTCCCTTTCTCTCTGCCTCTCCACTGCTCACTCTCTCTCTCAAAATGAATAAGTAAGTATTAAGAAAATAATAAAAATACGGTGCACTGTTGGTGGAAATGTAAATTGGTGTAGCCATTATGGAAAATAGTATGGAGGTTCCTCAAAAAATCAAAACTAGAAATACCATAAGATCCAGTAATTCCACTGTTGGGTATTTACCAAAGAAAATGAAAACACTAATTTGAAAAGATATATGTTTCCCTATGTTTATTGCAGTATTATTTATAGTAGCCAAGATATCTATCAATGGATGGGTATATATATTGTATATACATATATATATATATATATATATACACACACACATATATATACATATACAGTATATATACATGTATATATGTGTATATATATGTATGTGTGTGTGTGTGTGTGTGTGTATATATATATATATATATATATGTATATATATATATATACATATATAATGCAGCCATATAAAATAGAATGAAATCTTGCCATTTGTGTCAATATGGATAGACCTAGAAGATACTATGTTAAGTGAAATAAGCCAGACAGAGAAAGACAAATATCATATGATTTCACTTTCAGAAACAGACTCATAAATACAGAGAACAAACTCGTGGTTGTCAGATGGGAAGGGGGTAGAAGGATTGGTAAAATAGATGAAGATGTTTAAAAGGTACAAGCTTCCAGTTATAAAATAACTTAGTCAAGAGGATGAAAAATACAGCATAAAAAATATAGTCAATAACATTGTAATAATTCTATATGGTGACAGATGGTAACTATACTTTTCATGGTGAGCACTGCACAACATGTAGAACTGTCGAATCACCTTGTTGTAAACCTGTAACTTATATGACACTGCATGTCAACTATACTTCAATTAAAAGTCTTTCTAAAAACCATATATCCTTTAAAGAAATTGTGGTTTATATACACAATGGAATACTACGTGGCAATGAGAAAGAATGAATTATGGCCTTTTGTAGCAACATGGATGGAACTGGAGAGTGTGATGCTAAGTGAAATAAGCCATACAGAGAAAGACAGATACCATATGGTTTCACTCTTATGTGGATCCTGAGAAACGTAACAGAAACCCATGGGGGAGGGGAAGGAAAAAAAAAAAAAAAAAAAGAGGTTAGAGTGGGAGAGAGCCAAAGCATAAGAGACTGTTAAAAACTGAGAACAAACTGAGGGTTGATGGGGGGTGGGAGGGAGGGGAGGGTGGGTGATGGGTATTGAGGAGGGCACCTTTTGGGATGAGCACTGGGTGTTGTATGGAAACCAATTTGACAATAAATTTCATATATTAAAAACAAAAACAAAAACAAAAACAAAAACAAAACCATATATCCTTGATCTCTAGAGCAAAATTAAAACTACTTTCTTGTACTGACTAACTGAACATTTAAAAAAATGCAAATAGACAACTTTTCTGTTATAAATTCATGTACTTTAATAAACTTTTTAGTCACATTTATTTCCAATACCATATCACTGATAGTGTTCTGAATAACATGTTTTTCAATACCTCTTATTATCGCTCTTATCTTCATAAAATTACCTGCAGTGTTATTCATAGTTGCATTTTATGGCTAATGCATTTGAAATTGTTGACTCTTCAATGGACTCTTCTTTATTAAGAAAATAGTCTTCACAGGTGTTGATATAATTAGTACATGCTGAGAAAATTTTGTTAAACAGATGATATTCTCAATACTAACTTTTTTAGTTAGAACTTTGTAAATATTTTAGCTTCCATTCAAAAAATCGTTCTTCAAAATATTTTACAAGATGAAACTCAAATACATTTTCCATGTCCATGATTCTTCTGAATATTTTACCAGTTTTAAATCCTGCATAATTCTCAATTTTATTTCATTGTAACATTGTAATACAGAATGTACATTTACCCAATTAAAAATAATAACTATCAAAATATTTGTTCTAGAAGTTGAGGTATTTATTTATTTATTTATTTATTTATTTATTTATTTATAGATGTTTATTTATTTTCCAGAGAGAGAGAGAGAATGAGCACATGAGTGGAGGAGGGGCAGAGAGAGAGAGAGGGAGACAGAGAATTCTAGGCAGGCTCTGAGCTGTCAGCGCAGAGCCCAGTGGGGGTGGGGTGGGGCTTAGGGCTTGAGCTCAGGAACTGTGAGATCATGACCTGAGCTGTAGTTGGATGCTTAACCAACTGAGCCATCCAGGCACCTTGAAACTGAGGTGTTTTAAAGCACAATTTTTAAATTTTAAAATTAAATTTTCTGTACCATTGAGCACTCATAGTTTATTTTGTTTAGTTTCTTTTTCTTTCTGTCCTTTCTTGTGTAGGGATAAATGTCAATGTTTTCCTATTTATGAGTTGTTTTCCAATCATTGTAACTTACTAAAAGTTTTAAAAACTGAAATGTTTTCTGCTCCCTATGTTTAAAACTTGGATTATTGGGGCACCTGGGTGACTCGGTTGAGCGCCTGACTCTTGATATCACCACAGAAAGTGAAACCAAGGATAAGGGGAGGCTACTGTAATCAGAACTGACAGGAACTGTTTACCAAAACGTTCAATATAATTGTGGGAAACTTAGTTAGGTTCATCTATAAAACAGTTTTTCAAAGGTTTGAACATACATGAAGTACGACTAATGAGAAGAAGCGATGGGAGAAAGTGTGTAGTGCCATGCCGAAGTACTTTTTGGTATCCAATAGGAGACACATCATGGAAATTTTGTAGGTCAGTTATTCTGCTTGTATAAGAAAATATTTGCAAAGCTTGTCAGCTACAGCTTCTATTTTGATTGGTAAAGTAGGTCCGCTTCTTTGAATGCTATTTAAATTATGCTTGTACCACAATTCCAATTATCTTTCTGATTCACAGATTTCTTTTTTTATTTAAAATGTTTTAATGTTTATTTTTGAGAGAGAGAGAGAGAGAGCGAGTACAAGTGGGAGAGATGCCGAGAGAGAGGGGGAACAGAGGACCTGAAGTGGGCATTGACAGCCTGATGTGGGGCTCAAATTCACGACCCAACCATGAGATCATGACCTGAGCAGAAGTCGGAGGCTTAACTGATAGCCACCCAGGCATCCTGAGAATATTTGCTTTTAATGTGACACTGTCCTCTACTAAAATTTGTGTTCATATTGTGAACTACCAAACAAATAATTTTTATTTTCAATGTTTACCTTTTTAAATGAGTTTGTAGCACACACCAACATGTCAGCTATTTCATCTTCAAACAGAAAGAACTTCCAAAAGCTTCACTTTTTTACTTCATGAATTGGGTGAACACAATCTATTGTTTGAATTAACCGATGCCTCTATTTGAAAGACTGATAAAACTGTTGTAAAACTAAGGTCATATTACTGGGAATTTTCTTCTGTTAATGGACTCAGCATGAATGGCTTTCAATTCCTTTTTGGTATATGCACAAAAAACATGAAAATGTAGATGTTGGCAGTTTACTTCTTCCTTTTTGATTTGGATACCTTTTATTTCTTGCCTGATTGCTGTGGCTAGGGCTTCCAGTCCTATGTTCAATAGAAGTCGTGAGAGTTGAAAATCTTTGTATCGTTCCTGATCTTAGAGGAAAAACTTGGTTTTTTACTGTTGAGTATGATGTTAGCTGTGGGCTTGTCATGTATGGCTTTTGTTATGTTGAGATACATTCCTTCTAAACCCAATTTGTTGAGTGTTTTTATGATGAAAAATTGTTGAACTTGATCAGATGCTTTTTCTGCATCTATTGAGATGATCATATAATTTTTATCCTTCATTCTGTTAATGTGGCGTACCACCGTGATTGATTTGCCTATGTTGAATTATCTTTGCGTCCCAAGGATAAGTCCATTTGCTTATAGTGTACGATTCTTTTAATAAGTTATTGAATTTGGTTGGCTAGTGTTCTGTTGACGATTTTTGTATCTATGTTCACCAGAGATATTGGCTTATAGTTTTGTTATAGTGTCTTTGGCTTTATTAGACTAATGCTAACCTCACAAAATGAGTTTGAAAGTGTTCCCTCGTCTTCAGTTTTTTTGAAGAGTTTGACAAGGATTGGCATTAATTCTTCTTTATATCATAGAAGCCACCAGTGAAGCCATCTGGTCCTGGGCTTTTATTTGTTTTGATTACTTATTCAATCTCCTTACTTGTTATTGATCCCATTCATATTTTCTATTTATTTATGATTCAGCCTTGATAGATTATATGGTTCTAGGAATTTATCCATTTTCTCCTAGTTTATTCAGGTTGTTGGCATATACTTGTTCATGATAGTCTCTTATGATTCTTTGTATTTCTGTGGTAACAGCTGTAATATCTCCTCATTCATTTCTGATTTTATTTGGTCTCTTTTTCTTAATCTAGCTAAAGGCATTTGACCAAAATGAAAGGTCGTGCTTTACTGAGAGATATGAATGAAATGCACCTTCTACAGAAGTACATTAATGTCATCTTTAGGTCTAGTCTTTTAAAAGTAACAACTAACTTTTTTTTTTTAAATATTTATTTATTTTTGAGAAAGAAAGAGACAGAGGGTGAGTGGGGGAGGGACAGAAAGAGAGGGAGACACAGAATCCAAAGCAGGATCCAGGCTCCGAGGTGTCAGCACAGAGCCGACGCGGGGCTCGAACTCACAGCTGTGAGATCATGACCCAAGCCGAAGTCAGATGTTCAACTGACTGAGCCACCCAGGCAACCCGTTCTTTAGTTTTTTTTTTTTTTTTAATGTTTATTTATTTTTGAGAGAAAGAGACAGCATGAGGAGGGGAGGGGCAGAGAGAGAGGGAGACACAGAATCCGAAGCAGGATCCAGGCTCCAAGCTGTCAGTAGGAAGCCTGACACCGGGCTGGAACCCACAAACCGTGAGATCATGACCCGAGCTGAAGTCAGAGGCTTAACTGACTGAGTCATCCAGGTGCCCAGTAACAACTAACTTTTGAAGTAGACTTAGGTCTAGGGTTTTCATGTGGTCACCAATATTATTGTAGTCTGCACAATAGATGGTAAATGACGACAAGCATATTCATCATCAACTTTCTTGAGAAATAAAAATTGAGTACTTAATTTTTTTATTATCATACATTTTTTTTCTGAGTCCACTTAGGCCAACAGGTTTATCACTAAAGTTCAAATTATAAAGCAAATAAGTAGTTGTAGATTTACACCACACACAAACAAATGCAAAGTACCGTATCAGGAACATTCATTCAGACCACTCTCTACATACTCTATGATAGGACTGGTCAGTCTCTATTTCTTAAACACTTTTCACCTAAGCTATAACTTCTTGCATTCCTCATTGTTCTCACCAACTGGTGACCCACAGGCTTCATGCAAATCTCAAATTTTGCCCTGCTTGTGGGTGGAGCTGGCAAGAATGGCATCTTTTTTGCCTTTTTAGTACCTTCTGAGGCTGGAAGGAGACAGGGGGCCCAAGCCACTCACTAATGAGGGCACCTTGTTTTTGCAGTAAGTTCCCTGGACACTGTCCTTCAAAAGAGTAAGTATTAGACCCACTGGTTTCTGAAATGTGTGGGGAAAAGCCAGCTGGGTTTTTAGTGGAGCATCTCACATACTATTAGAGAAGACCTGGGCAGAAGTTGGAGTACTAAGTGAAAGTGTCAAACCCATCCTGGCATGTTTTAATGCAACTAATTAAAAATTTCAAATATGGGACAAAAGATAAATTGCACAGGGCTCTGGAGCAAAAGGCACGAACTAATATGTTCATAGAGCTCTTGTCTAACTTGAGATGAATTCTTCAACATTATCTTCTAATTTACAAATATTTTATTCATTGGGTCCATTTCAGTTTATTAATTTTTCTTTGCACCTTAAAATGCTTCAGTGAGTATATTTTTCCTTTGCAAGGTTTCTAATTGGTTACTTCTATTTATTTCTCATTGTTTCATTTCTGCCTCTAAAATTTTTTGCCTCTTTTAAGACTGTTCTATTAGTTTAATAGTAGATTGTCATTAGATTTCTTTTTAAAAAATTTTCATTTTCTTGTAGCAAGAATACTTAACATGAGATCAACCTTTTAACAAATTTTTAAATGTACGGTACAGTATTGTTGATTATAGGTACAATCCAGAACTCTTGAACTTACTCATCTTGCTTAACTGAAACTCTAAGCCTGATGATTAGTTTCTTTATGTGTTTGCAGTTTGGCTTTGCAGTTTCATCTTGAACCAGGGGAATCTCTCCTCTCTCCATGATCCCCCACTCCCCATCTAGCATGTGGTGTTTAAGTCACCTTTTCCTGGTCCTCTGATTTCCCAATCCAGAACTACAATTGTTGCCTGGTGTTGATTTTGTTGGTATTGCAGGTGCTTTGGTTCTGTGATTTGTGGCCATTTCTAATGTGTATATTTTGGGTAACCATTTGGCTGCTGGTTGCATGTAGTTTTCCTTCAAGATGATATCTCCTTTTTAACCCTCACCCCATTTTGGACCCTAACACTGGACAAAAAGTTTAATGTTTTATTTCGATTTTGTTGTTAGGTCCCATTAAAATATGACCTTAGCTAAAGTGGCTATACCAA
Organism: Panthera leo; assembly: GCF_018350215.1. NCBI lineage: Eukaryota > Metazoa > Chordata > Mammalia > Carnivora > Felidae > Panthera > Panthera leo. Next base: position 155,663,452 of record NC_056680.1, on the reverse strand, counting down.
AAGAGATATATCAAAATGTTTTAGAACCATTTTATGCCATTGCTATCTGGTGTGATATAACAGTGTTCTTTTTCTTCCCTTCCTTTCTGTGGGAGTTGCTGTTGGTGCTACAGATGTATTTCCTCAGCAATCACTGTTTTGTTTTTTTTTTTAATTTGAGAGAGAGAGAGAGAGAGAGAGAGAGAGAGAGAGGGAGAGGCAGAGTAAGAGAGAGAGAATCTTTTTTTAAAATCTTTTTAAATTTTTATTTATTTTTGAGAGAGAGAGGGAGAGACAGAGCACAAGTGGGGGAGGGGCAGAGAGAGAGGGAGACACAGAATCCGAAGCAAGAGAGAGAGAGAGAGAGAGAGAGAGAATATCTTATGCAGGCCCCAAGCTCAGTGCAGAGCCCAATGCGGGGCTTGATCCCACGACCCTGGGAACATGAGCCAATTTGACAATAAATTATATTTAAAAAAATGAAATTAATAAAAGAAAAAAAAAGACAGTCAACTGACTGAGCCACCCAGGTGCCCCAGCAATCACTATTCTTAAACACCCGGAAAAATTCATCTTAGTTTGTGTTCCCTTAGGGGCAGACTTTGAGGCAAAGATTTGAATGGAAGTGTTTTTTGGTTTTTTGAAAAATTTAGGAAACATGCGCAGGAGAGTGTGTGTGTTGATATGCTCAGGGGAACATAATAAATAAAGGGTACATTATTAAGCCAAGTTGTCAGAGTGGAAGACAAGCTTAATCCTGAGGGAGATCTCTGGCAGACGGTTAAAACGCATGCCTCATAAGTATTACACTCCAGAGACGTAATAACTTGGGTATATCCATGCCAATTTCCATGTCATGGGTTGAGGGTTGCTCCTCAAGGTTTTTGGTGCTCCCATCCCCACGCTGCTTTTCCAACCTGCCATGTGTGTGGACAGAGTGGTCTTCCATATTTCTGAAAGAAGACCACCAGCAAAGAGATACAGATCACGATATTGTGATTTATAAGAAACATATATTTGGCCATTTGGATGACCAAAATATATTTCTAATATATATTTTGTCTTTGTCCATCCACTATTTCTGGCTCACAGCTCCTCAAACCTTTGGAATTTCTTGTGATGAGAGTGATAAAGGTCTTTTATTAGGTTAATGAGGTGATGTTTGGAAAGCCTCTAAGGATGGGGGGCTGGTAGCCAGGAGAACTGAAACCTTGTGATTGGGAGGTTGGAACTTTTAGCTTCCCTCTTTCCTCCCGTCTCTAGGTGGGGAGAGAGGCCCTTAATCACTAATGGCCAATGATTTAATGAACCATGACTATGTAGTGAAGCTTCCATAAAAACCCACAAGGACAGGGTTTGGAGATCTTCCAGGCTGGTGAACATGTAGAGGTTCTGGGAGAGAGGCACTCCGGAGAGGGCATGGAAGTTCCGTGCCCCTTCTCGCATACCTTGCCTTCCACACCTCTAACATCTGGACGTTCATCTCTATCCTTTAACGTATGCTCTTATAATAAACGGTAAAGTATAAGTAAAGTGTTTTCCTGAGTTCTGTGAGCTGCTCTAGCAAATTAATTGAACCTGAGAAGGGGGTCATGGGGGATTTCTGACTTACAGCTGCTTGCTTAGGAGCCCAGGTGACAACCTGAACTTGTGACTGCATCTGAAGTGGAGGGGGCAGCCTTGTTGGGACTGGTCACTTGACGTATGGGCTTCGATGCTATTTCTGGGTAGATAGTGTCAGAATTAAGTTGAATTGTAGAGCACCCAGCCGGTGTTACAGAGAATTTCTTGGTGGGGGGAATCCCCCTCTCCACATTTGGTGACTAGAAGTGTTCTGTGTGAGTGTGGTAGTAGTGTAGAAGTAAAGAAGACATACAGGAGGAAAACACAGTAGGGAAAATCTGTTTTTTTCCTATGTAGGTGAAAAATCGAGTTTTTCCAACACATAAATAATGGCTGGTGAAGTTGTTCAGAGCACACAGAAATAAAGTCTGAGGGATAGGGACAAGACAGGTAAATGTAAGGCTTTTTGCTTCAGACACCTGCAACTTCATCCTTGGAGTATCTCTTGAAACACATGGCATCGGGGCGCCTGGGTGGCGCAGTCGGTTAAGCGTCCGACTTCAGCCAGGTCACGATCTCGCGGTCCGTGAGTTCGAGCCCCGCGTCAGGCTCTGGGCTGATGGCTCGGAGCCTGGAGCCTGTTTCCGATTCTGTGTCTCCCTCTCTCTCTGCCCCTCCCCCGTTCATGCTCTGTCTCTCTCTGTCCCAAAAATAAATAAAAAATGTTGGAAAAAAAAAAAAATTAAAAAAAAAAAAAAAAAAAAAAAAAAAAAAAAAGAAACACATGGCATCGTGTGCCTGGGAGTCAATCCTCTGGGAAAACAGCTACCAAACAATAATGGAGGGGAGCCAATGGAAAAATACCCCAACTCCTTCAAGGGGGACAACCTCAGAGATTCCAGAATACTTGGGTTCCAACTATCCACAGTGGAAACCCATCATTAGCTCTTCTTTTTCATGTATTTCCCGACTGAAAGTGGGATTCCAGAGTTGAATCAGTCCATATACTATAGAGTCACAAAGACTCCACTGCAGGTATTAAGTGAGGTGGGGGATAGCTCCCAGCACACTGTAGTAACAGGATATTTAGACTTTAGGGGCACCTGGGTGGCTCAGTCGGTTGAGCGTCTGACTTCAGCTCAGGTCATGATCTCATGGTCTGTGGGTTCAAGCCTCGTGTTGGGCACCTGTGTTGACAGCTCAGAGCCTGGAGCCTGCTTTGGATTCTGTGTCTCCCTCTTCCTCTGCCCCTGCCCCACTTGCACTCTGTCCCTCTCTCAAAAATAAATAATCAACATTAAAAAAATATTTAGACTTTAACTTTTGATAAATTGAGATGGGATGTAGGTCATGTTTGAATAATATGTGGATAAGAGTAATGATAAGGGTTGTGGCATTGGATACCTGGAGCTCTTGGCCTAGAAAAAAACCCAGAAGAAACAACAAGGTCAGGCAGGTCAATGACCAACTCAGGATTGGTGTCAACATGAGAAAGTCTTTAGTGCAGCATAAAGACATCCTCTTCTTTTGCAATTTTCAGCATACTTAATGAAAATCAGCTGTGCTCACTTTCAACAATAGCTAAGTTATGGAAAAAGCCAAATGTCCATCAACTGATGAATGGATAAAGAGGATGTGGTTTAAATATACAATGGAATACTACTTAGCAATAAGAAAGAATGAAATCATGCCATTTGCAGGAAAGTGGATGGAACTGGAAGGTATTATGCTGAGTCAAATAAGTCAGTCAGAGAAAGACAGATATCATATGTTTTTACTCACATGTGAATATTGAGAAACTTAACAGAAGACCATGGGGGAAGGGAAGGGGAAGAATAGTTACAGAGAAGGAGGGAGGCAAAAACTGAGGGTTGATGGTGGGGGGGCGGGGGAGAGGGGAACATGGGTGATGGGCATTGAGGAGGGCACTTGTTGGGATGAGCACTGGGTGCTGTATGTAAGCAATGAACCATGGGAATCTACCCCTAAAACCAAGAGCACACTTTACACACTGTATGTTAGCCAATTTGACAATAAATTAGTTAAAAAAAAAAAAAAAAAGAAAATCAGCTGTACTGAGAATCAGGCTCGCGATTTCACTGCAATGGTGGCAGGTTTAAAAAGGACTGATTTACAACACTAGCAAGATTCCTATGATAAAGTCAGGACCCTCATAAGGAATAAACAGATTCTGAGACTTGGGATAGAGAGTTTATGTAGATACAAATGAAAACATTGATCTCAAGATAAGTCTGAACCTCTGAACTTTGTTAGAAAAGAGCAAAATTTTTTTACCTAGAGACCATGTACCTAACATGGATGTTTTGTCTTGAAATCTGCCCCACCTCCATTTGCATGATAAATGCTTTTTCATCCCTTCACTTTCAATGTGCATGTGTCTTTAGATCTGAAATAAGTCTCTTGTAGGCAGCATATACAAGGGTCTTGCTTTTTTATTCATTGTATCTCCCTGTGTTCTTTGATTGGAGTTTAAATGGAGTGTTTAGTCTATTTATATTCAAGGTGGTTATTGATAGGTATATACTAATTGCCATTTTGTTAGTTGTTTTATGGTTGTTTTTGTAGTTCTTCTCTATTCTTTTCTATTGCTGTCTTCTCTCATGGTTTGCTGGCTTTCTTTAGTTTCTTGGATTCCTTTCTCTTTATTTTTGGCATATCTATTACCAAGTTTTGATTTGTAGTTACTATTAGGTTTATATATAACATATTATGCACATAGCAGTCTATAAAGTTTATGGTTGTTTAAGTGTAAAACCATTCTAAAAACACTAAATTGTCATTCCTTACATTTTAGGTGTATGGTGGCATACTTTACATCCTTTTATTTTGTGATTCCCTTGACTGATTTTTATAGATATACTTAATTTCACTGCTTTTTTTCTTTCTATTTTCCTCATTCTTGCTTATGGTCTTTCCTTTCCACTTAAAAAGTCCCCTTTAACATTTCTCGTAGGTTTAATGGTCATGAATTCCTTTAACTTTTGTTTGTCTAGGAATTCTTAGCCCTCTTCCTATTCTGAATGATAGCCTTGCTGGATAGAGTATTCTTGGCTACAGGTTTTTTTCCTTTTAGCACTTTGAATATATCATGGCGCTCCCTTCTTGCCTGCGGGGTGCTGAAAACTCAGCTGATAGCCTGATGGGGTTTATCTTGTACGTAACTGTTTTTCTTTTTTCTTACTGCTTTTAAACTTCTCTGTTTATCACTACTTTGGTCATTTTAGTTACTATGTGTCTTTGTGTGGACCTTATTGGGGTGATTTTGTTGGGGGCTCTTCATGCCTCCTGGATCTGAAGACATACCCTTTGGTAAAACAGGAAGGAATGTGCTATTGGGAGGGTGGGACCCTGGAATCGTCTAACAGACAAACAAAAAATCCCTTGACGGCTGCTTTGTCAGATGTGGTATCTTTACAAGAATAGATGAGCATAGTCTCTGACACTTGCTCTGTGGCTATTGATATGATAAATGCCCCCCCCCCTTTTTTTTTTCATCAGGAAAAATCAATGAGAAAGAAAAGATCAAGAGTAGTTTATGTTTGTCTGGCTGGGCAGGCATTCATACACATTCACATTTTTACCCTGGTGCTGTGTTAACCAGCTGTGCCTAATGGCCCCATTGACCCTCATTTCCCACAAACATTTGGCATTCCCTAGCTTTCTGAGTTTTTCCCTACAGTAAGGAAGCACAGGGCATGGGTACAGGGAAGGGGCATCATATTTGGGAGCCCAGGGAATTTCTGATTCTGTGACCTGTCTCTATTTCTTCATCTCTCCCTCTTCATACCAATGGACAATGAGAAACCATAAACTCTCTTCAGTAACAGTTCTTTGAAAGAACAAAGTTCCAGATATTCTGGGTGCTCCGAGGCTCCTCTGGGACAGATTTGGAAGGGAAGACACAGAAAACAGAGAAGCTTATGAGAAGTTTATTTTACAGACCACAACAGATACTCCAGCCCAATTTCTGTAGAGGAACCATCCTCGGGGGCAGACAAGGGCTTCCACCAAGATCAGCCTACGGTTATGGTCCCAATGGTATAAATATATTTTTGTCCCAAGGGCACCACTGCCTCATTGTTGGGGCAGATATCTAGTTGTGCAGTAATTTGGGCCACTGCTGCTATCTTTGCAGTTTCTGAAAGAGACAAGGACAAAGATCTTCTCTGATAACACTGTAACCTCCAGTTTTCTGGCTTTTTTTACTAGTTTCAGGAACCTCTCTATTGGGACCCAGTTTCCCCCCAGTCATCTGCAAATATATCTCCCTTGTTAGCTTTTCTCATACAACCCCTCACCTTTCAGACCCGGGCATAGTCCCCATCCACTCTCCCTTTTCCTTCCCTCCTTTCCCTCCACCCTTCTGCCCTGACATTCTGTTTCATATCTGGAGTAACATTTCTCTTTATGATTTCCCTACCCTAGTAGATAGTTCTTCACTTGGATGACCCCTATGCTTACTATTTTTTAAAAAATTTTAATGTTCATTTATTTTTGAGAGAGAGACAGAGCATGAGTAGGGGAGGAACAGAGAGAGACGGAGACACAGAATCCAAAGCAGGGTCCAGGCTCTGAGCTGTCAGCACAGAGCCTGATGCGGGGCTTGAACCCACAAACAGTGAGATCCTGACCTGAGCCCAAGTCGGACACTCAAGTGACTGAGCCACCCAGGTGCCCCACCCTATACTTACCATTGATGTGAAAGTCCCAGTAGAAATTTCTTGGAGCATTCTTACAGAGGCAGGTGGTGAAACGATAGTTAAAAGGACCTTGGATTGTAATGTTGCTTCTGAGGTAAGATGTAATCTGGGGAGGAAGAAGTGGGCAGAGAGGACCCAGTGTTAGTCTGGGGAGTGGGAAAGGGAAAGAAAGACAAGAGAGCATGAAAGAGGAAAAGGAGGAGGCAGAAGAGGAGGAGGAGGAGGAGGAGAACATCTTTCATGCACAAAGAGCAGGGACAGATGTAGACCAGAAGCACTGGGGAGTCCTCTTTTGTCTATCATTTTCAGGAGCTAAAGCCTAGGTTAGAAGGTTTTCTGGCAACATGTCCTGCTTTAGTGCTGTGGGTCTGGGCTCCGAAGGGAAGAGGTAAGTGAATTGACAGGGCAAGGAGAACTCACTCTGAGGCAGCCTTCATCTGAGGAGCAGGCTTGCTGTGGTTTCCTGGCTAGGGCTTTCAGGAATGGCCTGCTACCACAGCTTGGATCTTGGGTGTGGAGGCCAAAACCGGACCTTGCTCCTGGAACTATGCTCCTCCCAACTCTGTGACCTTTGATGATTGGAGTGACATCTCTCAGTCTCTCTTTCCTCAGTTGTGAGAGGAAAACAGTCACCTACCAGACTTGGCTGTTAGATAAATGGATGAAATCTTGAAGGTAAATTTCCTTTTTCCTTTTTTAACTTGAGAGGGCTTTGCAACTTGATATATAAGTTTCAGCAGCGTCAGGAAGCTTTTGTCTGGTTAGTGTTCAGCAAGGGGTGTTACCCTGGAGTCCATGGACCCAGGGGGTCTGTGGATAGAATTCACTGAGTCTGTGAACTCAGATGGAAAGAAATTGTATCTTTATTTTATTAACCTCTCACTGAAATTGAACATTTCGTCCCACTATGTCATCAATGATCCTTAGTGGCATTTGCAGTGTGTGTGATTTTATCACGAAGGGAAACAGATGTGTTCATACCATTTTACAGGTTTATATATCTCAAACTATTATCTGAATCCATCACTACCTTGAACACAGGGACATTATATCACGGGGTTGCATGGTCATGGCTGGGGCCATCTGCCCATCTCCTGAAGCTTGCCCAGGTAACTGGAAACTGTGCACTAAAATAGCTTGTCAGCTCTAAATGGTGAACTCCAGCTTTCTCCCCATTGGAATTTTACTCAGAATATTTTGGAGATCCTGGCATTTCTTTCAAGAAACAAACTCTTGCTGGGGGTTTATATCTGATGACATTTACAACAGTTTATCCTAATGAGTCAGAATTTTCAACACTTGAATATTCAAAACAAAAAGTCAGAGGCCACTGGAATTCACTTGTCAAAACCAATGTACAGTTGGAGCTACTTATTCAGGCTGAGCAACAAGAACCGTTATGTAGATCATCTTTATAAGATAAATTTTAACTTGTCTATATTTTAAATGTATTGCCTTTTTAGCTAATATGTCAATAAAGTAATATAAACAGTACCGTGTCAAAAGTTTATTTTTAATAATCATTATCACTTGTTTTTCAATATGGTAGTTTTCCTGTGTAGTCCAATGCATTTTATTTACACATTTATTTATTTATTATTTTTTTTGAGAGAGAGAGAGAGAGAGAGAGAGAGAGAGAGAGCAAGCGCACCAGCCAGGGAGAGGGGCAAGAGGAGAGAGAGAAATAATCCCAAGCAGGCTCCACACTCAGCATGGAGCCCCATACAGGGCTCAATTCCACGACCCCAGGACTGCAACCTGAGCTAATGTCTATAATCAGATGCTCAACTGACTGAGCCAAACCAAGTGCCCCTATTCACACATTTAAAAGTAATTTCCTCATAAGCATTCCCTAGACTTCAAGAGATCAACAAAATGGTCCATGCCACAAATGTTTAATTTTTTTTTATGTTTATTCAGTTTTTGAGAGAGAGAAAGACAGACAGAGAGAGAGAGAGTGAGAGAGAGAGGGGGGCAGTGTGAGTGGGGAGGGGCAGAGAGGGAGACAGAATCCGAAGCAGGCTCCAGGCTCTGAGCTGTCAGCACAGAGCCCCACGTGAGGCTCAAACCCATGATGAGATCATGACCTGAGCTGAAGTCCGACACTTAACTGACTGAGCCACCCAGGCACTCCCATACCACAAATGTTTAAGCAAAGCACTATGGTTTGCTACAAGTTCTCTTCAACCTTAAAAGATTATACAATCTTTATATTCATGATTGAGGGTATAATCTATTTTAATTTTAAATTTGTGATCCTAATACCTCACTTGATCAAAAATTTACTTGCAAAACATTATAATTGTTAGAAAATGAAGATTAGGTATTAGAATCTTCACACATAAAAATTATATTTTCCTAAATTAAAAAAAATCTGAAGATGTTTCTGTAGCCAGACATTTTTTTATATTGGAAGCTACAAATAAAAATTGGTTGACCAGAACTAACAAAATTCTTTCTAATTTGCAATGTATTCTATGAGATTCCTTGTACTTGGGTAGGTTTTAAAAAGATTGCCTAGGTGGCTCAGTTGGTTGAGCATCCGACTTTGGCTCAGGTCATGATCTCTTGGTTCCTGAGTTCGAGCCCTGTGTGAGGCTCTGTGGTGACAGCCCAGAGCCTGGAGCCTGCTTTGGATTCTGGGTCTCCCTCTCTCTCTGTCCTTCCCCCACTTGCACTCTCTCTCTCTGAAAAATGAATAAACATTAAAAATTATTTTAAAAAATTGTTCTTTTATTATTTTATTTATTATTTTTTTAATATGAAATTTATTGTCAAATTGGTTTCCATACAACACCCAATGCTCATCCCAACAGGTGCCCTCCTCAATGCCCATCACCCACTTTCCCCTCCCCCCACTCCTCAGTTTATTCTCAGTTTTTAAGAGTCTCTTAATGTTTGTCTCCTTCCCTCTCTGTAACGTTTTTCCCCCTCCCTCTCCCCCATGGTCTTCTGTTAAGTTTCTCAGGATCCACATAAGAGTGAAAACATATGGTATCTGTCTTTCTCTGTATGTATTAGCATTGTTCTTAAAACATAGTCCTATGAATCACAGTAGCACAAAATTATTTCACGTGTGATTTTGTTGATTAAGCACATTTTTTTACACCTATCACTTTTTCAGGGGTGGAAACCGACTTTCATTATCTATCATTACCAGGAACTACCATTATCACAAGACCTTTATGCACACATTCTCATTCTTTTTGTCATCAGTCGTTATGATAAACAAAACACAAAATTGAGAAATTATGATGTGGCCTCCCTCCCACCCCCAGCTAACATGCAGTATTCACATTCTTGGACTGTGAACAGACAAATTTGACAAAGCAGCCATTTTGTTCTTTGCTCAGTGATCAGAAATCTTTCTCTTACAGATATGGGGCCATTTCTAGAATATATTTTAAGGAATAACAATTCTCATACTTCCAATTCTGTTTTCTTTTTAATCATTGTACTTAAATCTAATTTGAGTTAGGAAACTCATGTATGCGCTGCCTGAGAGAGTGTACTTCTAGAAGGAGGCAGGGGAGAAACGCCTGGGTTTTGGCCATAGAACAGAGGTAGCTAACAAGGGGCAGATTGCGTGTGGGGGACAACACGAGAGGAGACTGCTGGTAGGGAAGAGAAGGACACACTCTTCCCTGGGGAGAAGCCCTAAACCTGCATGGGTCCCTTCTCCTTGTGGCCCAGAGCAGCTGGTGATAAGGCACAGGTGAGACTTATGCTCATTTCCATTTGAAAACCTCTGATGTAATAAAGGGATTGGACCTCCCTCCCACAACTGCGAATTGGAGAAAGGGGAGAAGACAGCGTGGGCTCCTTGTTGGGGAGAGGAGGCTGGAACAGGAGTGAACTTCTGACGATAGAGCAAAAGGGCAGAGGGAGGGGGGTCAACGCAGCTTTTGCTCAGAGTTCACTGCCAAGGAGCAAATCTTATCCCTTGTGTTCTGTGCAACATATCTCTTCTGCCCACCTGCCTCAATGCACTGGATGGGGTTGCAGTTTTCCTTGTGAGAACCCCCTATCCCCACCTCTCCTCTTAAACAACCATCTTCCGGACCTTGGAGGAACTCTTACCACTTCTCTCCCAGCTCATAAGCTTTTCCTCTCTTCTCCCTCTTAGCTGTGTTTTTCTTCACTACCCATTCCTTCTTTCCTTCTCTTCCTTCCTACACCTCAGGATCGGATTCCTTTATCTGTAAAATGAGAATAGTAATCTGCCCCGAGGTCTGATGATTGTTCTGAGGATCAAGTATATATGAGAATTGGGAGCATGAGGATTGCAGTTCATCATATTATTAAGTATAATGCATGATATTAAAGGGAGAGATTAATCTAATTGTATTCATAACTAAGGAGTCAGATTTGTCTTGAGTTTACCCCCTACTCCAGGCCTCTACTTACCACCATACATTCTAGCAATTCTGTTTTAACATTCATCTTCACAGTGATTTCTTCACTTGCGTTTGCTCTGCGGGGCATCTGTACCTCCATTTTTATCACTTTTCGACCGCTTTGGGGAACAGGGAAGGAGGGTAGAGATCAGAGATCTGTCCCGTGCACGAGAGGAGCACACAATGAGCAGAGCGTAAGCAACAGGGAAGGTGTAAAGCAAAGGGGATAATGAGAGCTGAATCAATTGCTGAGCGTCAGAACCCCTGGACTTTTTTTAATTTTTATTTTTTAATTTACATCCAAGTTACTTAGCATATAGTGCAATAATGAAGAACCCCTGGAAATTTTTGATCCTTGTTTGCTTTGGTTGTTTTCTACAAGACTTTGTTTTGTTTAATATAGCAGCTTTGATGCTTTATTTAAAATTGAGCATTGTCTTTCTTTCCACTGACAAAAAATGAATTTAAAAAAAAGGAATAAAAGTATAATATTACATGTTATTTCTTAATAAAATCCTTCGGGTTCTGTTGACTGTCCACTAATGTGGGGTGGGGGAGGCTCAAGTCATCATTACTAGAAAATTCCATGTAGACAGAATCGTGTTAAACCAAAAACATCTCAATGCACTGGAGGAATTTTTAGAGTCATCCTTGAGATCATCCTTCTTTGATTCCTGGTGGGGCCTAGGTATTTGTATTTCTTTAGCACTGCAGAGAATTTGGACATATGGCCATGTTTGAGGCCTTTATATGCCACCCTACTTTTAAGCCACATATCACAATCTGATGGGAAAAGGAAATGGAAGCAGAGAGAAGTCAAGGATTTCTTCATCAGGGAGACCTGGGTTCAAGACTAGGAGAGTTACTTTCTTTCTCCCAGAAACTCCTGGCTGAACTCCTTGGTATTGGTGGGACAGGAGGGAATTTACGGTTTTGGCTACAATGCTTCACAGTCCCATTTTCCTATGGTAAATCATCTCATATTTTGGAGATATTGCATTTCTTGTGCCAGTTGCTCTAGTGCTCAGTGTACAGGAATTCCAAAATTCCTCCAAAATTCCTCTCATTTGTAAATGAATTTAGGAGTGATAAGATGACCAGCTTAGCTAGAGTGAGTGATCAGATCAGCTTGCCCAGGAGTGAGGAGCTTCCTGGGATGACAGCCTTTTAGTGCTAACACTGAGAAATTTCTGGGCAGACAGGGATTCTGATCACCCTAATTAGTGCAGCTTATTTCACCAACTTGCTGCCCCCTAAAGGGCTACATGGGGTGATATCTGTGTCTGAACCTGTCCCCATTCAAAATTTCTTAGGACATTGGGCTCCATTCTACCAACTTGTCAAAACTCTGAATGTTTTACTCCAGGACAGGACATCTGGTTGTGCCACAGAGGGTACCATCAGAATCACAGTCCCAAAACCCAGCATTCAAAACCCTGTTCTTGTTGAGAAAACCCCCTAGATTTGCTGAGTGTCCCTGCTTCTCCCAGACCCTGGCTCCATTTCCTACTTCATTTCCCCCAATTTTCCTGCTTCCTTCAAATATGTACCCTCAATAATTTGGCTTCTGAGCCTGTGTTCCCAGGTCCTAGTGTAGGTGGTGGGTGAGTGTGTACTTGCTTTTGTCTTTGAGCTTCAGAATAGGAAGAATGTCTAAGCTGTTTGGCTGGCTCAACCTTGGACCATGGGGTCAAGGATCAGTGATCAGAGCCTCTGATCCTTTAGTGAGTCCTACCAACATTGCTTAAAGCTATCGCTAGAACTCACAGACTTGCTAAACCTGCTGTTCTAGGAGGCAAGGTGTGAGAATGTAAAGCTTACTGACCAGAAATCTGACAAAGGTGTAGACTATGGACAGGATGTGGATGAGAGCCCTAGAGCAAGACTGATTGTTACTTATAGCCTATATGCACACTGGGAGACTTATTTCCATGAACAACCTAGAAGAACCCAGTGGAAATATGAGTATAGTTTATGAGACTTCCTAAGAGGAGAGAAGTGGAACTTGAAATGGGGTTTAGGAGAGTCTCTGGGACCAGAGTTCTGGAAAGTTGAAAAGTTTTCAGGAAAGGATATAGAGATTTTCAGGCTAAGATAAGATCCTTCCCTGAAAGGATTTTTGTGAGGAAGAGAAAGGCTTGGCTCACGTGTTTTCCTGAGCTTTGTTGGTCCCCAGCTGCAGACAGAGAACCAGGAGCAGGGCAGCAGAGCTGGCTCTGAACAGGAGCTGGAGAAAGTGCATGGTGGAGGAGACAGAATGTGACGTCTTAGAGAACACAGTCCCAGGTGCCCAGCATCCTCCTTATATGCAGATCAAGCAAGTGAGAGAGCTGCCAAGCGGATCCCTGTGGTCAACTACCCAAATACCCTTCCCACTCATGATCTTTCCTTGTTGAGCTGAAGTTTGTTTTCCTATGGAAAAAGTCAACATTCGTCTACAGTGTTAGTGTCTGAGAAAAGAGATTATCCTTCCTCGTTTACTTGGTATGTCAGAATTTCACAGAGTGTCCAGGACCTCAAAAGACCTCAAAAGCTCTTCCCTCTTATGCAAATGTTTTCTTTTCCCTCATAATCATATGCGTGCTGTATGTAGCTTTAGCTACAGTCTGCTCCCCTAGTCTCTAGAGGCAGAGCCCAGCTGTGGGTAGCAGGTTTCAGATCACAGCTGTAGGAAACTTTTGCTATCCCCTTATGGTAAGTTCAAGAGGAGATGTTCTTCAAAAAATTTTGTAGGGCTGCTAGGGTGATTAGGATTCTCCTAGGGGTTACCACCAATCATAAGAGAGGAGAAAACTAGAGGTGGGCTGCTCTGGATGATGGGGAATTAAGGCCATATAACTGGGTGACATGAAGATGTGTGTGATTGTTGAGTCCTTAATTTCAGAGACTGTAACACACACACACACACACACACACACACATACTCTATTGGTTCTATTTGAGAATCCTAATACAGCTGGTGTTTGGGAAAGGGCAATAAATGTTGAAAGGGTTGGAACCCATATTGGTTGCAAGTGTATTTGAAACTTTGGGGTGAAATCAGGTTCTAAACCCACAATATAGCAGGCATTTCAGATGGGAAGGACAAATGTGGAGTAGAGAAGATATGGCATCTAGGCAAGTTGTACTGAATTCTTAATGTCATTTTTGCTGGGCTTCAACATTCTTTGGTGTCACTTCACTAGGTGGTAATATCCTGGGGTATAAGACAGATTATTGTCTATTGAACATAATTTGGAGAGGCACTTCATGATGATATTTAAGTATATATTAGTTTAAAAATCATTATTTTTTAAAGTGATGGTCACATTGGTCAAGGGTATTGTGGAAAATGATATCCACAGAATAATGGAACATGGTGAATCTGCCTTAAGGGTTAGTAGGAATGACCACATTTTATCTTTCACTCCATCATGTATGTCCAAATATAGGACTCCAGGGTATTTTAGCTTGATGTAAATGTATGCAGATATTGGTTAAGTAATTTTGACTAAATCAGCAATAGATATTTATTCTAGAAACTGATATTATTTGGGGGCCAATAAGCCAATAGATTGCTGTAACATAGTTTCTTCAATGCCTACCCACATTGCATCAAAGATCTGGATGGAGATGAACAGTATCAGGCAAACCTTGGTTTTAACTTGGTTTTAGGAATGAAGCAAGTCCACCAGCAAAAATCCATGTGTCTCCCCAGTTGACAAAGAGGCGTCAGTATTCATGGGGTTTAATATATCTGGAAAGACCAAGTTTTCTGAGGGAAGATAGAATGTAAGTAATTGTTGCAGTTCTATAGATGGTATGCAGGGAAGTGTTTAGAATGTTATTTATGATAAAAGCTTGAGAATAATATCATCTTCTCCATGCTGTTGTTCAGGAAACTGATCTAGCAGATGGCTCCCAGGGGGAGAAAAATGAAGCTGAAATTGTCGTGTCCTCTAAGTAATGAACAGGTCCAGTAGGTTTCAAAAAACAAATAGAGATTGATAAAATCAGATTGTAAACAATTCAAGAAGCTCATAAAAGAGAATGTACGGGAGCAAGGGGAAGGGATTAAGGATTAAAGAGAAACTTGCCACAGGCTAAATTTGTGAAGAGAAAGGTGATCCTAGGTCTGACAGGGCTCACACAAGAGGGAGATAAGGAATGACCACAAAAGGGACTTAAAGAAGCCAATACATAGTGAACGTGTACTATGTGCCTGACACTGTGCTAAACATTTCACATGTATTAATTCAATTTTCAAAACAATGCTATGAAGTAGATGCCAGCTTATTCCATTTTACAAATGGAGAAATGGAGGCACATAGCAAATAAATATATTGAGCCCAAGTCACAGAGCCAGTAAGTGGTGGAGCCAATGTTGGATCCACGTTTTGTAGAATCTGAAAGTTTTGTTTTACAATATTGGGAGCCTGTTTCAGAAATAGAATGCAAATTCTCAAATATGAACTACATACACAGGGCTTTGGAAGAGGTTGTAAGTAAGGGGCCCTAAGACTTCACATCACTAACTTTATGGTACATGTGGACAAACCAGAATTTGAATGCAGGCAGTCTGGCTCTAGAACCTGAGCTTTTAACTACTCCATTGCCTACCAGTGAGGACAAGGCCACAATGAGGCATGCCCAAATACTAATAGAGTCCCAAAGTAGGTAAGTACAAGGCCTACTCTAAGTACACATTTATCTTCTATGGCTGACCATTCTAGGGTGTTTTCCCATAAAGTTGATGTAACAATCTTAGCATTCATCCTTTCTTTTATGAATTCATCTCTCTACCCATCATCTACCTAGTTCCTTCAGTTGATGTATTCTACAAATATTGATTAAGCACCTACCTTTACAGAGAGGCTTAAGGTGATGGGCATACAGAAATGAATGAGACAGAATATAATGGGGGAGGCAGTCAAAATAACAAATTTAATAGGCTGTGATCAGAATTCTAATATTAGTTTCTGTTTATTGAGGACAACTAAGTATGTTATAGGGTTAACCTAAATGGAGCAGGCAGTCATGAGACCTATTTCTGTCTTCCCATAGATTTTAAAAAGCATCCAGAGCACCTGGGTGGCTCAGTCAATTAAGCGTCTGACTCTTGATTTCGGCTCAAGTCATGATCTCATGGTTTGTGGCTTCAAGCTCTGCGTCAGGCTCTGTGCTGTCAGCACAGAGCCTGCTTGGGATTCTCTTTTTCCTTCTCTACCTGCCCCTTCCCTGCTCTCTCTCTCTCTCTCTCTAAAAAATAAATAAACATTAAAAAAAAAAGCATCCAAGCAAACACACCTAAAAATGAAAAAAATACAAATTTGATTCAGAAGTTTTGAATAATATAAAAGTTCTTTACTATAATTATAGTTTGGGGGTATGGAGAAGTTTTACACATTATAGTCCACAGACACATTTCTTAGTGTCTTCCTTGATCCTCACATTTTCCTCTTAAAGGTAGCTACTAGAGATTTCTCCTGTCTCTCTTGTCAGTGTACTGTATTCAACACCATGGTGTTTCCCCATTCTCAACACTTTTTGTACACTGAGTACTTTTGACATACGACCCTCCCTTCTGCTATACAAGATGCAGAAGTAGAGCTCTGCTCCTTTTGTCTCCTACTGCCTTGAGAATCACATACCCTAGGATTATTGTATACAGCTTCTTCAAATAGCAAAAACAACAATGAGAGCAAATATTTATACAGTGCTTACTATAAGTCAGATTCTCTGCTAAGTGGTTAACATATTAATTCATCTATTGCTTAAAAAGATCATATAACTTAAGTATTATCCTCATTTTATGGATGAAGAATTTGAGGCCTAGAGAGAGAAAGTAAATTGCTCAAGGTTGCAAAGTTAGTAACTGGCAGAGCTGGGGTTAAAAATCAAGTAGTCTGGGAACACCTGGGTGGCTCAGTCAGTTAAGCAAACAACTTCAGCCCACGTCACGATCTCATGATCTCATGATTTGTGAGTTCGAGCCCCACATCGGGCTCTGTGCTGACAGCTCAGAGCCTGGAGCCTGCTTTAGATTCTGTGTTTCCCTCTCTCTCTCTGCCCCTCCCCTGCTCACACTCTGTCTGTCTCTCTCAAAAATAAATAAACATTAAAAAAAAATTAAAAAAAGAAATAGGCCTTATTTTCCAAATATAAGATTTTTCTAACTGCTCTAGTGAGGTATGTTTCATCTATAAAAAAACTTCACATATTTAAAACACACAATTTGATGAGTTTTGGATATATGCATATACCTGTGATATACTATCACAATAATCAAGATAAAAATATAGGATTTTTAAAATTATTGATTTTAGCTTATTTATATTAAGTTTGGAGGATATATTCTGAGTAGTAGACAGAATAATGGCACCTCAGATAGTCTGTGTTCTAATCCCTGGAGCCTCTATGTTACTTTATATGGCAAAAAGGACTCTCTAGATATCTTTAAATTAAGGGTCTTGAGATGGGGAGATTATCCTGGGTTACCTGGGTTTGGCCCATTGTAATTATAAAAATTCTTATAAGAGAAAGAGAGAGTCAGGAGAGTTAGAGTGAGAAGAGATATTATGACAGAAGCAGAAGTCAGAGAGATACAAGGAAGAGGCTGCAAGCCAAGAGATATAGGTGGCTTCTAAAATCTGGAAAAGGAAACAGATTCTTCCCTAGGGCTTCCAGAAGGAACAGAGACCTGCTGACACCTTGATTTAGGACTTATGAGCTCTGGACCTGTAAGATAATCCATTTGTGTTGTTTTAAGCCACTAAATTTATGATAATTTGTTACAGCAGCAATTGGAAGCTAATGTATGGTACATAATTCGCCCTCTAGCTTCTATGAAGTTATGTGTGTGCTTGAAAGAGCACATAATACTAAAAAATATTGTCAGTGATACAAAAAATAAAAAGAAGGACCTAATGTTTAAAAAATAGTGTAATATTACATGTCAGATAATTACACAAACACTAATGAATATGATACTTTACCTTGAAGAAGACATGACATTTCATCGTGGAAGGTAGTAGCTTGTGGGTTATTGTGAAATGGTGGGCAGAGGATTATCTGAAATCAGGTGAAAGGTTGTAACACCAGATATGAGTAGGTGTGACTTTCCTTGCTTTGATATTGGCCTCTGATCTTCCACAACCTTTAAATACTTGGGCATGTTTTGTTTTGTTTTGTTTTTGCCTTTGGATTGTGGGTCTTTCAAGGTTTTCATCAAAATTGCAATTGTTATTTCAGTGTGTTGCTTTCCTCCTCAATTAACTTTAGGATCATGGCTGGAAACTTTTTTTGTGGCTTTTTCATCTGCACTTGTGGTTTCCCCCAAGGGCTGAAGGCTTTGGAAATTATAGTGATGTTTGAAATCACTAAACCAGCAACTAAGAGCACTAAAAGGAGCCACTTATACAGGATTTGGTGATTTCTTTTAAGGTCCTCACATATAAATAGTAGTGTCTTTTTTTGTTTGTAGTCCTTGGCATTTTGAACCAGGACACTGAGATATATTTGGGATGTTGAGTGTGTGTTTGTTTATACAGAAAAGGTTGTAGTTACAAACAGATAATAAAATACAACTTTGTAGGATAACACACCCAGTGGACTGAGGTACCTGGTGGATGTTTGAGTGTATTTTGGGTATTACTTTGTGGATTGTTTCAGCTGGGTACAGGTTCTATTATTCCATCTTGTGTTTCTTTTTTTTTTATGTTTATTTACTTATTTTGAGAGAGAGAGAGAGAGAGAGAGAGAGTGTGTGTGTGAGCAGGGGAGGGGCAGAGAGAGAGGGAGAGAGAGAATCCCAAGCAGGCTCTGTGCTGTTAGTGCAGATCCCCACACTGAGCTCAATCCCATGAACCATGAGATCATGACCTGAGCCAAAATCAAGAGTCGGACACTCAACCGACTGAGCCACCCATTGGGGAACAACGTGCAAATTGTTCCCTAATAAATCAATCAAACTGAAACAAATTCAAATTTTCAAAATGAGTGTTATTGCAGAATTGACTGCAAGTGGGAATGGAACTGACTGGTCATGAGGCATCCAGTGTTTATAGGGTACCAGTTGTTCATCTTTAGCTAGTGCCAAAAAAATCTTCCGATATTCATCCAGCCAGCGGTATGTATGAAGTCCAGTCACTCTGCATCCTCACCCACAACTCTATTTTGTCTGTTTTTGTTGTTGCTGTTGTTGTTGTTAGTTATTCTGGAATGTGTGTAACTGAATCTCATTGTAGTTTTTATTTGTATTTACCTAAGGACTAACGATAATGAGGCCATTTTCACAAGCTTATTTCCTGTTTATATACACCCAATGTGAAATACCTATGTAATTATTTTCCATGTAATTATAAATTATTCCTCATTTGGAAGTAGGCAAAGTAGCAGAGTAGTCGCAAACACAGGTCTTAACATCAGGTAGACTTGAGTGTAAAGCCTAGCTGTGCCTCTAGCAAGCAGTGTGATTCTGTACTAATTTCTTTGCCTTTCATGTTAAGTGCTCAAAAATGGCATTTATTACTATTTTCAACTGAAGCATGTACTTTCATCACATGGATGTAGCTTAATTTTCATGAAGAAAATATACTGGGGGAATTTATCTGAAGTTGGAACCAGAATAGTTACTATAGTAAACGGTTTTTTGGAGCCTTTCTCAAATTTGGATGTTTGGCCAAATCTTTATTTCTTTAAGTTTATTTTTTTATTTTGAGAGAGAGCACATGAATGGAATGGGGGGCAGGGAGAGAGAGAGAGGGAGACAGAGAATCCCAAGCAGGCTCTGCACTGTCAGTGCGGGGCCCGACTCGGGGCTTGATCTCACAGAACGTGAAATCATGACCTGAATGGAAATCAAGAGTCAGATGCTTAACCAACTGAGTCACCCAGGCGCCCCTGGTCAAATATTTAGTAGTGGCTGGTGTTACAGGATCCGAAGTGGGAAGGAGTTTGTAGGCCTGAATAATGAGGAGAAGTCCCTTGGTAATGAAATCAGGAGTATCTGCTTATTTGTCAGTAGAAATTTGTGCTTCTATGAATATTTTACTAGACTCAGCAAGATTTCTTCTTGCAGATTTTTTAAAAGAGTGTAAGCTGTTGTTCTCAACGCACCTGACTCACACAGACTAAAACATTCCACCCGGCTATTGACTAAGTCAAGGCACTGGTTTGCTTCAAGGATTTACATTTTCCTGAGTGTGGCAATGACCTTTCAGGATTCTATGTCTGGTACTGTGTGAGAATAGGGTACCTTCGCACTCCACAGACTATGTTACACCTGTTCACTCTTCAATTATTAAGAAGGAATTTAAACTGCCACGTGTTATATTTTGGTTCAGGATGATTTTAAATCTTCTTGACCTTCCCTTGGAGTAACAACAGCTCCCATTCATGTGCTATTGCTGTTGGGTTAGTGATGCAAGAGTCAGAAGGGTTTAACATAAGCCCTGTGCTGCTCCTTGCCCAGGATGCCATATTTTTTGACTGGCTAACATTTCCCCCTCTCTGGGCCATTATACTTACACATATCTTTTGGCAGTGTTCAAATTCCTCTCAAATTATTATTTTTTTCATCACCTCCATCACGTATGGTACTCCAATGTTGATGTTACAAAGATGTTCTTATATAGCCACATTTTTAATCAGCCAGTTAGCAGAGATTTTAGTGCCCAAGGTTGAGAAAACTATTCCTCACATTGAGTTATACAAAGGTATCTGTTCATGAATGAATGAAAACCTCAGACCTACATTATCCATGGGGATGGGAACCTGGAGAGTACCTAGGTGGGGGAGCCTGGAGCAGAGGTTTAAGGTATAACTAGGTCATAGCAGGAAGGAAGAAGTCTGAATGGCTCAGGCCCAGAAGAACCTAAGTCTGGCAGAGACTTTGTAGACCAAAGGAGAAGCTGGTGACCTCTATGTAGGCCAGTGTAGGCCAGTAGGCCAGTGTTAGGCAGGCTGTATCCAAATCTCTGGTGTAGCTATAAAAATAAAACAGATTGCTGGACTCTGGACCCAACAGTTTTGATTTAGAAGTTTCATGAAATGACATAGGAATGTGGTATTTTTATAAAGCCCTGTAGGAAATTCTGAGATGCCATCAATGGTATAGAGATCATAAAATTCATTGGTTAAAGGCTAAATTCTTGGGGATCAACAGTTTGAGTGAAACCTGAATGCTAAAGAGATATCCAGGAAGATGGTTGAAAACAAGCCTAAAGATATGGTAACCCTGCACTGAAGTGGGTTTTCAAGGGTTTTTTAAAAATAATTTTATTTTTTTAATTTACATCCAAATTAGTTAGCATATAGTGCAACAATGATTTCAGGAGTAGATTCCTTAATGCCCATTACCCATTTAGCCCATCCCCCCTCCCACAACCCCTCCAGTAACTCTGTTTGTTCTTCATATTTAAGAGTCTCTTATGTTTTGTCCTCCTCCCTGTTTTTATATTATTTTTGCTTCCCTTCCCTTATGTTCGTCTGGTCTGTGTCTTAAAGTCCTTATATGAATGAAGTCGTATTGTATTTGTCTTTCTCTGACTGACTAATTTCGCTTAGCACAAGACCCTCTAGTTTCATCCATTTAGTTGCAAATGCCAAGATTTCATTCTTTATGATTGCTGAGTAATACTCCATTGTATATATATACCACATCTTCTTTATCCATTCATCCATCGATGGACATCTGGGCTCTTTCCATACTTTAGCTATTGTTGATAGTGCTGCTATAAACATTGGGGTGCATGTGTCCCTTTGAAACAGCATACCTATATCCCTTGGATAAAAACCTAGTAGTGCAATTGCTGGGTCATAGGGTAGTTCTATTTTTAGTTTTTTGAGGAACCTCCATACTGTTTTCCAGAGTGGCTGTACCAGCTTGCATCCCCACCAGCAATGCAAAAGAGATCCTCTTTCTCCGCATCCTCACCAACATCTGTTGTTCCTGAGTTGTTAATGTTAACCATTCTGACAGGTGTGAGGTGGTATCTCATTGTGGTTTTGATTTGTATTTCCCTAATGATGAGTGATGTTGAGCATTTTTTCATGTGTCGGTTGGCCATCTGGATGTCTTCTTTGGAGAAGTGTCTTTTCATGTCTTTTGCCCATTTCTTCACTGGATGATTTGTTTTTTGGGTGTTGAGTTTGATAAGTTCTTTATAGATTTTGGATACTAACCTTTATCTGATATTTCATTTGCAAAAATCTTCTCCCATTCTGTCTGTTGCCTTTTATCTTTGCTGATTGTTTCCTTCGCTGTGCAGACGCTTTTTATTTTGATGAGGTCGAAATAGTTCATTTTTGCTTTTGTTTCCCTTGCCTCTGGAGACATGTTGAGTAAGAAGTTGCTGCGGGCAAGATCAAAGAAGTTTTTGCCTGCTTTCTCCTCAAGGATTTTGATGACTTCCTGTCTTACATTGAGGTCTTTCATCCATTTTGAGTTTATTTTTGTGTATGGTGTAAGAAAGTGGTCCAGGTTCATTCTTCTGCATGTCGCTGTCCAGTTTTCCCAGCACCACTTGCTGAAGAGACTGTCTTTATTCCATTGGGTATTCTTTCCTGCTTTGTCAAAGATTAGTTGGCCATACGTTTGTGGGTACATTTCTGGGTTCTCTATTCTGTTCCATTGATCTGAGTGTCTGTTTTTGTGCCAGTACCATACTGTCTTAATGATTACAGCTTTGTAGTATAACTTAAAGTCCGGGATTATGATGCTCCTGCTTTGGTTTTCTTTCTCAAGATTGCTTTGGCTATTTGGGGTCTTTTCTGGCTCCATACAAATTTTAGGATTATTTGTTCTAGCTGTGTGAAGAATGCTGGTGTTATTTTGATAGGGATCGTGTTGAATATGTAGATTGCTTTGGGTAGTATCGACATTTTAACAATATTTTTTCTTCCTATCCAGGAGCATGGAATCTTTTTCCATTTCTTTGTGTCTTCTTCAATTTCTTTCATAATATTTCTATAGTTTTCAGTGTATAAATTTTTCACCTCTTTGGTTAGATTTATTCCTAGGTATTTTATAGTTTTTGGTGCAGTTTTAAATGGGATCGATTCCTTGATTTCTCTTTCTGTTGCTTCATTGTTGGTGTATAGGAATGCAGCCGATTTATGTGCATTGATTTTATATCCTGTGACTGCTGAATTCATGAATCAGTTCTGGTGGGTTTTTTTGGTGGAATCTTTTGGGTTTTCCATATAGAGTATCATGTCATTTGTGAAGAGTGAAAATTTGACCTCCTCCTGGCTGATTTGGATGCCTTTTGTTTCTTTGTGTTGTCTGGTTGCAGAGGCTAAGACTTCTAATACTATGTTGAATAACAGTGGCGAGAGTGGACATCCTTGTCTTGTTCCTGACCTTAGGGGGAAAGCTCTCAGTTTTTCCCCATGGAGGATGATATTAGCATTGTGTCTTTTGTATCTGGCTTTTATGATCTTGAGGTATGCTCCTTCTACCCTACTTTCTTGAGGGATTTTATCAAGAAAGGGTGCTTTATTTTGTCAAATGCTTTCTCTGCATCTATTG
This sequence comes from Panthera leo, assembly GCF_018350215.1. Lineage (NCBI taxonomy): Eukaryota > Metazoa > Chordata > Mammalia > Carnivora > Felidae > Panthera > Panthera leo. Next base: position 155,640,281 of record NC_056680.1, on the reverse strand, counting down.
AGAGGATCATATGGTTCTTGTCCTTTCTTTTATTGATGTGATGAATCACATTGGTTGTTTTGTGGATATTGAACCAGCCCTGCATCCCAGGTGTAAATCCCACTTGGTTGTGGTGAATAAATTTTTTTATAAATTTTTTTTAACGTTTATTTATTTTTGAGGGAAGAGAGAGACAGAGAATGAGTAGGGTAGAAGCAGAGAGAGAGGGAGACACCAAACCTGAAGCAGGCTCCAGGCTCTGAGTTGTCAGCACAGATCCTGATGTGGGGCTCAAAGCTACAAACTGTGAGATCATGACCTGAGCTGAAGTCGGACATTCAACCGACTGACCCACCCAGGTGCCCCCGTTGTGAATAATTTTTTAAATATATTGCTGGATCCAGTTGGATAATATCTCGTTGAGGATTTTTGCATCCATGTTCATCAGGGAAAGTGGTCTATAGTTCTCCTTTTTAGTGGGGTCTCTGTCTAGTTTTGGAATCAAGGTAATGTTGGCTTCAAAGACAGAGTTTGGAAGTTTTCCTTTCCTTTCCTTTTTTTGAAACAGCTTTAAGAGAAGAGGTATTAACTCTTCCTTAAATATTTGGTAGAATTCCCCTGGAAAGCCATCTGGCCCTGGACTCTTGTTTTTTGGGAGATTTTTGATTACTAATTTGATTTCTTTACTGGTTATGGGTCTGTTCAAATTTTATATTTCTTCCTGTTTCAGTTTTGGTAGTGTATATGTTTCTAGGAATTTTTCCATTTCTTCCAGGTTGCCCATTTTATTGGCATATAATTGCTCATAATACTCTCTTATTATTGTTTTTATTTCTGCTGTGTTGGTTGTGATCTCTTCTCTTTCATTCTTGATTTTATTCATTTGGGTCCTTTCCTTTTTCTTTTTGATAAAACTGGCTAGTGGTTTATCAATTTTGTTGATTCTTTCAAAGAACTAGCTTCTGGTTTCATTGATCTGTTCTACTGGGTTTTTTTTGTTTTTTTGTTTTTTGGTTTTGATAGTATTAATTTCTGTTCTAATCTTTATTATTTCCTGTCTTCTTCTGTTTTTGGGTTTTATTTGCTGTTCTTTTTCCAGCTTTTCAAGGTGTAAGGTTAAGTTGGGTATCTGAGATCTTTCTTCCTTCTTTAGGAAGGCCTGGATTGCTATATACTTTCCTCTTATGACCGCCTTTGCTGTGTCCCAGAGGTTTTGGGTTGTGGTGTTATCATTTTCATTGGCTTTCATGAACTTTTTAGTTTCCTCTTTAACTTCTTGGTTAGCCCATTCATTCTTTGGTAGGATGTTCTTTAGTCTCCAAGTGTTTGTTACCTTTCCAAATTTTTTCTTGTGGTTGATTTCGAGTTTCATAGTGTTGTGGTCTGAAAATATGCATGGTATGATCTCGATCATTTTGTACTTGTTGAGGGCTGATTTGTTTCACAGTATGTGGTCTGTTCTGGAGAACGTTCCTTGTGCACTGGAGAAGAATGTATATTCTGCTGCTTTAGGATGAAATGTTCTGAATATATCTGTTAAGTCCATCTGGTCCAGTGTGTCATTCAAAGCCATTGTTTCCTTGTTGATTTTTTGATTAGATGATCTGTCCATTGCTGTGAGTGGGGTGTTGAAGTCTCCTACTATTATGGTATTACTATCAATGAGTTTCTTTATGTTTGTGATTAATTGATTTATATATTTGGGTGTTATCACATTTGGTGCATAAATGTTTACAATTGTTAGGTCTTCTTGGTGGATACACCCTTTGATTATGATATAATGCCCTTCTGCATCTCTTGATACAGTCTTTATTTTAAAGTCTAGATTGTCTGACATAAGTATGGCTACTCCAGCTTTCTTTTGTTGACCATTAGCATGATAGATGGTTCTCCATCCCTTTACTTTCTTTTTTTTTTTTTAATTTTTTTGTTAAGTTTATTTATTTTTGAGACAGAGAGAGACAGAGCATGAACGGGGGAGGGGCAGAGAGAGAGGGAGACACAGAATCAGAAGCAGGCTCCAGGCTCTGACCCATCAGCCCAGAGCCCAACGTGGGGCTCGAACTCACGGACCGCGAGATCGTGACCTGAGCTGAAGTCATACGCTTAACCAACTGAGCCACCCAGGTGCCCTTCCATCCCCTTACTTTCAATCTGAAGGTGTCTTTAAGTCTAAAGTGGGTCTCTTGTAAACAGCATATAGATGGATCTTGTTTTCTTATCCATTCTGTTACCCTATGTCTTTTGATTGGAGCATTTAGTCCATTGACATTTACAGTGAATACTGAAAGATATGAATTTATTGCCATTATGTTGCTTGTAGAGTTGGAGTTTCTAGTGGTGTTCTCTGGTCCTTTTTGTCTTTGCTGCTTTTGGTATTTATTTATTTATTTATTTATTTATTTATTTATTTATTTAATCTTTTCTCCCCTCAGAGAGTCCCCCTTAATATTTCTTGCAGGGCTGGTTTAGTGGTCATAAATTTCTTTAATTTTTGTTTGTCTGGGAAACTTATTATCTCTCCTTCTATTTTGAATGGCAGCTTTGCTGGATAAAAAAAATTCTTGGCTGCATATTTTTCTGATTCAGCACATTGAATATATCTTGCCACTTCTTTCTGGCCTGCTAAGTTTCTGTGGATAGGTCTCTTGCAAACCTGATCTGTCTTCCCTTGTAGGTGAAGGACTTTTTTTCCCTTGCTGCTTTCATGATTCTCTCCTCACCTGAGTATTTTGTGAATTTGACTATGATATGTCTTGTTGATGGTCAGTTTTTGTTGAATCTAATGGGAGTCCTCTGTGATTCCTGAATTTTGAGGTCTGTATCTTTCCCCAGGTTAGGAAAGTTTTCTGCTATGATTTGCTTACATAACCCTTCTACCCCTATTTCTCTCTCTTCCTTTTCTGGGACTCCTATGATTTTGATGTTGTTCCTTTTTAATGAGTCATTGATTTCTCTAATTCTAAAATCGTGCTCTTTTGCCTTAATCTCCATCTTTTTTTCTGCTTCATTATTCTTCTTAAGTTTGTCCTCTATATTGCTGATTCTCTGTTCTGCCTCATCCATCCTTGCTGCCATGGCATCCATTCGAAATTGCAGCTCAGTTATAACATTTTTTTATTTCATTCTGACTAGCTTTTACTTCTTTTATCTCTGCAGAAAGGGATTCTAATCTATTTTTGACTCCAGCTAGTATTCTTGTTATCGGGATTCTAAATTCTGGTTCAGACCTCTTGCTTGTATCTGTGTTGGTTAAGTCCCTGGCTGTCGTTTCTTCCTACTCTTTCTTTTGGGATGAATTCCTTTGTTTTGTCATTTTGAAGGGAGAAAAGGAATTAATGAGGTAAACAAAATTAAAATTAAAAACATTAAAATTAAAAAATTAAAAACACACACACACGCAAAAAATCGAATAAATGATGCTAGACCCTAGGTGTGTTTTGGTCTGGGTGTTGAAAGGGGCTTGATAGATTAGAGAAAAAAAGGGAAAGAAAAAAAGGAAATCGTTTGAAAATTTGAAAAAATGAATACACTGAAATGATGGAGGTAATATAGAATTTGAAAATTTTACACAAAAGTAAAAAATAGTAGAAAAAATGTTAAAGAAAAATATTTTTAATAAAAATGAATTTTTCTCTCTCTGTAGTCAAGAAAAAGAAACAAAAAAGAGAAAAAAGAAAAAGAAGGAAAGAAAGAAAATTGAATAGAAGGACCAGCGAACAGACTGAAATATGACTGAAATAACTGAAGTAACTTTGTTTTCCCCTAGAAGTCAAAGTATGAAGCGCTTTATAGTCCATAAACTCAGCAGGCGGAGAGACTTGTGTTCCTGAAGAGGGAGGTTGGCCCAGTTGGGCAGGGCTTAGTGTAATGGCTCCATTCTCCACTAGATGGTGCTAATACTTGCTGGGGTGGATTGTTGTGGCGCTTGTAGGTGTGTGTATGCCCGGCAGCGGTGAAAATGGCGTCTCCCAGCTACCCAGTCTCTAGTATCAGAACTCTATTCTCCCCAATCAGCAATCGCGCACCCATCCTTTGTCTTTGGCTTCCGTCCACTCCCCACTTCTATACAGTCCGTGGCCAAGCCCCAAGCAGCACCTCTCTCCTGAGTTTTGTCTCAGATGTGGCTGTTTTTCCCGACCCCTTACTTCTGAGGGACTGCAGCTTTGACCCATTCCGCCCCCCCTGTGGAGGGTCTCAGTGAGCTATGGCCGGGTGCTAGCCACACCCAGGAATGTTTGCAGGTCTGTGCTACTGCTGATGCCCAGAGACTGCGGCTGGGTGCCAGCCTGCCCCAGAAAAAGTTTATGAGATAGTGTAGCAGCAGTGCCTTAGGGATTATGGAAAATCACAGCACACACCTGGCACCAGGCTTCACCCTTAATGACCTTGTTCCAGCACCCACGAATGTGGTTGTTCTCCCGAGTCCACTAGGGTCTTGCCTTTGGGGGACCACGCAGCCTCTACCAGGTGTCCTCCCAGCAGGGGAACCACCTCTCCCTGTGTGGCCTGAAGAACCCAGACTCCACTCTGCTCCTGGGGATTCGCCCTTCTCACCAGAGCACCATTAGGTATTGAGCTGTGGATTTTTAGACTCTGTGCTCCCCCTGTTTATAGTCCTAGTGGAATTTAAACCCTCTCCTTTCTCTTTTCTCCTTTCTGCCTTTTAGTTCAGCCCCTGTGGCTGTTTCCACTTTTCCATTTTCTCTCTAGCTGCTTTGGTGGAGGTGCTTTTCCCGTATTCTGTAGCCCCCATCTCTCTCTGCATTCAAAGGCAGCTTCCTGCCCTCTGCAGCTTCTCTCTCCCCCAGTTCTCCTCTCTGCACCACGTACCTGCTGAATTCTGTGGTTCAGATTGTGCAGATTGTTGTGTTAATTCTCAGATCAGTTTTCTAGGTGTGCATGATGGTTTAGTGTTGGTCTGGCTGTATTTCATGGACGTGAGACACAAAAAACTTCCATGGTGTTTTGCCTTCTTGGCTCCTCCTCCTCAAGAATTTTTAGTAATGAATTTCAGCTGAAGCCCTAATGAGCTTGGAGCTTTAGAATTTAGTAGACCATGGTTTCTCACACCCCCATGTAAATAAGAACTGCTTGAACAGGTAAAAAACAAAAACAAAAATAATGGGTCCATCTTAGAAATCCCAAATCAAAATCTCTGGGTAGGCAGGGCTTTGGCATTTTAAAATTTAAATGATTTTACTTATATTTCAAATAAGTATACTGTTTGTTAAGGAGATAGTTGAACATTATTATTGCATTATTTTGATGATCTTGGAGGAAACTATTGAAACAAGACGCTGAGAGATGTAGGGAGGGTAACGAGGGAAGCATTTTTTTAAAAATTTTTTTTAACGTTTATTTCTTTTTGAGACAGAGAGAGAGAGAGACAGAGCATGAACGGGGGAGGGGCAGAGAGAGAGGGAGGCACAGAATCAGAAGCAGGCTCCAGGCTCTGAGCCATCAGCTCAGAGCCTGATGCGGGGCTCGAATTCGCAGACCGCGAGATTGTGACCTGAGCTGAAGTTGGACGCTTAACTGACTGAGCCACCCAGGTGCCCCACGAGGGAAGCATTTTTACACACTTTCCTCCACTATCCCACACATAGACCTCATCCTCAGACAACTACCTGGGAAGTGAGGAGTAGGCTGTGCATGTGCCATATACAGAATGGCAAATTTTTGTAATATTCTGAACACATCCCTGTGACCTGCTGCATTTGTGAATGTTTGCCTGCCCAGGATTCTACACCCACCCCCATTTCCACCCACAGGGCTCTGATGCACAGATATCATCTTCTCCAGAGAATCTTTCCTGATGGTCTTAGCCAAAGTGATCCCTCTTCCTTCTGGGGTCTCGCTGTACTTGAAATTCATTGCAAAATTATAAATGCTTATTGTAGAAAAAAATGTAGCCAAACAAAAGAAAACGAAAATCATCATAATTTGACCACTGTTCTCATTCTAGTTCAGCTTTCAACTCTATTTTTCGTTCTCATTCTTTATTGACCAAAATATAATTATAAATTTATAATTCTGTAAATTTTATAAATTTATGATTTTCATATATATACATATACATATGCATGTATATCTATATACATATATATGTGAGGGAAAAATTTTTTTTTAATCTCTCTAAATCAAATATATCTGGAAATACATCCTAGCTACTAGACTTTTCTTCCTAGCTAATCTTCCTTTTTGGTGATGAACTTAGATTCCTATTATGTAGCTCCCCCAGTATACCAGCCTCCTTTGGGTCTATACACTTACTCTTATGCCCTGATCTGTCGAATCCCTAAGAGATAACATAATTTGTGGCCTCAGACTCAGCACACCAACATATATAAGAATGCGGAGGGAATGATATCTCGTAGTTCTTCCTATAGCAGCAAAAGCAACAATAAAAACTCACAAACCAGTATTTCATTGAATTGTCTTGGCACATGTGTGCTCATGTGCATGTGCCCATATACACATGACATATGATTTATAAATGAATCCATACTGTATATCTTGTTCATATTACCACTGTTTGCTGTGCAGTAGTTTAGAAATATTTGCCACTATAATTGGATTTCTTCTGCATTAATTAATTGTATTTAATTATTTTTAATTTTTTTAAACATTTATTTATTATTGAGACACAGAGAGACACAGAGCGTGAGCAGGGTAAGGGGAAGAGAAAGGGGGAGACACAGAATCCGAAGCAGGCTCCAGGCTCCGAGCTGTCAGCACAGAGCCTGACGCGGGGCTCAAACTCACAATCTATGAGATCATGACCTGAGCTGAAGTCAGTCGCTCAACCAACTGAGCCACCCAGGCGCCCTTTTATTTATTTTAAAGTTTGTTTATTTTTATTTTGAGAGAGAGAGAGAGAGCACTAGTGGGGGAGGGGCAGAGAGAAGGAGAGACAGAATCCCAAGCAGGCTCCGCACTGTCAGTGCAGAACTCGATGTGGGGCTCAAACTCACAAACCATGAGATCATGACCTGAGTCAAGATCAAGAGTCAGATGCCTAACCGACTGAGCCACCCAGGTGGCCCATCTTCTTCATATTTTAAAGGCTACCTAATATATAAGAACAGAAATTATTTACTTAACCAATCCCTTACTTAAACATTTAAAAAAGTTTTTAAGTTTCTTTATTTTGTGTGTGTGTGAGAGAGAGAGAGGGCATGAGTTGGGTAGGGGTAGAGAGAGAGACAGAAAATCCCAAGCAGACTTCACACTGTCAGTGCGGAGCCTAATTCGGGGTTTGAACTAATGAACTGGGAGATCATGACCTGAGCTGAAGCCGTACCCTTAGCCATCTGAACCAGCCAGGCACCCCACCCCTTATTTAAATATTTAGTTATCTTCAATTGTAACTCTTTCAAGGAATACTGTAATAATTCCCTGACTTGAATATAAGAACCATGAGGGTGGATATAGTTTGTGTGTGTGTGTGTGTGTGTGTGTGTGTGTGTGTGTATTTATTTCACTGCCATATTCTCAGTGTCTAGAGCAGTGATCAGAGTGAAAAAGTCTCAATAAATTGTAGATGATAAAAGAATAAGTAAGTCATTATTCCTGGTTGTGGAATTACTAGGTTAAGAAGTTCCAGTTCCAAAGTACTTTTTCCAAAATGACACCTCCTAGAACAATGAATGTATTGCATTGCCAGTTACCCTACATTCTTACCCACATTGAGAGTGATTAATTCAAACAACAAACACCATCTTTTCCCCATTACATTACATTATGCCATGAATTGTGTTCTGACTTTTATTCTTTGCTTGAGTATGATAATTGCATCTCCTTTGCAGGTCCTCCTCGTCCTTAAGCTTTCAATCTTGGATGACCCTCACTTGCTAAGATCTTCTATCCTAATGGTTTTTATGTGGTAATGACTCCCAAATTGTATCTCCAGCCCTGACCTTTCCCCCTGAATTCCAGATATGTTCATTTAATAGCCTGCATAACAGTTCACTGGATGTCATAAAGCATCACAGATTTCACACATCCGGGTCAAAACTTTTGATTCTCTGCATTCCCAAAACACTCCTCCCACAGCCTTCCACACATTTTAGCAAATGGCATCTCCAAGTACCCAGATGCTTAGGTCAAAACTTTGGAGTCATCAATGATAATGTTCTTTCTCTTGCAACCCACATCCAATCTCCCAGCAAATCCTGTGGTTTTACCATAAAAAGTATTTATAATGCTATCTCATTTCCCATCCCTAATTCCAATCCCTTAGTCAGATCCCAAGCACCTGTCACCTGGACCACTGCCACATTTCCTAACTGTTCTCCTTGTTTCCACCTGTACCCTTATATAACCTATGCTACAGATAGCAGGCAGCATGCGATCCTTTAAAAACAAAGCAGATTTTATACTCCCGCCTCCAAAAACAAAACAAAACCCTTCCTGATGGCTTTCCATTATCTGTGGAATAAATTTCACTGCCCCTCCCCACTCATGGTCTAGGGAGCCCTAAGAGATCTGGTTATGACAAAATTTTCTGATTTCAGTTTCTATCATTGTCTTTCTCCCTATTCTGTTTCATTTGCCTTGGCCTTCTCGTCTTTGAAAACACCGAGCAAACTCCTGCCTCAGGAGTTGTACCTGCAGTTCCTGCTTGGTAACCTCTACTGTAATGTACTTGAATGGTAGCCTCCTCTGTTCAGATGTGTCCTTTCCAGGGAGCTCTTCCATCATCACCTTGTTCCAATGATTACCCTCAGACTCTTTTTATCCCTCTGGCTTGCTCCATTTTTCACCATGGCACTTATAATCCAGCATTTTACTATATATTTCTTTATGATTTGCTTGTCTCTCCAAGAGGATGTAAGTCTCAAGGGGCAAAGAATTCCTATCTCCCATTTTCTGCTTTATCCAGAAGGCATAGAACAGTAACTCTCAAATAGGTGATCAATAAATATTTGTCAAAAGAACAAATGAGTGAATAAATTCCTTTCAGAATTTCAATTTCTTGAAAACTTGGAAGCAATTTTCTCAGTTCGGGAGAAAGAATGTGTAAATCTTAAAATTTCCATGTAACCTGGCAGCTTTTTAGCACGTCCGGGTGGTGTTTGCTGAAAACTCTGTACACCCTGCAGCTCAGCTCTTGGCTGGGAGGCAGTCTTCCCCTCATTTATTCACACCAAAGGAGGACAGCAGTGACAAGGAACTGAAGTCTAAGAGAGGTGGTCCTGTACAAATGTGGAAGAATCAGGAAAGCCTGAAGTTTCCTGCCTTTCCAGCCAGTCCAGCCCAGGAGAATAGAACCTTCCATTAATCTTGTTCAAGTGACTGGCTTGCCACCTTTGGTGGTCATGAAATGACCACCTCTTCATCCCTCTTCCTGTCTAGATTCTCACTCTTTTTAGGTATCTTGGGTCAGTAACTTGGGAACAAAGGTTTAACACTCTAGAAACCCATAAAGCAGATAGTTCTGTATCATGTCTTATCCATTTCCCTTTGCTCAGCAACAAAGAGCCCAGAGGACCAGGAGAAGTAAGAGGAAGTGGAAAAATAAAGTTCTCTAATTCTAGGGGCCCCTGGGTGGCTCAGTCGGTTAAGCGTCCAACTTCGGCTCAGGTCATGTTCTCGCGGTCCATGAGTTCGAGCCCCGCGTCGGGCTCTGTGCTGACAGCTCAGAGCCTGGAGCCTGTTTCAGATTCTGTGTCTCCCTCTCTCTCTGACCCTCTCCCGTTCATGCTCTGTCTCTCTCTGTCTCAAAAATAAATATTAAAAAAATTTTGTTTAAAAAGTTCTCTAATTCTAGACTCCTCCTTTTTGGAAGGCCTCAGAGTTCCCTCCCTTTCATAGATTTATGCTGGAAGCTTATATTCTTAAAGAATTCTTCAAACATTTCCAGACACATGCTAGTCCTCTACTGTGGGCATCTTTCTTTGGGGTCTTTCATGGTCCCTGATGAGCTCATTGTGTATGGAGCAAAGTGACGATAGGGGACAGAAGTGAGAATTGAGACACAGCTGGGAGCAGTTGGAGGAAACACTGTGGTTTGTTTTTGTCACAGGAACTATCTCTGGGATTAGGGGAGGGGATCATTTCTGACTCAGTTACCCAATCCTGGTAGAGAGAGGGTTTTGGAGCAGAATATCTCAGAGGTAGAGATAGCTTCATGTCCCTCCAAAATTAGAAAAAAATAAGTTCCAGGGCCCTTTTTACAATGATATGGAAGCCACTGGTGTGTTTTTGAGCTGGAAGTCTGTGAAAAAATGGAGAAGTCAAAACTTTCTGGCTTTGGAATGAGAGCTACAGCATGCAGTTAAAGTATAGCTCCCGAGGAAGGATGAGAAAGAAGAGAGGACTTCTATCCGCTGGTTACGATTCTAAGCCAGAGGGTCACATGAACACACACACACACACACACACACACACACACACACAGTGCCACACATAGTCATACACACAGTCATATACACACACACAGTCACATACACAGTCACACAGCCACACATATACACAATCACACATGCATTCATACACACACACACACACACAGGGAGCTGGGTCACTCTGTGTGGGAAGAAGGGAGGTTCCCTTTCTCATGTATTGGCATGTGCTTGGTATTTTCATACAGTTATGTCTCTGTCTCACAAAACCCCTTATGTAATACCTACTATTAAACCAATGTTACAAGTTAATTTGACAGAGGTAGTAAGTGACCAGACTAAATCAATGTCTAGGTGTCTTGACTTGCAAAAGCCATCCCCTTCTCATTGTACTGTGCTGCCCCTCACAATTTAAAATTATGGTTTAATCTTTGTGGCCAACGTCTGCTCCAGGAATTCAGGACTAATATCTAACCTGGTAGCTCAGTTAAGTACAGGAGAATGAGTAAGCATTGCCCGCTGGGTTTTCTGAAGGGATGGAAAGGAGGAAGAGTGGTTTGTGAGTCTCTTAAGGCCACTTGACAGGGCTTCCCAGCACATCCTCTTAACCTTTCCAGGTACCCTTTGCGACAGAGTCTGCTTCTATAGGAAAAGTCAACAGGATCTGCCCAATGGCACATGTCATGACTACATTGCCAGGACAGGAGATGGGCTGTTCTTCCTGGTTTTATAGCCTAAATAATGTCCTTGTATCAGAGGTCAATTTAATTGACCTGTCTTCACTTGCTTGCCATATCAACCACTTCACTCACATGAAACAATGGTTGCTGACTTCTCTTTTGCCAGCCTGGCACTGTCCTTATCCAAGTCCTGCCCTCTCACTCTTAATCCTCTCTTCTGCTTTGTGGTATCTGCAAAGACTGGACGCCAGATACTTTCCCTGGTTAAGTCTTGGAGCTCTGTTTCTATTGGCAAATGGTTGCTGATACCGTCCTCCTCCCTCTGCATCCTGCACTGCTCCCCGCCCCCCCCCCCCCCCCCCCCCCCCAAACTAGGAGCTTCGTCCATCTGGCTTGTACTCACTTTACCTATAAATTTCTGCTTCCCAGCCCTGGACACATTTTCAGAGAACTTAAGGAAATAATCAAGATGAGACCTACGGCATTTCTGCCCACTTTCTTCATCCCACCACTTTGGGTGAGACCAACGTACCCTGGTTTGCCTAGAACTTTCCATTTTAGCACTGAAAATCTTTTAAGCTTGGAAACCTCTCAGTTCTTGACAAGTCAGGATGGTGACTACCCATATTTCTCTTCTTCCAGATCATCAGCTTCTAGATTAGCATGTCCTTCAGGTCTTGGGATAATTTAAGGGGACTCTATTACACTGGGAACAGGGCCAAGCAAATACTAAAGTAATCCACTCCAGAGTGCTCTCTTTCTTTGAGATACTGTCCTTTAAATCTCCATTAGAATCTTTGCTATTGGAGACTTTCAGCTCAAGATGGCAAAATTGACCCACTTGTTTGCTTTCTTCTCTCTGTGAAATAAATCAGTGAAACAAAAACAAACAACAACAAATACACCATAGCAAAAAGAGAGGGATCGCTTTGTTATAAGACGCTTCTCCTCTTTTTTTTTCTTCAAATTTTCATTTAAATTCTAGTTAGTTAACATATAGTGTAATATTGTTTCAGGAGTAGAATTTAGTGATTCATCACTTAACATACAACTCACAGTGTTCAACACAAGTCCCCTCCTTAATACCCATCGCCCATTTAGCCCATTCCCCACCCACCTCACTCCACTTATTAGAATACGAGCTCAGAGATGCACATTACATTATACTTTGAGATCCTGGAGGTCAAGTTCTGTGCTATATTCTCCTTTCTATCTCCAGTTTCTGGCACAGAGTAGAACTCAAAATTCTTTATGAAATAGATGACTGTGATTGGAAAATCTGAGAGAACAAAAGGAGCTCTAACATTGAAAACTTTGAGACCTGAATCATCACAATTTGAGACCTGAATCATAATTTCTTACACTCAGCACTGGTCGGGCCACCTGTGAAGAGTCGTGCTGAATTCTGAGAACTGATTCTCTCCACTCCAGCCTGGACCTCAGGTAAACTGTAGGCAACCAGTTGTAGAAGGTGGAAAGTAGGAGACACAGAGTGAGTCCTAACTTCAGGCAGCCTGTCCCAAACTACACAATTCACCCAGGCTCTGGAGAAAAAGAGAGGTTATCTTAGGATATTGTCCAAGTCCAATTCCTGGAATTACTTTGGCTGTGTCCCAGCTCTAGCCTGCAGGCATAGACATGTGACTGATGCCTGCTCAGGTAAACTTCCTTGATCTCTGGGACACCTTGGAGAGGGGTGAAAGGAGAGGATAGGGCAGCTTGCCTGTAATTATTGTAGCAGTTGCCAGTTCTCAGAAGCAGTGGGTTGGATGAAATGACCTTTGGCAAACAGAGCAATATGAAGAGAAGGGTGAAAGGGAGAAAGGTGTGTTGAACTAGTGTTCTCAGCCCTCCGTAGTGACCGCTGTTTCTGTAGTGGCAGGGATGAGAATTTGAGAAAAAACTCTCGTCATCAAAATGTCTAAGCCTTGCTTCCTGCCTTCACTGTGTGGATTTACATTTGGGCTCCCCCTCTTCCACTTGGTATGGAGAAGAGCAGTGAGATTGGCTAGCTCATCTCCTTAAGGAAGTACACTTCCTTTTCCACTGGCAAAGGCATCATATCCCTGGAGGTATAGGGTGATATCTAAGGAGATGAGAAAGGAGGGGAAGTAGGTAGTTTTAGCTGCTCACCATATTCTCCTTGGATGTAAATATCTGCAGGTATTGATAATGAGTCATAGGTATCAGAAGGGGAATGATGTGCAAGTTACATGTGCGTGTGACCTCACGTTAGCCAAGCGCTGGTGACCACGGTCTGTCTGGAATTACTTTGCACATGTGTCTCTGTGTTGGTATTTCCAATATAAGTCAGTGTCTTTCTGTGGGTCTGTGAGCTCCAGTATATGGGTGCCAAACACGTACATTCCCAGAACTGTGTGTACACTGCTTTGCCTTATTTTCCTATTATAACCTTGGAAGTCCAAGCCTGGGGTAAATATCTAACTGCTGGCATAGGCCAGAAAGCCTTGGGCTACATCACTTACGACATTGGGCTCATTCTACAGTGTTGTTTTTGGATGATTCAGGAGACATGAATCTTTGGGACAGAAAATTAACCTTGTGACTGCTGGTCAAGGACTAGGCCGGGCAGGACTGAGTCACTGCACCAGCTATTGAAGAAGGAACTGTTTTTCTAAACTGCTGAGGGATGTACCCCAAGAAACATACCCTTATAGTATATTCCAAACAGGCAGATGATTTAGATGGAGAAATGACTACCTGTATCTGTTTTTTTTTTTTTTTTTTTTAACTACCTGTATCTTTAATGTTATGACCATTTTAGGGGCTGGGACAAAGCGAGATAGGAGGTGTCCCCTCACTGAACATTGGAGGAACTGACTCTGAACAAAAAAAAGGGGAATACACTTGGAGGTGCGGTGTTGTAGAAGAAGGGTACTATTTGTTAAAGTCAGCTGCATCAGGATCACTGCATACACGATATACCAATGTCACCACCCGTTCATAGAACCCAGGGATTCCAGTGAGAATGTAGCTTATTATACACTGTCTTACTTTCTCCATGAGCTCATTCCCTATTATGTATATTCTCATTCTGGAATTCTGCAATTCTGAAAGGAGAGATATAGGTATGTGGGAATAAACTACTTCCTTCCTTTGAGCCAATACCGTCTGTTTTTGGCAATATAGGCCTAAAATATGGAGGATTAGCTGAGTGTTGTCAGAGAGCATCTGTGCAAGTAGCTGATGCTGATGACAAAAGCTGGAAGGATGCCATTAGTCATAGGCTCAGGAAGCCACTCATCAATTCTCCCAACAGTGCACTAAGAGCAAGTCTTCATGGTTTTTTGTTTGTTTGTTTTTTGTAGTTTTATGGTTTTATTAAAACAAATGTGATGTGCACATAAGCTGTCTGTCTATTCATTTTCTTTGCTGTGCAGCCTGGCATTGGGATTCGTGACTCTGATAGCCAGCTGAGCTTCTCGTTCCACTATGGCTTTACGGTTCTTGGAGGAGACATTGTAAGCAATCTCTTCACGGTAAGATTCGTTGCACATCAGCAGCACCTCAAGCTCCTTGACTTGTGGACTAGAAACTTCTGAGAGCCACTGGGCAGCATGTGCTTTGTTTTCTTGTTGCTCCCATAACCCATGTTGGGCATCAGGATCTGGCCCTTGAATCTTCTGCGCATCCTATCATCAGTGCTTCTGTGTTTCTGCCAGTTGCACTTAATTTTGACATACTGGTCTGACTGGTGCCAGATGAACTTCTTTGTCCTCTTTTTAATGATCTTGGGCTTCACCAGAGGTCTGAGGGCAGCCATTATGCCTTCAGGAAAGAAGCAGAGATGGTATCATTGAGTCCCAGAAGGAAGATTTCCTGCTCAGGCCTTGAACATTGTTGCAGACTGTCTTCCAATCTCCAGCTGCTGAGCAAACTGGGAGTAGAATGGGTACCTCTGCAAGGCTCGCTTTCTCTCCCATTTACGAAGATGGCAGAATATTAACCACTCCCCAGACACGATCCTGGGAGAAGTCTTCATGGTTTTTGATGTGTGTGCACAATAAAATCACCTGGGAAGCCTCACCCAATCAATTATATTGGAATTTCTGGGGACGGGTTCTTGGCATCAGAATTTTAAAATATGTCTTAGAAGTGGTTGTAATATGCAGCCAAGGTTGCAGAATACCTAAATTCTGGAACCCCTCAGTTCAGAAACATGAAACCAGAATATTCAACCAGGCACCTGACATTGAAAGAGGAATCACAAGGGAGACTGTTTCCTTTGTCCATGTGAGATGCGGGGTTAACTGCACACCATGTGACACTTTTACAATGTTCAGTAGACATGTCTAAAAACTAATCAGCTAGGCTGATTAGATATTCTCTCTCAGGGACTTGAAGGGGGACACAAAAGCTGTGGTGGATGCCTGACCAGAAAGTTCAGGGTACGTTGGGGCGTGGGATCATTATGGTCACAGATTTGTCAGGTAGGACAGACTTGGAGGAGGTTGGTCAGGAGAGGGAAGAGAATGAAAGAGCAGCTGGAGAAACAGAAGGACGACACAGGGGACACAAGCAGGGGAGGATGGCCAGTCCCCACGGATGCCTTGACTCCTTAGCTTGCTGAGACAGTTGCAGTGCAATCTGGGAGAACCGTAAGTAGAACTCTGATTTAGAATTTTAAGTGAGAAGGATGCGGTTTCCTCTTAAGTCTTCAAGCCTGGCGTATACCTGTCTTGAATGCACTTCCTTTTTCTCTCTGTCACTCAAACACCTAATCCTTTCTCAAGAACAGTTTGGATGTCATTCCTACTTGGCCTCCAAGAACACACTACAATGCATACTCTGCTTCCTTAAATGAGATTTTGCTCATACCTTTATTTATTCCTTTCCATGCTGAGTTATCATTTTCTACTTCCTTGTCTCCTCTACTAGATTTTGAGCTCTTTGAGGCTAGAGGTTGTATGTGACTTACATTTTTCATCAGTGTCTAATGCAGTTTTTGGCACATAGCAGTTGTGAATAGAAGCTTGAATTAATTGAATACACTCTTAAAGATCAGATGGGCCTGAGTTTGTGGAACTTTCTGCTTCCTCATATACTCAGAAAAGGGTTAGTATACATAAAAATCTTTCTAGAATTCTAGATTGTAAACTTCCAAGGAATTTGTCCAGTAAATTCTTATGTAAAATATCTAATAAATAAAATAAAATAAAATAAAATAAAATAAAATAAAATAAAATAAAATATCTACTAAAAACCCTTAGCAGGAAATTCTCCCCTTCGGTCTTTAAACATCAAGCCTTCACAGAAAATTTAAGAGAACTAAGACATAAGAATAAGATTAGTTTATAAACTGAACGTATTTTGTTATTTAATGGTACTATGCCTGTACAAATGAATTATCCAAATAATTACAATGAGCCATTTAGCCTAGCTGCCCCCAAGATAGGATTTTGAGATGCAAACTTAACTGTTGTTATAGTGACGCCTTGATTTGAATTTCATCTGCTGTTGTGTAAATACTTAACACCTGCAATCAAAAGGGAACCATATTTTGCCTACCTTCCTGAGCCAATTACATGAGGCCTGTGGCTATATATGGAGCTCCATGGACATCCTATAAACCTCATATTATAGAAGGATTTTTTGTGTGCGACCCCTGATCTATGACTTTGGATGCATTCAATAAGGAGTAATGGACTCTGTGCTACAATCCATCACTGGCTGGTCAGACAAATGTGAACCGAGAGCATTAAAAAAGAATTTAAGCTTTTTCTGCTATTAGCAAAATATGTCCTTTATTCCCATGGCTCACTCCCATTCTCCTCACCTTCCCTACCAGCAAGCAGTCCCTCTGATCTCCTCAGTGTCTATTTTCTGCATGTGTTCTTGGAAAACACATAATGATGATTTGTATGCAGATGCTTTTATTTTTTCTTAAAAACATTTTTATTTTGAGATAGCAGTAGATTTACGTGAATTTGTATAAAATAGTGCAGAAAGATTCCATGTACCCTTAACCCAGTTTCTTCCAATGGTAACATCTTAAAGAAACTAGTACATATCACAACTAGAATATTGACATTCATAGTTAGGATAGGGAACATTTCCATTAGCAGTTGTGTAAACACATGGCACCTGAAGTCAAGATGGAACTATATTTTGCATATCTACCTAGCCAATTATGGGTTTCTTATGACTATACCTGGAATTCCATGGGCATTGTATGAAATTCAAATTGATGTTCACATTAAAGTTCAACCAGGATATTGACTTAGACAGTTAAGATACAGAACATTTCTATCCCCACAAGATCCCTCATGTTGCTTTTGTTTAGTCATACCTACTTCCATCCTCCTCCACCCCTTCCTTAAACCCCTGGCAAACCCTAATCTGTTCTCCATTTCTGTAGTTTTTTATCATTTCAAAAACGTTATAAAAGTGGAAGAATCATGTAGCATATAACCTTTGGGGATTTGGGGATTAGCTTTTTTTTTTTTTTTTTTTTGCATTCGACATAATTCTCTGGAGATTCATGCATGTTGTGTGTATTGGTAGATTTTTTTTTTTAATTGCTGAGTAGTCTTCCACAGTGTTGATAGATTACCATTTGTTTAACAGTTGACTCTGAAAGACATCTGGGTTTCCAATTTTTAGCTACTTTAAATACAGTTACTGTAAACATTTGTGTACAGGCCTTTGTGTGAATATCTCTTCATTTCACTAGGATAATACCTAGGAGTGTAACTGCTGAGCCCCATGGTAGTTGCATGTTTCCTTTTTAAAGAAACTGCTAAACTGTTTTCCGAGTGGCTTCATCATTTTACCTTCCCACCAGCAATGTATGAGTGATGCATTTTCTCCACATCTTCACCGGTATTTAGTGTTGTTACTATTTTAACTTTAGACATTCTGATAGGTAAATCTATGAGATTTTATATCCCATTGTGGTTCTATTTTTCCAATAGCTAATTTTGTTGAAAATCTTTTCATGTGCTTTTTTTTTTTTTTTTTTTTTTTTTGCCATCTTTATATCCTTTTTTGATTGAACGCCTCTTTATGCCTTTTGCCTATTTTCTAACAGGACTGTTTATGGTTTTAATGTTGAGATTTGCTAGTACTTTATATATTCTGGAGAATAGCCTTTTCGGATATGTAGTTTGCAAATATTTTCTCTTTGTCCCTATCTTGACTTTTCATCCTCTTAATAGAGTCTTACAAAGTAAAAATTTTACATTTTGGTCAAATCCAATTTATCAGCTTATCAACTTTTCCTTTTATGGATTTTGATTTAGTGTCAAGTTTAAGGGCTCTTTTTGCCTAGCCCTAGCTCTTAAAGATTATCTCCTCCGCTTTTTAAAAATATATTTAATAGTTTCATGTTTTACATTTAAGTCTATGATCCATTTTGAATGAATTTTTGTATAAGGTGTGAGACTTAAGTCATGGTTACTTGTGTTTGTTTGTTTGTGGCTGTCCAATTGCTTGCTCCAACACCAGATACTTGAAAAAGCTCTCTTTTCTTCATGAAATCACTTTGTATCTTTGTAAAACATCAGGTGGGCATATTTGCATGGATTTATTTCTGGGTTCTGGGTTCTGTTTTACTGATCTGTGTGTCTACCACAATGCCAATATCACATAGGCTTTTTTTTTTTTTTTTAATACTACGTAGTGTTGATTTCTATAGTATCTAATAAGTCTTGAAATTGGGTAGATCCATTGTTTGAGCTGAAATTGGGTAGGTCCATCCAAAATTGTTTGAGCTATTCTAATTCCTTTGCTTTCCCATGTAAATTTTAGAATAATATTGTTGATGTCTATAAAAAGAGAAAAGAGTTGCTGGAAATTTGACATCTTTGCTGTGTTGAGATTTTCCACCACGAATACGGCATGTCTTTCTGTTTGTTTAGATCTTTTTGATTATTTTCATCAGTGTTGTGTAGTTTTCAGCATACAAGTCCTGTAAATATCTTGTTAGATTTATACCTATATATTTTACTTTTTAAAGAAATTATACATGCACAATTTCATTGATTCCTTCCTGATATACATGACTTATTGCCTTTTTATATTGGTTTATAACTTCTAATGTTGAATAAGTGATGATGAGAGCAGACATCCTTGCCTTGTTCCCAACCTTAGGGACAAAGCATTCAGACTTTCACCAGTAAATATAATGTTAGCTGTAGGATTTTTCTGTGGCTTCTCTTTATCAAGTTGGGGTAGTTTTATTCTATTTCTATTTTTCTGAGAGTTTTTTTAAAATTATAAATGAATGTTGAATTGGTCAGATGTTTTTTTCTACACTGTTTGGTATGACAATGTGATTTTTCATCTTTTGCTTGTGATGGGTTACATTGATTTTTGAATACTGAATCTGCTTGGTATCACTGGAATAATCCTCACTTGGTTATGGTGATAATTCTTTTTACATATTGCTGAATTGTTTGTTAATATTTGTTAAGGATTTCTGTGTGTATATTCAAAGACATATTTGTTTGTAGTTTCCTTTTTTGCATTATCTTTATCTGGTTGTGGTATTAGGGTAATATTAGCTTCATAGAATGCATTAAGACAAATTCCCTTTCCAGATAGAAAGGAAGAGGTTATGTAGAACTGACATTAATTCTTCTCTAAATATTTGGTAGAATTATCCAGTTAAAGTATCTTGGCCTGAAGATTTCTTTTTAGAGAGTTTTAAAATTATGACTTTACCTTTCTTGATAGTAATGGGGTATTCAAATTACCTTTTTGTATGGGATGGCTTGTGCTAGTTTGTGTCTTTTGAGGAAGTGGTTTCTTTTGTATAAGCTGTCAAATTTATGCGTGCAGAGTTGTTCCTAGTACTTTCTTATTATCCTTTTATGTGTTCAGTGTCTATAGTAATATCTCTTCTTTCATTCCTAATGTTGGTAGTTTATATCTTCTCTTTTTCTCTCTCTTATCTGTATTGTTAGAAGTCTGCCAGTTTTACTGATGTTTTTCAAAGAACTAGACCTTTGTTTCATTGGTTTTTTTTCCTGTTGTTTTTCTGCTTTCAATTTTATCAATTTCTGTTCTTAGGTTATTATTTTCTTCCTTCTTTTGCTTTCAGTTTATTTTACTTTTTTTCTTTTCTGTGTTCTTGAATTGGGAGCTTAGATTTTTGATTTAAGACTTTTCCTCTTACCTAACATATTCATTTTTAATGTTATAAAATTTTTCCTCTCAACACTGCCTTAGCTGTGTGTCTCATATCTGTTTTTTTTTTTTTTCTGTTTCTATTAGCATCTCTGGAGGGTTTGAAAAAATAAGAGTATATTTAGAGATACAGTTAACACCATGTCCATCAACAGCAGATGCTTCTGATAGCTGTCCTCTGGTATTTGTCCTGAAGTAGTAACACAGAATTATCTGCTTAGAAAGGTATATCTTCTTTCTGAGAAGGCTAAGTATGAAGATACGTGAGATATATAATCTAGGTGATGCTGTAATAACAAACATCATAAAAATGCAAGTGGGCAAACATACCAAAAGTTTCTCACCTGTGTAAAGTTCACTGTAAGCCCAGGGCAGCTATCTTCTCTCTGGCCGTGGCTCAACATTTTAGGCACCTTTAATGTGCGTCTCCATCCAGTTACATGCCTCCGTAGTCAATGTGGAGAAGAGCAGACATGGAGTCTCTCAAATGCTTCTGCTACAATTGACTCATGACATTTCTATTCATATGTGACTGGCCAAAGCTAGTCATATTATCATGCCCAAATTCAAGGGTGGGAGAAGAGTGTGTGCATGTGTATGTATGTGAGAGAGAAAGAAGGTGTGTGTGTGAGAGAGACAGAGAGACAGAGAATTCTAATATGCATCTTGTTAGGCAATTGTATACATATTACAGTGCATATCGCTTTTTTAATGTTTATTTTATTTTGAGAAAGAGAGAGAGAGAGAAAGCATGCAGGTGAGAGGCAGAGACAGAGGGAGAGAGAGAATCCCATGGGATTCGACACGGGGCTTGAACCAATGAACTGCGAGATAATGACCTAAGCTGAAACGAAGAGTCAGATGCTTAACTGACTGAGCCACCCGGGCACCCCAGTGCATATTACTTTTAACTTATACAACGTCTTTGTGAATATTTATTGCCTTCAATTGTACAAAATAAGGAGTAGAAGTTCAAAGTAATAAATTGTAAAGTCAGAATTTGAACTCGCTTAAGGCTATCTGACTTCAACATTCATGCTTTCTTTTTAACATATACAGTGATAAGCAGCCTATAATGCTAAATCCAACATCTCTATTAATTCTGCTTTGTTTGAACATTTGGAATAGTCTAGGATGATGAGAAAATAATCCAAATAAATCACCCTGGATGGAGGCAGTTGAATATTACAGAAGAGTTCAGTTTAACAAATTTATAGTTGGCCCCTTCTGTGCCATCAGGCACCAGTAAAGCTCATAGTCTAAAAGACATGTAAACTAATAGATACACTTAGTATGTGATACCATAGAAATTTGCAGAGTGCCATAGAAATACTCCAGTATTCACCTAATAACAATTGATGGGAGAAGAGTCCAGGTAGGCTTTTTGGAAAAGATGATGTCTGAATGAAGTCTTTTAGACCTCAGTTATCTCTGCTATTTTGGGGCTGATATCACTGATTATCTCCTGCTCTACTACTCCTTTTCCCTGTAACCGATCACTCTCCTGAAAAATCTCCTTCACTCATTGAAGACTTTGGCGTCCAGCTGAGAATTATCTCTTTCACCCTCGCTTATGTCGTCCATCATTCCAGGTAACTTCTATGTCTGCGTCGATAATCCATTAAACATCTTGGCCTCTCTTGATCGCAACTCTGTTTGCTTCTACCTAAACTCCCCTCCAATGACTTGCTTCCTCTGTTGTCATTACGTATTCAGAAAGGTGGATATTCAACTTATAGATTCAAGTCTGTATAATTTACCATTCTAATCCTGCTGCCAGTTAGCTGGCCATTCGGATCCTGTCCTCTTCTACCTTTTTTTTTGAACCCCCAATTTATTATTCTAAACAGGTACCTGTGGGGCAGAAGGACAGAGGGGTTTATGAGGAAGGCTGAAGCTTGAGGGTGTGGCCCCTACAGAAGCATACATTTATTTAGATACTGCAAGCAAGAAAGATGAGGGAGTTGATGAGGAATATAATCTGTGAACTGTAGGGGCTGTGGTAGTTTTGATTTCAGCTCTTTTTTTTAACGTTTATTTATTTTGGGGGGGGAGGAGAAGAAAGAGGGAGACAGAGGATCTGAAGCAGATTCCGTGCTGTGAGCACAGAGCCCAATGTGGGGCTCAAACTCATGAACCATGAGATCATGACCTGAGCTGAAATAAAGAGTTGACAGCTTAACTGACTGAGCTATCCTGGCGCCCCTCAGTTTCACTTCTTTACACTATAATCTTCTGAGTTGCTTACCTAAGTCCAACCTTAAATGGTTTTTGCTCTGGCTAGTTAAAATGGCAAAGGAATGTATAATAAATTATCAAAGGATGAGCAATAATAAACAGGCAGCACAAATTGTGTTTTTAAAATTTAGACCACACCTCCCTAGAGAAGAATGGGGTGAAGTTCCCCATACTGTCTCAGCTGCTAAGTGAACCTAGAACTGAACTGAAAGCATATTCTATTTAAAAGTTTTTTTTAATGGTTATTTATTTTTGAGAGACAGAGAGACAGAGCATTAGTGGGGGAGGAGCAGAAAGAGAGGGAAACACAGAATCTGAAGCAGGCACCACACTCTGAGTTGTCAGTGCAGAGCCCGATGCGGGGCTTGAACTCACAAACCGTGAGATCATGACATGAGCTGAAGTTGGATGCTTAACTGACCCACCCAGGCGCCCCTATTTTTAATATGACATTTGTAATTAAACAAAACTGAAGAATAATCATTGAATCTAGGAAAAAAGTTTTCCATGTTGAAAGCTGATGCTTTGAAAAGAGTAGATTAATAAATAGAGAATGAGGGCAGAGATGGGAAATTTCCTGGTTCTCTGCAGGCATCTTCTGCACATGTCCAAGGGGCTAGGGGATAAGTCCTCAGGTTCTTTGTCATTTCTAATTGGAATCAACACCTGGGGCAGGCACCTGGGTGTCTCAGTCGATTAAACATCGAACTTTGGCTCAGGTCATGATCTCACAGTCTGTGGGTTCGAGCCCCTTGTCGGGATCTGTGCTGACATCTCAGAGCCTGGAGTCTGCTTCAGATTCTGTGTCTCCCTCTCTCTAACCCTCCCCTGCTCATGCTGTCTCTCTCTCTCTCTCTCTCTCTCAAAAATAAATAAACATTAAAAAAAAATTTTTTTTTTAAACCAATGATTTTCCAAAACGGTAACTGTCATTTTCTTTGGGAAGATGTATAACATCATATTTACTTCTATCTTCTGGTAATCAGAAAAAGCACAAATTATTTCTAAAAGAAATTTTCTTTTTTCTTGTTAACATGTTAACTACCATTAGTCGTAGACATCTTGGTCTTGACTTCGGTGGTTTTAGACAAATAGAAAGGGGATAGAGAAGAGAAGTGCTATCAGAACTCAGAAGCTTGGGGAGGTTCCGGAAGATGGCGGCGTAGGAGGACGCGGGGCTCACAGCGCGTCCTGCCGATCACTTAGATTCCACCTACACCTGCCTAAAGAACCCAGAAAACCGCCAGAGGATTAGCAGAAGGGAGTCTCCAGAGTCAAGCGCAGACTAGAGGCCCACGGAAGAGGGTAGGAAGGGCGGCGAGGCGGTGCGCGCTCCACGGACTGGCGGGAGGGAGCCGGGGTGGGGGGCGGCTCGCCGGCCATGCAGAGCCCCCGAGTCTGGCTGGCAAAAGCGGAGGGGCCGGACGGACTGTGTTCCGACAGCAAGCGCGACTTAGCGTCTGGGAGGTCATAAGTTAACAGCTCTGCTCGGAAAGCGGGAAGGCTGGAGGACAAAGGGAGGGAGAGCTGCTGAGCCCCCGGATGGCAGAGCTCAGCTTGGCGGGGAACAAAGGCGCCAGCGCCATCTCCCCCGCCCATCCCCCAGCCAAAATCCCAAAGGGAACCAGTTCCTGCCAGGGAACTTGCTCGCTCCGCGCAAACACCCAACTCTGTGCTTCTGCGGAGCCAAACCTCCGGCAGCGGATCTGACTCCCTCCCGCTGCCACAGGGCTCCTCCTGAAGCGGATCACCTAAGGAGAAGCGAGCTAAGCCTGCCCCTCCATCCCCCGTGCACCTTGCCTACCCACCCCAGCTAATACGCCAGATCCCCAGCAACACACGCCTGGCAGTGTGCAAGTAGCCCAGACGGGCCACGCCACCCCACAGTGAATCCCGCCCCTAGGAGAGGGGAAGAGAAGGCACACACCAGTCTGACTGTGGCCCCAGCAGTGGGCTGGGGGCAGACATCGGGTCGGACTGCGGCCCCGCCCACTAACTCCAGTTATACACCACAGCACAGGGGAAGTGCCCTGCAGGTCCTCACCACGCCAGGGACTCTCCAAAATGACCAAACGGAAGAATTCCCCTCAGAAGAATCTCCAGGAAATAACAACAGCTAATGAACTGATCAAAAAGGATTTAAATAATATAACAGAAAGTGAATTTAGAATAATAGTCATAAAATTAATCGCTGGGCTTGAAAACAGTATACAGGACAGCAGAGAATCTCTTGCCACAAAGATCGAGGGACTAAGGAACAGTCACGAGGAGTTGAAAAACGCTTTAAACGAAATGCAAAACAAAATGGAAACCACGATGGCTCGGCTTGAAGAGGCAGAGGAGAGAATAGGTGAACTAGAAGATAAAGTTATGGAGAAAGAGGAAGCTGAAAGAAAGAGAGATAAAAAAATCCAGGAGTATGAGGGGAAAATTAGAGAACTAAGTGATACACTAAAAAAAAAATAATATACGCATAATTGGTATCCCAGAGGAGGAAGAGAGAGGGAAGGGTGCTGAAGGGGTACTTGAACAAATTATAGCTGAGAACTTCCCTGAACTGGGGAAGGAAAAAGGCATTGAAATCCAAGAGGCACAGAGAACTCCCTTCAGACGTAACTTGAATCGATCTTCTGCACGACATATCATAGTGAAACTGGCAAAATACAAGGATAAAGAGAAAATTCTGAAAGCAGCAAGGGATAAACGTGCCCTCACATATAAAGGGAGACCTATAAGACTCGTGACTGATCTCTCCTTTGAAACTTGGCAGGCCAGAAAGGCTTGGCACGATATCTACAGTGTGCTAAACAGAAAAAATATGCAGCCGAGAATCCTTTATCCAGCAAGTCTGTCATTTAGAATAGAAGGAGAGATAAAGGTCTTCCCAAACAAACAAAAACTGAAGGAATTTGTCACCACGAAACCAGCCCTACAAGAGATCCTAAGGGGGATCCTGTGAGACAAAGTACCAGAGACATCACTACAAGCATAAAACATACAGACATCACAATGACTCTAAACCCATATCTTTCTATAATAACACTGAATGTAAATGGATTAAATGCGCCAACTAAAAGACATAGGGTATCAGAATGGATAAAAAAACAAGACCCATCTATTTGCTGTCTACAAGAGACTCATTTTAGATCTGAGGACACCTTTAGATTGAGAGTGAGGGGATGGAGAACTATTTATCATGCTCCTGGAAGCCAAAAGAAAGCTGGAGTAGCCATACTTATAGCAGACAAACTAGACTTTAAATTAAAGGCTGTAACAAGAGATGAAGAAGGGCAGTATATAATAATCACAGGGTCTATCCACCAGGAAGAGCTAACTATTATAAATGTCTATGCGCCAAATACCCGAGCCCCCAGATATATAAAACAATTACTCATAAACATAAGCAACCTTATTGATAAGAATGTGGTCATTGCAGGGGACTTTAACACCCCACTTACAGAAATGGATAGATCATCTAGGCACACAGTCAATAAAGAAACAAGGGCCCTGAATGATACATTGGATCAGATGGACTTGACAGATATATTTAGAACTCTGCATCCCAAAGCAACAGAATATACTTTCTTCTCGAGTGCACATGGAACATTCTCCAAGATAGATCATATACTGGGTCACAAAACAGCCCTTCATAAGTTTACAAGAATTGAAATTATACCATGCATACTTTCAGACCACAATGCTATGAAGCTTGAAATCAACCACAGGAAAAAGTCTGGAAAACCTCCAAAAGCATGGAGGTTAAAGAACACCCTACTAACGAATGAGTGGGTCAACCAGGCAATTAGAGAAGAAATTAAAATATATATGGAAACAAACGAAAATGAAAATACAACAATCCAAACGCTTTGGGATGCAGCGAAGGCAGTCCTGAGAGGAAAATACATTGCAATCCAGGCCTATCTCCAGAAACAAGAAAAATCCCAAATACAAAATCTAACAGCACACCTAAAGGAAATAGAAGCAGAACAGCAAAGGCAGCCTAAACCCAGCAGAAGAAGAGAAATAATAAAGATCAGAGCAGAAATAAACAATATAGAATCTAAAAAAACTGTAGAGCAGATCAACGAAACCAAGAGTTGGTTTTTTGAAAAAATAAACAAAATTGACAAACCTCTAGCCAGGCTTCTCAAAAAGAAAAGGGAGATGACCCAAATAGATAAAATCATGAATGAAAATGGAATGATTACAACCAATCCCTCAGAGATACAAACAATTATCAGGGAATACTATGAAAAATTATATGCCAGCAAATTGGACAACCTGGAAGAAATGGACAAATTTCTAAACACCCACACTCTTCCAAAACTCAATCAGGAGGAAATAGAAAGCTTGAACAGACCCATAACCAGCGAAGAAATTGAATCGGTTATCAAAAATCTCCCAACAAATAAGAGTCCAGGACCAGATGGCTTCCCAGGGGAGTTCTACCAGACATTTAAAGCAGAGATAATACCTATCCTTCTCAAGCTATTCCAAGAAATAGAAAGGGAAGGAAAACTTCCAGACTCATTCTATGAAGCCAGTATTACTTTGATTCCTAAACCAGACAGAGACCCAGTAAAAAAAGAGAACTACAGGCCAATATCCCTGATGAATATGGATGCAAAAATTCTTA
Organism: Panthera leo; assembly: GCF_018350215.1. NCBI lineage: Eukaryota > Metazoa > Chordata > Mammalia > Carnivora > Felidae > Panthera > Panthera leo. The sequence continues at coordinate 155,613,249 of NC_056680.1, read as the reverse complement.
ATAAGATACTAGCAAATCGAATTCAACAGCATATAAAAAGAATTATTCACCATGATCAAGTGGGATTCATTCCTGGGATGCAGGGCTGGTTCAACATTCGCAAATCGATCAACGTGATACATCACATTAACAAAAAAAAAGAGAAGAACCATATGATCCTGTCAATCGATGCAGAAAAGGCCTTTGACAAAATCCAGCACCCTTTCTTAATAAAAACCCTTGAGAAAGTCGGGATAGAAGGAACATACTTAAAGATCATAAAGGCCATTTATGAAAAGCCCACAGCTAACATCATCCTCAACGGGGAAAAACTGAGAGCTTTTTCCCTGAGATCAGGAACACGACAGGGATGCCCACTGTCACCGCTGTTGTTTAATATAGTGCTGGAAGTTCTAGCATCAGCAATCAGACAACAAAAGGAAATCAAAGGCATCAAAATTGGCAAAGATGAAGTCAAGCTTTCGCTTTTTGCAGATGACATGATATTATACATGGAAAATCCGATAGACTCCACCAAAAGTCTGCTAGAACTGATACATGAATTCAGCAAAGTTGCAGGATACAAAATCAATGTGCAGAAATCAGTTGCATTCTTATACACTAACAATGAAGCAACAGAAAGACAAATGAAGAAACTGATCCCATTCACAATTGCACCAAGAAGCATAAAATACCTAGGAATAAATCTAACCAAAGATGTAAAAGATCTGTATGCTGAAAACTATAGAAAGCTTATGCAGGTAATTGAAGAAGATATAAAGAAATGGAAAGACATTCCCTGCTCATGGATTGGAAGAATATTGTCAAAATGTCAATACTACCCAAAGCTATCTACACATTCAATGCAATCCCAATCAAAATTGCACCAGCATTCTTCTCGAAACTAGAACAAGCAATCCTAAAATTCATATGGAACCACAAAAGGCCCCGAATAGCCAAAGTAATTTTGAAGAAGAAGACCAAAGCAGGAGGCATCACAATCCCAGACTTTAGCCTCTACTACAAAGCTGTCATCATCAAGACAGCATGGTATTGGCATAAAAACAGACACATAGACCAATGGAATAGAATAGAAACCCCAGAACTAGACCCACAAACGTATGGCCAACTCATCTTTGACAAAGCAGGAAAGAACATCCAATGGAAAAAAGACAGTCTCTTTAACAAATGGTGCTGGGAGAACTGGACAGCAACATGCAGAAGGTTGAAACTAGACCACTTTCTCACACCATTCACAAAAATAAACTCAAAATGGATAAAGGACCTGAATGTGAGACAGGAAACCATCAAAACCTTAGAGGAGAAAGCAGGAAAAGACCTCTCTGACCTCAGCCGTAGCAATCTCTTACTCGGCACATCCCCAAAGGCAAGGGAATTAAAAGCAAAAGTGAATTACTGGGACCTTATGAAGATAAAAAGCTTCTGCACAGCAAAGGAAACAACCAACAAAACTAAAAGGCAACCAACGGAATGGGAAAAGATATTTGCAAATGACACATCGGACAAAGGGCTAGTATCCAAAATCTATAAAGAGCTCATCAAACTCCACACCCGAAAAACAAATAACCCAGTGAAGAAATGGGCAGAAAACATGAATAGACACTTCTCTAAAGAAGACATCCGGATGGCCAACAGGCACATGAAAAGATGTTCAACGTCGCTCCTTATCAGGGAAATACAAATCAAAACCACACTCAGATACCACCTCACGCCAGTCAGAGTGGCCAAAATGAAGAAATCAGGAGACTATAGATGCTGGAGAGGATGTGGAGAAACGGGAACCCTCTTGCACTGTTGGTGGGAATGCAAATTGGTGCAGCCGCTCTGGAAAGCAGTGTGGAGGTTCCTCAGAAAATTAAAAATAGACCTACCCTATGACCCAGCAATAGCACTGCTAGGAATTTATCCAAGGGATACAGGAGTACTGATGCATAGGGACACCTGTACCCCAATGTTTATAGCGGCACTCTCAACAATAGCCAAATTATGGAAAGAGCCTAAATGTCCATCAACTGATGAATGGATAAAGAAATTGTGGTTTATATACACAATGGAATACTACGTGGCAATGAGAAAAAATGAAATATGGCCTTTTGTAGCAACATGGATGGAACTGGAGAGTGTGATGCTAAGTGAAATAAGCCATACAGAGAAAGACAGATACCATATGGTTTCACTCTTATGTGGATCTTGAGAAACATAACAGAAACCCATGGGGGAGGGGAAGGAAAAAAAAAAAAAAAAGAGGTTAGAGTGGGAGAGAGCCAAAGCATAAGAGACTGTTAAAAACTGAGAACAAACTGAGGGTTGATGGGGGGTGGGAGGGAGGGCAGGGTGGGAGGGAGGGCAGGGTGGGTGATGGGTATTGAGGAGGGCACCTTTTGGGATGAGCACTGGGTGTTGTATGGAAACCAATTTGACAGTAAATTTCATATATTAAAAAAAAAAAAAAAAAGAACTCAGAAGCTTGGGGTAAAAGACTCACATGTGAGTGTGACAAAAAATGCCTAAATTCTATAAGTGGTGAGAGAGGAGGTAGGCAGGTGGGAGGCAATGGTTCACACATAGCTCCTCTGTGCAAGGAGAAAATAGGTGGCTGGAAAGGTAACTGTCAGATAATTTTTTATTTCCACTCCTACATGAGGAGCGTGGATGTGTTAGGGAGGTAGAGTATCAACGGGCCCTTTATATTTATAAGACATTTGTGAATTTTGCTCACAATCATGGTCTTCTTATCCATAGCTTGTACTTTTATGTATGGTTTGAACCTAAATATCCTGAACTAAAGCTGCTATTGCCTTCAATTCCTGAACTTCCCATTTATTTCTAAGTGTATTTCCTACATAATGTTCAATTATTTGCTAGGAAGCTACAGTCAGACACACAGAATTTTGCTGTGATAAGTGTTTAGCACCCTTTTGGGAAAGGGTGCTACAGCAATTTTGCTGCAAGGCTATAATATATGGTGATAATGATGCTTCACTCCTTTAGAAATGGTACCAGGGGCCGATCCCTGAGAGCAGAGTGCAGAGCTGCCGAGGTCTGCCTCTTTAGGAGGTTCTATGGATTGCTTAGGATGAGTAAATGTTTAATGAGCACTTTATTCTCATTACAGGGTAATGTTGGATATCTAAGAACAACAGCATACCAACTCCTTTGTTAATTCTCATCGATTTATAATTTCCTTCTAGTTGTATTTTCTTTTTTCTTCCCAGTCTATATTAAAGTGAGTTTGACTTGGGCACCTGGGTGACTCAGTCGTTTAAGCATCCAACTCTTGACTTTGGCTCAGGTCATGACCTCACAGTTCATGGGATTGAGCCCTGTGTTGGGCTCTATGCTGAGAGAGTGACGCCTGCTTGGGATTCTCTCTCTCTTCCTTTTCTCTCTGCCCCTCCCCTGCTTGCACATGATCTCTGTCTCTCTCTTTCTCAAAATAAATAAATTAAATAAGCAAACAAAAAAAGAACTCCTGTGGTTTGCCTCCATCTCTGTTTTTATTTTATTTTTCCTTCCTTTCCCCTATGTTCATGTGTTGTGTTTCTCAAATTCCACGAGTGAAATCATATTATATCTGTCTTTCTCTGACTTATTTCACTTAGCGTAATAGACTCTAGTTCCATCCATGTTGTTGCAAATGGCAAGATTTTATTCTTTTTCATACCGAGTAGTATTCCATCATATAAATATACCACATCTTCTTTATCCATTCATCAGCCAATGGACATTTGGGCTTTTTCCATCATTTGGCTATTGTTGATAGTGCTGCTATAAACATTGGGGTGCATGTGCTCCTTTGAATCAGCATTTTTGTATCCTTTGGATAAATACCTAATAGTACAAAGTTCCATATTTCAGACCATTTCAGCCCTCAGAGTTCATAATCAGTACTTGGTTTGTACAGATCCTAAGTTGCCTAACTTTTGTATTCATGGAGACTATGAGAGTGGTCTGTATTCCTATCAAGAGTTATATCAGGCAAGAATGATGTGTAGGCCTCAACAAAGACAATATTTCAAATGGTGGGAGAGAAACAGAGGAAAGAAGAGGAAAATTTGTATGTAGATCAATTTGGATGGTTAAGCTTTTTATCTTCAAAACACATCAAGTTCTTTACAATGAAAGGGAATTAGAAGTCTTGCCTATTTGCCTTCATAATTTGATTCTATTTTAACATCAAACTTCAATAGTCCTAATGTCTTAACAATAATTGTTACATCAGTTGAGAATTACTGTCATGGAAGCTAATGCAAAAAGGAAATCCAAGTGGATGATAAAACAAACTTATCGGATCACATCGTGCAATCAAGATAATCTAATAAATAGTTTCTGAAACACTGAAAAAAAAAATGAACTCCTTAAAAAAAATAAAGTGGGCTTGATTCATGTGGAATCTAAGTCCTAAATGCTAAATGGAAGATCAAAATGAAGTGATATTAGCAGTTAGGATTTCATGATAATGGAGAGAGACTGGTGAGTTGTTTTATGTGTGGTCGGATGTGAGGTGTGGGAAGACGGGGTGCACCATTCCTGGGGGGAGCAAATGACTAAGTAGCAGGTCCAAGGAGAGAGAGGCTGTCATGATACAAAGGGTAAATAATTTGCTTGAGTAACAAGAAAGATTCTGCTGGTGTGTGGAATGGGAGCACGGATGACGGATGTTGTTGAATCAGGGGGTGTTAAAGAGGCAGGTATAACAGAGCTTCTGCCACTGTGAGGTTTGTGAATTTGATCGGGGGCTAATATGGAACCTAAATCAGTTTTGAGATGGTGATGCTGCTGTGTTACTTGGGGTCAAACCAACCATTGTAGGTGAAAGATTTAGGGTCCAAAGGGGAAGTTAGTATCGTGTGTGTGTGAGTGTGTGTGTGTGTGTGTGTGTGTGTGTGTGTACACACAGATGCACAGATGGAAGAGTGGTCATTGGGCAAGACTGTTATTTCAAAAGGGGGGAATATAGAAAGGTATGTTCCATCTCAGAGAAGATCATTACTTCCAGCTACTTCTTTAGGCTCTAAATCCTCCAGAATGTAGAGTAATTAGCACCATGAGAATCAGAGCATAAAAACTGCACCCATTCATGCGCCTATCTCCACCATTCCCGGTTCTCTGAAGTTCCTGAGGTAGCATTACCATGACGTTCACCTGACTACCAAGTATTCCCCTCAAAGGAGGCCAGAGATTGACCAAACCATACCCAAATAGCCCTAAATCCAAGATTCTCTTCCAGGCAGATTTTTCACCCTATTGGCTTGGGATATTTTCTATTGCCTATACAATAGAAAGGGGAAAGACATCAGAAGGGTGATTTTCTTTTCCTAAAACAATGTCCTGCAATTCTCCATTTCTCTTCTCTACAGGTTATCCAACCATCTACCAACCCCCAGGAAGTGCAACAAACTCAGAATCTGCTCACAGGGAAAACAGCAGAAGGAAAATATAGGAAGAGTTTACATACAGGTGGGATAAATTACAGGTGCCTCCTGTTTACTAAGTACAAGCTTGCAGAGGTAGACAGTCCCTGGTGGACTCTCCCGATTTCATTCTCCCTTTAGCAGCTCTGGGGTCATTCATTTTTCTGGTTAGGACATCTCACCCTCACACTCAGAAGAGTTGCTTTACCTGTTCATGTATTCTCTCTATTGCTTTCACTCTTTGCCCAGCCGTCACCTCCTCCCAAATCAATGAGAAAAAAAGTGTTTCCCGCCAGAGTTGCAAATACATCCATGAGCTCTGCCCTGAGATGTTTCCTCAGACTTTTGAGCAGTGTCTCATCAGATTCTGGGCACTCTGAGCAGTTATTTATGTTCTGTTGCCAAGTACCCTATCTGAGTCACCACACACCAGAATCTCTCTGGTGGGTTTTCTCCATTTCTTCTATCATTCCGTGTTTGGTGTTTTTCTTACAGGATGATTAGCACAGTACATCCACTTCACTCAGCTCTTTCGGTGTTCTTTGTGATGACTTTCTAAATCTAGTTCCTTTAAAAACAGTCTCCAAGCCCCCAGTGTCTCCACCTTACCTCAATCTGTCTCTACCACTATTCCCTTGGTCTCAGAAGGATCACTGACAGCTTCGAAATACAAATATGTTATAAAACTGCTTATAAGTGATTTGGAAATTCAAAACCCTTCTCCATTTTTGCTACACTTTATCATTTGAACATTAAAGTTTTGTTGGTTGTGCCTGTCACCATATTTAACATGAACTTAACCAGGTATTTGCAACTCCATCACAAAATAAACTTACTTTCCCCACAGATTGGGGAAAAGGATGAGAAGTCTAGAAAAAGAGAGCAACAGATATCTCACAGAAACATGACTGTCATACCTCCTTTATTTTTTAAAAATTATTTATTTAAGTAATCTCTACCCCCAAAGTGGGCCCCCAATTCACAATCCCCAAGATCAAGAGTCTCATGCTCCTCTGACTGAGCCAGTCAGGCACCCCTGTCATATTTCCTTTAAATTCTACCTTCATATCCTTTCTTTCAGAGCTTAGAGACTTGTACATAGGACTTTATCCTGGGATCAGTCTTTGAGATAGATGTACTGTATATTTTTTCCCAAAAAATTCTTGTGTAAATTCACTATGCAAATAGAAGTTCACCAAGCTTGGGATATTTGCCTTACAGATAAATGGGGAACATATTCTGTAAAACAGATCTTTGGATGGGAAGATCTATATCAGGTGATGGGGAGTTAAAAGAGCAAAAAGGATGAAGAGGGGACCGAGAGAAGAGAAACAAAATAGGAAAAGGAAAAGAGGATGGAGAATGAAGAAGAAAAGGCAAGGAGCATGGGAAGCCTGGCAGGGAATTCTGATTATCGACAGTACACCCCAAAGTAGGATTCCTAGTGAAAAATCAGTGAGTGTATTATTACCTGCACTCCAAAGCCATGTCATTGTATGTGTATAGAAGGTGATATCTAGGTGCAACCGTTCTGTATCTTCTGGATATATGTAAAACTTAATAATGGAAAAATTGGAAGTTCCTCTTTGATTCTGCCAAGAAAGTCCAAAGAGATCTGGAATAAGAGAACTGTATCAACAAGGAAGAATTTGAGAAAAGTTGGAGAAAGAGAAAATGTTAAGTCTCTAGTAGCTGTTAAATACCAGGATTGAAAAGCTACACTGGAGAACACCTGACTGGCTTAGTGGGTAGGGTATGTGCCTCTTGTTCTCAGGGTCATCAGTTCAGGCTTCATGTTGGGTGTAGAGTTTACTTAAAAAAAAAAAAAAAAAAGAAAAAAAAAAAAAAGAAAACCTACTCTGTTCTTCTGATGAAATGGAGGAGGACATCCATAAATGACTTCTCAGTGGTTATCCCCAATTCTTAGGGTGGGGTTGAGGGTGGTCTACAGTCTTTGGTTGGGGTGTAGCAAGCATAGAGAAGCCTTCCCATGGGCATATATCGTGATCTTGCCTTCGCTTCCTGCACTGTATGTCCTCTTAACATCATGGCCTTAACAGCATCATGTCTACACATTTCCTTCTTAAAAATGTTATTAGAGGGGCGCCTGGGTGGCTCAGTCGGTTAAGTGTCCAACTTCGGCCTAGGTCATGATCTCGTGGTTCACGAGTTCGAGCCCCATGTCGGGCTCTGTGCTGACAGCTCGGAGCCTGGAGCCTGCTTCCGATTCTGTGTCTCCCTCTCTCTCTGACCCTACCCCCATTCACGCTCTGTCTCTCTCTGTCTCAAAAATAAATAAACATTAAAAAAAAATTAAAAAAATGTTATTAGATTCCCCTTTTGTTGTGTGGTTCGGGGAAGTGTACTCTCCTGCTTCTCCTTAGTTATGCTCCTGATTTCTAACCCCTGGGAAGGTAAGAAGTATGTGGGACATTCTTTTCAAAAGCTGCAACCTGGGCCACAGTGTTTATTATTGTTGGGCTCCATCTTCATAGCAGTTAATTCAAATAATAGAAGTTAATAAACTGCTCTGATGACAGAAGAAGAGATCTGGGGACAAAGAGTAAGCTTAGCTTAGCCATTGAATCCAATTAGACTTGCCTCAGAGTTCAGTGGTTAAAGCTTTTGTGATTCCAATCACTCTCATCTGCCATCTTCCCAAGACTGACACTATCCCTCATTCAGCTCTCTGTTGAGTTATCTTCTCCCTGACAACCTACATCACTCTTTCCCCTTATTTGGTTTTATTTTCTTTTCACCTCTTATCATTACTTTAAATTTATTATATATTTGGTTACTTATTACCTGTGACCTTCATTATATTGTTAGCTCCATGCAGGGAAGAATTTGTCTTGTTCACTGCTCTATGTTGGGTACCTAAAATAGCACCTGGTACATGGTTGACATTTGATAACTCTTTATTAAAGGAAGAAAAGCACCTGGCTACTCTTTACCAAGGTTCTAGGAGGTCCTTTTTTTACTTAGTATGTCCTTTGATTCCAGATTTAAAAACATATACACATACAGTATGATTTTATTTTATTTATTTTTTTAGAGCATGCGCACGAGAGGGTGGGAGTGGAGAGGGGCAGAGGGAGAGAAGGACTCTTAAGCAGCCTCCAAACTCAGTGCAGAGCTCCACACAGGGCCTGATCCCACAATCCTGGGATCATGACCTGAACCTAAATCAAGAGTCAGATGCTTAACTGACTGAGGCACCCAGGCATACCCCTCCCACCCCCCAACAGTATATATCTCCAATAAAACTCACGGTTTTGGCTTTTCCTATGTTCATCTCAGCACATCTTTAGTGTGACATCTTTCTCCCTTTCTACCTCTATTGATGAATCCACCCAAGAGATACTCTCTGCTCTCAAGCTATTTCTAGCTGATTTATCCCTGTTCAGATAATGTATCCCAAGATTTCAAAAAATATTATTTAATTTTGTTCTTTTTTCTCATTTGAGCATACAATCAACCAACTTAGGTTCAGTGAACTGTGGATTGAGGCTAAAAGATGCCCCATTCTTACCATACCTAATGATAACCAACTTTGTTTTGTTTGATTACATTTATGAGACTTACGCTTTTTTTTTTAAGTTTATTTATTTTCAGAGAGAAAGAGAGAGTGTGAATATGAGTGGGGAGGGCAGAACGAGAGGGAGAGAAAGAGAATCCAAGCAGGCTCCATGCTACCAACGTGGAAACTGATGTGGGGCTTTATCCCATGAACAGTGAGATCATGACCTGAGCTGAAATCAAGAGTCAGACACTCAACTGACAGAGGCACCCAGGTGCCCCTGAGACTTATACTTAAAAAAAACACAGGCATCATTACTTTTCATTTTCAATTTTCACTTTTTATTATTTTTCAGCAAAATACTTAAATAATAGCACAGACAAAACTGAATATTTAGGTGGCAGGGGATGCCATATGTGATACTTGAAATGTTCATAGATGAGCAGATATATGAATTCAGCAGTGTGAAAGGTGAATTAGGTATGCCAGCATAGAATGTGCACAAGGTCGTGTACTACAAAAGTCTAAAGTACACAAATCAAAGATCATCTGTTCTTTGCAGTTTGGGGTTCAAACCCAGGTACCACGAAGTAGGTGTGTGTCCTAGAGTAAGGGCTTCCTCTGTACCATCAGCAGAGAAATGAAAACCTCAGAAACAGCTATTCACAGGGTTGTTTAAAGAATCAAATGAGACAATGCCTGTGGGAAGAACGTGGTAAAGGTATTATTGCTATATGAGAGAGAACAAGGGACAAGGAAGAAGGACTATGTAATTTCCTGATTCCTTAGGCACTGGAAGTGATGCATGTCCTTGGCTGAGTGGAAAAGCCAGGGAAGCTGGTCTTGCTGATAAAGAGATATAAAATACCTTTGGCTTTGGTATTCATGACAATGGAATCATAACTCTATTAGTGTTTCTTTGCCATAGTTTTTCATTTCTTCATAAATTTATGTAATATACAAAATTACAAATACTATGTGTACGTGCATATGTATAATTACTATTTCATAACTGTAAACAGGTCCTCAGTGTTTCATTTTGGTTTCAGTTAATATCTTTCTCTAGTGACCATGGCCATGATTCCTTCATTGGTGGGTCCCCCTCCCGCTCAGGAATGTACGTTTAGATTTTGAGTCCCCTGTTATATGTGGGCAAACTGAGGCCCTGAGAGAAGATGCTCTGAAGATTATTCTTAAGCATGAGAGTGAACCCCACTCAATATCTTGATGCTCAGGTCCTGGTGATTCCTATTTTTTAAAAGAAATGTTTTTACTACTTCAGGATTTCTCTGTTTTGGACCCTGTTTTTCCCTCCAGGGTGACCAGAGACAGGGAGATCTCTTAGCCCACTGTTTTTGCTCCTCTACTGTCTGTGTCTAAAACATCTGGTGCCCAGCTCCTTGTCCTCACTCTCTCTTCTCCTCACCCCACCCCCCCTGCAGAGCCCAGATCCTAGGACTATTGGGGCACACTGAGCTCTATGCCCACAGGAGACAGGAGAGAGTGAGAGAGAATAGTCAGGGTTCCCCAGGAGGCCCCTGTGGACTCACAGTAGTCTGCCTTTTTCCTTGAGCTCACGTTTCCCAAACTGAGTATAATGCTGGGATGTGCCCAAGTGTCCAGTGGAGACAGCTGCTCCTTGGGAACCACTATCGTGCTCCTATTCAACCCTGTAGGAGCACACCATCAGCGTGTGTGAGAAGGGCTGGAGGCTTCCACCTTTCCCAGTGCCTTTTGGTTTCAGATCTAACACCAGTAGTGCCTAAAGAGCAGGAGGAAGGGGATATGGAGAAAGGGTCCCAGGTAAGGTGGAGTGTTTCCGTCCTGGTGTTGTGTTATCTTCATTTACTGCAGACTGCCCCAGAGATCCTAGGTTTGGAAACTGTGCCTATAGAGAGTTTGAGGAGGACCTCTTGGCTCCATTCAACCCATTTCACTTGCCTTGTTGTCCCCTGTGTGCCACCCACCACTGCTGAATCTTGCGTCTGGACCTGGGTGGCAGGATGAGACCTACCACTGGTAAGTCCCCTACCTTCCCCTCAGCCTCTTTCATGCTCCTTTCATTGCCATCACAGCATTTGTCACGGGTTGTCATTTAAAACTTATTTATTGTCTGTTTTTTTCAACTTGGCTGTAAGGCCTGGAACTATTTTGTTCACCACCATATCCCTTGAACACCAACAGTATCTGACACAGTCAATCATATTTTTCTGACTGAATGAGTGCATGAATGAATGATTTGAGTTTCCTGTGTCCTCTTGCACACTGGGCTATTGCTGATTTCAGTGCAGCAATGAATCCCATGACAGGACCCCACTCCCTGCCTTGGCCTCATTCTGTTCTCTCTCTTGGGGAAGACCTAGGGGTCTTCTTCCAGCCCCACTCCTTCTGCCCCACCCTAAGAGACCCGGGTTCAAGGGAAGCTCTGTCTAGGTTCCTTCTTGATGCATCTCTGTCTTCTTTTTGAGGCTTTAATTCTTGTTGCCATCCAGTCTGCTGGCCCCAGTGTGCTGTTTACTCTGTGTCCTCCCTCTGTCACCTGCCCTTGCAAAAGCCTGTGAACCATAAGGTGATATTCAGTGACTTTCTCTGCTTGCCCCTCTGTCCCATTCCTCACCCCTGCTCTTTCATTCCCTCCAGAAGCTCGGCATGTCCCATGACACTGGTGACCAAAACCACTGGTACAAATAATCATGGTGATGGTATGCTAACCGCTCTGAATTCCAAGTTGTTAAAGAAAGAGTTATTTCCAGGGTGAGAAAGTTGTTTCAAAAGTCAAAAAGCATGGGGCACCTGGGTGGCTCAGTCGATTAAGCATCCCACTCTTGATTTCAGCTCAGGTCATAATCTCATGGTTCATGAGTTCAAGCCCCATGTCAGTCTCTGTGCTGACAGTGTGGCACTTGCTTGGGATTCTCTTGTCTCCCTCTCTCCCTGCCTCTCTCTCGCCCTCCCTCAAAAACAAACAAACAAACAAACAAACAAACAAATATTTAAAAAGTCAAAAAGCATAAGAATAATTCAGTCAGAAGAATTGAGAGGGTTGATGTGGAGAGACAGTAAGATGCATAACAAGGCAGGGGGGATTTCAAACAGGTGCCATGTCTCTGGGGGGTTAATATACACAGACAGGTGAGCTCTCTACTAGGTGACACTGTAACAGAAATCTGAACAGCAAAATCTACAGCACAAAGAATTTGGATAGGGATGAACAGGATCTCTTACCTGAGAGAATCTTTACCAGAAATGTGTGAGGGAAACTGAGAACATACCAGGGAGTCCAGACGTTCGAGTACAGGTAATGTGTGGCCTAGACGAAAGCATGTGCTGCATAGCCAACAAAAGCCTTCGCCAGCCTACTTTGTGAAGGTTAAAGCTGCCATTGGCCTGCTTTGATGGGACACTGCATTGTCTTCTGATTGGAGAAACCAGGAGGATGTGGGACCCCTGGGCCTGAGAAAAGATGTATTCTGTAGCAAGGGAGGGAGCGGGATGCTCCAAGGGGTATCGCAGAAGCTGCACTGAGGAAAATCTGCTTGCAGCAGACACTGATGCAGAGGAAAGCTAGTTCTATGTTCAAGTTGAACCTTGCTTATGTCAGTTTTGCCTGTGTTAAACAATCAGTTTTGACAAATAAGAACTTGAGATGTAACATTATTCAATAAGTACATCAGGTCCTAAAACATGCTCCGGGGGGCATGTCCTGAGCTGTGGGCCAGATGGCTGAGTTGGACTTGGGGGGGAATGGTGGCTCAGAGTCTGGAAGCAACATGAGGAAGATGGTAGTCCATCATGGACAAAGGGGAGGGTACCAAGTTATCCAAGCTGAGCGGGGAGGCAAGGTCTTGAATAGGAAGGGAAAAGTCTGAGGTGAAATGTCCAGTAGGCTGGAGAGGGGTTGGTGGGAGGAAGGCAAGAGGGGTTTGGAGGAGGGTGTAGTAATGGGGGCTGTGCTGGAGGCCTGTTTGTGAAGGACACTGCACTGAACGGAGTGTTCCTGACTTCAGAGTCACCTCTGAATCAACGTTTTCATCCCTGATTGCAGGACTTCAAATGTTTTAGACTGTGGAACTGCAGGATGCTTTGTCACAGACACCTGTCAGGTAAGAAATATGTTGCCCTTCAGGTGGCAGTGATGGTGAATAAACCATAATAGGCCCATGGGTTGAATTTCTCATTCTTGCTCAGGCATTTATAACACCTGCAGAGTATGAGCCATGTCAATATGGGAGTGCGTAGGGAGAGATCACAATCAGGAAGGTTGTGGAGAAGCAGCCTCCTGGGGGCCCAAGCCCCCTGTCTCTCAATGAGAGATGGAGTATTGAGGGCTGAACCTCTGACTGGTCCTGTGGTAGCATTAGAGATCACGTTCGATCCTTTCTGCGGGGAAAGGACACCCTCCCTGTCTCCTACTCATCACTGCTAGTCAACAGCTGATCATGGGAACTTACTCTTTAATATATTGCTTAATTTACCATTTACTAAATACTTTTTCCATTTGCAAATGTAAGTAATAGGCTTTGGATTCTGTGTCCAGAAATTGATAGGGCACTGTGTTCATAAATTTTGTAGATTCTGTGTATTTGACATTGTGATTAAACAAATAGGTACTTGAGTCAGAAAACCCTGGATTCAAATCCCAGATGTACATTTATTAACTGCATGACTTGGGATTGAGGTCCTTAAACATCCTGAGCCTCAGTTTTTATCACCTGTGATGCGGAGATAGTCACCATCTCACAGCTTGGTCGCAGCACAGAAACCAGTGCATGGTGGCACTCAGTGAGTGGGGTCTCCCCATTCACCACTCCATGTCCACAATTCTGTATCAAAATGCTTTGACAACTGAAAGTTCTTTCTAATTTTGTGTATATGCTTGCCTTAGAAGATAAGAGAAGGAGTAGGTGTTGTTGGTGGTGTTTAAAAGAGTTTTTCCTGATCATTGATCTGAACTTACCAACTTGAGGCTCTTTGTAGCCTCTATCTCTTCTGTTAGGTGTGAATATTTATGTATTTTGCTGGAGAAATAGTATTGTACAGTATTTGGTCACAGGGTGCTGCCTAGACCCTCTGGGAGTGGATTCTGAAACACACCTGGTCACATTTTCCTTTTTCTGATAAGAAATTGGCAGGTCATGATTGCCTCATTGCTTGTCTGTTAAAGCCCACAATGCACACGCACGAGTGATCATTAAAGAACATGCATTTCCATTTGTCAAACTTTTCTTCTCAGGATTTGGAATGAAAACTCGATAGAGGTACTCATTGATTTGTTTAGCTAAGATGTACTAAGAACATACATTGTGTAAGACATGTTGCCGGGTATTGGGAGGACTATGAAGATGACAAGAGAGCGCTGCCACTGAGAAACAGGTGTTTGAAAGAAGGCTGGCACAAGAATAACTATAATGCAAGGGAGACAGGCTAACTTCCACAGGTGGGAATTCCAGGAAGAGTGAGTTCACATCTGAATGGGGGATGAAACTTCATAAAGGAGGGATATTTGAGACAGTCCCTGAAGGGGACTTCATTCTTTAACTAACACAAGAATTTGTCAGGCAATAATGGCAGGACAGGGTATTCCAAGCATAGAGAACAATAAGGAAGAGTTTGTAAAAGCAGGTTGGAGTTAACATTTGGAGAATAGCCAGTGGTCCAGTCTGGTGATAGCGTGAAGTGTGTGGCAAGAAAGAGGTAAGGGTGAGGTTGGAAGGGTAGGTGGGTAGAGCTGTGTAAGGCTAGGATAGCCAGGGGGAGTATGTGCCTGATTTAGCAGACAAGAGAAGGAATAGATGTTGTTGTTGGTTTTAAAAAAGTTTCTTCTGATCACTGAAGTAATATGCATCTAAAGGAAAAGAATTTGGAAAACAAACAAGATAAAGATTGGTATAGATATAGATACACATTGAACTGTCTATAATCCACACCCAAGATCGCCCATTAGTGATTTAAAATACATCCTTCTAGCCTTTTACTGTATGGATACAAGGTAGATGGCTAACTAGTTTGATTAATTGATCTTGAGAGTAATGTATAAATGAAATCACATTGCCTTAGATTGTTACAAAAAGAGCCTGTGGACATAATACCTTAGAAACATAAATATAACAGTAGTATGTGGGTAGATCAGATACAGAGAAATCTATAAATGAGAAAGTCATGGGGCGCCTGGGTGGCTCACATCAGTTGTGTCTGACTCTTGATTTTGGCTCTGGTCATGATCTCACAGTTCATGAGAGTGAGTCCTGTGTTGGTCTCTGTGCTGACAGTGCAAAGCCTGCTTGGGATTCTCTCTCTCCCTCTCTGTCCCTCCCCAACCTGTGCGTGCGGTCTCTCTCACAATACATAAATAAACATTAAAAAAAGGGGAATCCATTAAGAATGCTGTTGCAGTGATTAAGAGGAAACAAGTTCTTGAACTTGGGGGCTACGGGAAAAAGAAAGGGGGAGTGCAGATTAAAAAAATATTTCTTTTTTTTTTTTTTTAATTTTTTTTTTCAACGTTTTTTATTTATTTTTGGGACAGAGAGAGACAGAGCATGAACGGGGGAGGGGCAGAGAGAGAGGGAGACACAGAATCGGAAACAGGCTCCAGGCTCCGAGCCATCAGCCCAGAGCCTGACGCGGGGCTCGAACTCACAGACCGGGAGATCGTGACCTGGCTGAAGTCGGACGCTTAACCGACTGCGCCACCCAGGCGCCCCTAAAAAAATATTTCTAAGGATGGCAGTTCAAGTGGGTTAGAAGAAGGTAGGGAAAACCAGAGATCCCTTCCAGATGACAAGCCTGGATGACTGGGGGATTGCGGAATGATGAACATGATCTGGGCTTTGGGGAAGGGGAGGATTATGTGTGTATTTTTATACATGGTGAGTATATTGTGGTAGTTAGCAGACAATCAGAGATGTGGGTTGAGAATAAGAATGCTGATTTGAGATTCATTTATATTTTCTAGATTGTTATAGTTAAGGAAGAAGAGAGATTTCTGAAGGAGGAAATAGTTGAGAGAAGAACACAAAGAGCACTTGGAGTGGGCAGTCCTTGTAGTCAAGGGTGGAAGTAGTTTCAAAAATGGGTTATTCATAGCCTGAAATGTCACAGAGACCACAAGAAAGATGAGATTGAGCACAAAAGATGAAAAGAAGTCAAATATAAGGTTCCTAGCACAGTTCCAAGCACATGGAAAGAACTTCACTCACAGCAAGTATTATTACAAGGAAATGACCATTAAATATGGTAGTTTTTTTTAAATTGATAAATTATTTTATTTTATTTTTTGTTTTTTGGGTTTCTTTTATATGAAATTTATTGTCAAATTGGTTTCTATATAACACCCAGTGCTCTTCCCAACAGGTGCCCCCCTCAATGCCCATTACCCACTTTCCCCTCCCTCCCAGCTCTCCATCAACCCTCAGGTTATTCTCAGTTTTTAAGAGTCTCTTATGGTTTGCCTCCTTCCCTCTCTGTAATTTTTTTTCCCCGTTCCCCTCCCCCTTGGTCTTCTGTTAAGTTTCTCAAGATCCACATAAGAGTGAAAACATATGGTATCTGCCTTTCTCTATATGACTTATTTCACTTAGCATAACACTCTCCAGTTCCATCCACGTTTCTACAAAAAGCCATATTTCATTCTTTCTCATTGCCAAGTAGTATTCCATTGTATATATAAACCACAACTTCTTTATCCATTCATCAGTTGATGGACATGTAGGCTCTTTCCATAATTTGGCTATTGTTGAAAGTGCTGCTCTAAACATTGGGGCACAAGTGCCCCTATGCATCAGTACTCCTGTATCCCTTGGGTAAATTCCTAGCAGTGCTTTTGCTGGGTCATGGGGTAGATCTATTGTTAATTTTTTGAGGAACCTCCACACTGTTTTCCAGAGCGGCTGCACCAGTTTGCATTCCCACCAACAGTGCAAGAGGGTTCCCGTTTCTCCACATCCTCTCTAGCATCTATAGTCTCCTGATTTGTTCATTTTAGCCACTCTGACTGGCGTGATATCTTAGTGTGGTTTTGATTTGTATTTCCCTGGTGAGGAGTGATGTTGAACATCTTTTCATGTGCCTGTTTGCCATCTGGATGTCTTCTTTAGAGAAGTGTCTATTCATGTCTTCTGCCCATTTCTTCACTGGATTATTTGTTTTTCGGGTGTGGAGTTTGGTGAGTTCTTTATAGATTTTTGATACTGGCCCTTTGTCTGATATGTCATTTGCAAATATCTTTTCCCATTCCATTGGTTGCCTTTTAGTTTTGTTGATTGTTTCCTTTGCAGTGCAGAAGCTTTTTATCTTCACGAGGTCCCAATAGTTCATTTTAGCTTTTAATTCCCTTGCCTTTGGAGATGTGTCAAGTGAGAAATTGCTGCGGATGAGGTCAGAGAGGTTTTTTTTCCCGCTTTCTCCTCCAGGGTTTTGATGGTTTCCTGTCTCACATTCAGGTCTTTCATCCATTTTGAGTTATTTTTGTGTATGGTGTAAGAAAGTGGTCTAGTTTCATTCTTCTGCATGTTGCTGTTAAATATGGTAGTTAGGGAGTGTTTACAAGACCCACCAAAATTCTTACACAGAGTTGGAGTTTAACAAATGTGTTGAATGGAATGATGACTGATGGAATACAATAGAAAAAGAGTGTAGGAGTTTGATAACACCTGTCCAACTCCTGGACAGGTTAATCAGAACTTGTTAGTTCTTGCCCTTTGGGAATATATCTTCTGGACTCTGAGATTAACCATGCATGCTGGTTAGTATGCTTGAGGGGCCAGGCCAGCCATCAGAGAGCATAGTCAAGACAGGTGTTGATGGTGACTTCCCACTAAGATTTCCTGGCTTCTCATAGGTAGTACAGAGAACTGGCATCAAGTGCGATGAGTAACTTCTGTGTGGTTAGGGGATTTTTACTGCTGGGATTGTCACACCTCCATGAGTTCCAGGTCCTACTGTTTGCATTCATCCTTTTGATGTGTGTGCTGACAGTGCTGGAGAACCTGGCCATTATTACCCTCACATGACTTGACTCCTGCCTCCACTCACCCATGTACTTCTTCCTCTGTAACTTCTCCCTTATGGAGATGCTGGTCACCTCCACTGTGGTTCCTAGGATGCTGGCAGACCTGCTGTCCCTCAGAAGACCATTTCCCTGGCTGAATGCCTGATCCAGTCTCTCTTTTACTTCTCCTTGGGTTCCACTAACTTTCTGATTCTCACAGTCATGGCCTTTGATCACTATATGGCCATCTGCCACCCTCAACACTACCCAACCATCATGAATGGTCCAGTGTGTACGAAGCTGGCGGCAGTCTGCTGGGTGGTTGGCTTTGTCTCCATCATCTCCCTGATCCTGCAGAAAACACGGCTCTGGTTCTGTGGCCCTAATGTCATCGACCACCACTTTTGTGACTCTGCCCCACTTCTCAAGCTTTCCTGCTCTGACGCCTGCCACGTTGAGTGCATGGATTTCTTCCTGTCCTTGCTCTTCATGCTGGCCACCATGCTGCTGTTCATAGTGTCCTACATCCTCATTGTGGCTGCAGTGCTACACATCCCCTCTTTCTCTAGGCACCAGAAAGCCTTCTCCACCTGTGCCTCCCACCTCACTGTGGTGGTTCTGGGCTATGGTAGTGCCATCTTCATCTATGTGAGGCCAGGCAAGGGCCACTCCACACACTTCAACAAAGTGGTGGCTCTGATGACTGCAGTGGTGACCCCTTTCCTGAATCCCCTCATCTTCACCTTCCGGAATGAGAAGGTCAAGGAGGTCATTGGAGATATGACCAAAAGTCTCCTCCTCAGAGACCCAGCAGCCTGTGGATGAGAAGGCCAGAGAACACCTGTCAAATCACAGGAGTAAGGATCCTCCACTGCAGGTGGGCACCTGGGCACCCATGCTGGAGCTCCTCAGTCTCCTTCTTCATCTCTCCTGCTCCCTTTATCCCCCACTCACTCACTACAGAGAACTAATGAGCTTACATCATCTGAATGATTCCAAGGCAAGTATATGTGAGCCTGAGATAAACAAGGAGGAGATGATTTTGAGGGAGCTGTGGAGTGAAAACAGTATGATAATGTCAACTAAAAGAGAGTATCCAAATAAAACCCTCAGTCCTGGGTCTGGTACATAGTAAAAACTCTGTAGATGTGGCTATTATTATAAAAATGTGCTATTAAAATCTCTCCTTCCCAGTCTGGCTGTATGGTTTTGTTTACATTCCTTTACATTTCTTTGTCTGCAAATTCTTTGGGGGGTGTATTTCTTTCTCATGAACTGGCTTCAGAGTGTAGGATAGGGTTCTGAAAATGGGAGTTTCTCTGAGAAGAGCAGAGTGGCCTGGCATCCCCCAAAGAGAAGAAACTCCATGCCTCTCGTTAGGACCGTTTCTTTGGGGATTATTCCTGAAGCAGAAGCACTACTTATACCCAGGAGGCCCACTTCTGTCCAGCCCCTCAAAATCCCTTGTTTTTAAATAGAAATGACTCTCTAGGGGCCACTTTCTCAGCACCTTCCACAGAGAGGTCCTGAGGGCTCCAGGCCTAGACTTTATCCTTTTTATGCACTCAAGAAAGAAAGGGAAGCTGGACCATTGCTCCCACGCTGGCAGCTTTCTCCTTCACATGCATTAGCAACTGTCTTCTCTGACAGAATCTTAGGTCCATGTCCCAGAGCGAGGGCCCTCTGTGTTTGGCTTTCCCGGAAGCAGCCCGGACAGGAGGTCACCAGGGCCCTGGTGGTAAAGCAAAGATAGTGCAAGCCAGTTGAGAGGGAAGAAATGGGGTGGTATTGGGGTTATGAATAACAGGGGGGTAGGGCAAGGCGGGGGAAGGCTTTCCCTGGCAGTTTGGGAATGGTTTAGGAAGTCGGGGGAGATGTGGGAGTGGGAGTAGCTCTAGTGTCTGATTTCTCGTATCAGGGTGAATCTGTACTTGGGCTGGGATTTGCAGAACAGGACAAAGAGTAGATGCAAACTTCTTCCTACTTCTGAAGCTAGTTCTGCCTGATGAGGGAGCATAATGCAGGCTGCAGGCAAAGTACAAGCTAGAGTGTGCGTATGCGTGCGGACGCGTGCGCACGCGCGCACACACACATACACACACCAGGTGTAGGTGGGATATGTGTGATATTCCTCAGGCACTCCTGGCTGCCTATGAGCAAAGGAAAGGAAAGAAAACATATGGTTAACTGGTAGAGATCACATCATAGAGGACATGGGTCTCCATCTGTTTACAAATATCTTATTAAATGACAAGAAAAAGGCAATCTTATCAATAGCCTAATCTGCAGAAACCTGTGGACTCAGTTTCCTGGAACCCCAACCGTCACCCCTCCATAGTGATATGGGGAACAAAGGCAAGAAGGAAAAATTAGATTTCCTTATAACCTACAGCCCATTGACAAATACTTGAGGCAGGCAGAGGAAAACATTCTTCCAGGAACTCCCACTGTCTTAATGTTAATGCTTTGCTAGAGGGAAAACAATTTTAGCTTGACCATAGCTTGGCCTCCAGCATCCTGTGAGTCTTCTTTAACATATGCAAATCTCCTTGGAAACTTCTCATTTGCCTTTACCTCCCCAAATCCATAGTATGTAACCAGTCACTCTTCACGACCCCAGTGCAGCTCTTTCTGCCCACGGGCCCTGTCTCCGTGCTTTAATAAAATCACCTTTTTGCACCAAAGACATCTCAAGAATTCTTTCTTGGCCATCAACTCCGAACCCCACTACCACCCCAAAACGTCATCATGCCCACAGGATACCTATAGGAGAGGTCGTAGTCCTAATGTGTAGCATGGATAGGCCCACAGAGGGGCCACGCTGTAGAGCCACAGCTGTGGAGAAAGGGGTGGTGGAGGGGAACACGTCTGGGGGCCCCCACCCAGAGGCATGAGTCTCTGGTTATTACTGGGGAGCTTGACATCCAATTAAGCTCTTTTTTTAACTACCATAGGACAAATTACCATTTGTGGGTCTCTCCAAAAGGGGGCAGATACTTTTGATTCTGTGGTAAAGGGCAGCAGGGAAAACAGTTTTTCATCCTTAGAACTTTCTCTCCTCCACCTCTCAAGGGACTAATTGCTTACTCTCTTTGCAAACTTGGTGAAAAAACTTAAGAACTAAATGGGAAGCAATTATCTCCTTCTGATATGCAAACACTTTCCTTCAGCTTTTCCTCCTAAAGTAATCAGCACACAAATCCGCTCAGATTTGCCTCCTGAGAGATTCCTTCCTGCTGCTACTCTCTCATTTCTGCACATTCCCTTAAAAAATTAAAAATAATCAACAGTCTACAGCCATCTATTGCCTCTTTTTCATGGTGTGATCTTAGCAGTGAGATATCTGACTGGTCAGATTGGGAGGGTATAGCTTGCCTTGGGGCTCCACAGTAATCACCCCCTCATACAGCATCACACAGTCATGATGATGAGGGAGCTTGGGGCAAGCTGAGGGCAAAATACAGGCTAGCACCCTGCCCCCCACCCCCTCAGGTAGAATATTTGTGATATTCCTCAGACACTCCTGGCTACCCAAGAACAAAGGAACAAAGGAAAGGGGTTTAAATGCTTGCTGTGGTAATGCCGGAAACTAAGACAAATGAAAAATTAAATTCCCTTACTGCCTATAGCCCATTGACAAGTCCTTGAAACCGGCAGAGTGACCTCCCTGTAGGAGCTCAGCTGCCTCAAGGATGACACTTTGCTGGGGGGAAAAGAGAACCTTAGCTTAACATTATCCCAACATCAAGGATCCTGTAAGTCAGTTTCCTTTATCTCAACTGTCCCAAGATATATGCTGGCAATCACACTCCAAGCTTATGGCCCCCTGATATATATCTGAAGGGTCTCATGACCGAGGTTGTATTAAATGGTAATAAATGGCATTTCCCTAGCAACAGCTAGCCTCTCAAGGTCCT
This sequence comes from Panthera leo, assembly GCF_018350215.1. Classification (NCBI taxonomy): domain Eukaryota; kingdom Metazoa; phylum Chordata; class Mammalia; order Carnivora; family Felidae; genus Panthera; species Panthera leo. The sequence goes on along the minus strand of NC_056680.1, from coordinate 155,591,409 downwards.
GGAGACCTTGCTTCCAAAATTCCTTAGAGACATACTCTATCCCTGACGCCTTCCCAACCTGAGAGTATATAGTGAGTTACCCATCATGACCCCAGTGCAGCTCTTCCTGCCCATGGGTCCTGTCCCCATGCTTTAATAAAATCACCTTTTTGCACCAAAGACATCTCCAAGAATTCTTTCTTGGCCTTTGACTCCAGTCCCTACGAAACCCCCATCACCCCAAAACTTCATCAATGACATTCCCAACAAAATTACCTGTGTGATGCTTGGAACAGCACTGTCCTCTCCCTTAATACAGAATGCTGAACCTCGGGCCCCACTCTAGACCTGCTGAAACAGAATCTGCATTTTTTTAAAGTTTATTTATTTATTTATTTTGGGGGGGGAGGGGTAGAGAGAGGGAGAGAGAATCTCAAGCAGGTTCTGCACTGTCAGCACAGAGCCTGATGTGGAGCTTAAACTCACGAGTTGTGAGATCATGACCTGAGCTGAGAGTCAGACCTGACCAAGAATCAGATGCTCAACTGACTGAGCCACCCAGGCACCCCACAGATCTGCATTTTAACAGACCCCCTGGATGATTTATATGCACCCTAATATTTGAGGAGCACTGATCTAGACAATCTGTTGGTGGAAGTTTCAATCAGGAAATTGTGTACGAAAGTCCTTGTCTTGGTGGCAATACTGTGAAAGGCACTGGAAGGGGGCATGTGCTTGCGATTACCGGAGCCATCCTCCCTTCAGGACTTTTATCCCAGGGCCTATTTCTGGAGATGGTAACCAGGATTTAAGCCCTGAGACTTTTATTCTGGTCTGACTTTAAACTACTTCTTCTCCTTTTATTCTTCCTCTTCGTCCTCCTCCTCCACTTCCTCCTCCTCTTTCTCCTTCTTCTTTGAAAGAGCTCAAGCTCGAACTCATGTGCGTGAGGGAGGGAAAGAAGGAGAGGGAGAGAGAGAATCCCAAGCAGGCCCCGTGCTGTCAGTGCAGAGCCTGTGGCGTGGCTCAACGTCATGAACTGAACTGTGTGATCATGACCTGCGCCGAAATCAAGAGAAGGATGCTTAACCAACTGAGCCACCCAAGTGCCCCATGACTTTAAATTTCTTGAGAAACTTAGGCCAATGGTCCAGCCTGTGATTTGCTGTTAGAATTCTGTGTGGCCTTGACCTAGAGATGTTTTGGTTCCATACATTTGTCTTAATGTGACAGGGACTCTCAGTGTGCACAATATCAGATAAGACATAAGCCTGGTTAGACTTAAGCCAAGAAATACTGATAACAGACTTTTCCATCTTGCTGGAAGGAATCTAAGGACACCAGTTCTAGGGCAAAGTGGGTGTATGCAAGTCTCCCCAGGTTTAGAGTCACGATGTGACTAAATCATTGCCTCTTGGAATTGCAAGGCAGTGTGTGGGCCATCCAGGCACACCTCCTCTCACTGCAGGCCTCCCCGCTGTGGGACACTTCGCAGGTCAGCAAGGAGACCTGCTGGAGCCAAGTCTAGGCATGGCGCACTCCCAGCTGCGAGGCAGCCCCTGTCTTTGCTATAGCGGTCTCAGTTTTAAGATGAAACCTTATGTCCAGCCATTGAACTATTTCTAGACCTCTCACCCGCTGTCCACATTGCTTCCTCTGGTCCCTGTTGTTAAGTGGGTCTTGGAACTGGTTGTGGCACTAGGATAGACTGCTAACTGGATAGAGTGCAGTGGGATAAGTTCTTCTTATGTGTTGTTTACTTCTTTCTTTTAATTATTATATGAAATTTATTGTCAAATTAGTTTCCATACAACACCCAGTGCTCATCCCAAAAGATGCCCTCTTCAATGCCCATCACCTACCCTCCCCTCCCTCAGTGTTACAGTGTCTACTCATATTCCAAATTCATCTGCAAACCTTGTTCCCAAAGACAGCTAGCATTTATTGAACATCTGTGTCCTAGGCATAGGAGATACAAAGGCATGTAAGAAATGGGACCTAACTTAAGGAGCTCAGAATTTTGTGTGGGAAAACAAAACTATGTAGTTAGTTACTAAGATATGCAAAGCACCCTGGAAATACAGGGAGGGGGTGCCTGATTTTCCTTGGTTAAATTGAAAGTATTCTCAAACATGGTATTATCTGAGTTGAGCTTTGAAGTATGAAGAGCCACTTCACAGTCTGAGGAGGGGAAATGTGAATTCCAGAGAGAAGCAGCCGATATGTAAAATAATGTAGACATAAAAATGGCATGTTACATGGGCAATGAAAGCACAGGGAGATGGAATTAATGAATGACTCTGGAGAATGGTCCTGGATATTTTCACAAAACAGATCCAGGTCTCTCAGGGGGAATTTGTAAGTGTCCTCTGAAGGATAATGCACTCACTGAACTCACAGGACACAACTGTTTTACAACGAACTTGGGAGTGGGTACAGAGGGCATTGATGTGGAAACCTTTGCACGCTTGGGCAATTATACTGTATTCACAAAAGGTACTGTTTCTCTTCAGTGCTGGAATTTTATTGTTTGCAGTTTTGAACATGACCCAAGGAAGTTCAGAAAGAGCTTAGGAATAGTTCTGTGAAAGGACAGTTCCTTGAAGTTTGCTTCCATAGGACTTGGGATGTATCTGACTCAAGGGAAGGAGAATGACAAAGATTCTGGGTTGAATGGGGAACAGGATCCAAGGGAAAACCCAGAGGCAGAATGCTACAGTGATGCTCTGGAGCCCTCTCGAGAACTGACTGTTAAGTTTTCAGGAAAGTAACAGAACATTATTAAAAATTAAATAGTAGAATCTTACAATCAAACAGATTATGTGAAAAACAAAGGTAACAAGAATTCAAAACTCATAATTACTTCACTACGTTTTACTTTTATCTATGCTACTGAAGGTGTTGGCCTCATGTTAGTAGTTTGAAACTGGACTGGATGGGGGTGAAACTGACACCAGGGAAATTGGTAAATACTGGAGGTCAGAAAATGCTACAATTAGAGAGAGGGTGGTTAAACATTTACCAGCAGACCACTGGACCACTGCCACCTTTCTTCAGTATCTGTGAGGCATTGTTGGAAGGACCATATTTATATTCAGAAAGTGAGAGCATAAATAAGTGGTGAACTGGACTGATGTCAACATGGTCCCTATAGACAACACTGAAATTTCCCAACTTGGCCTTAGAGGGTTTTACACCTTACCAAACTTCCAAAATCCTGTGTATGCAGGGACTTGTTGCTACCTGCTGGCCACTGCAGGACCCAAGCCTGACTTGTATTTGAAACATGATTCAATTCCTTTATCTTCCTTCATCAAAATTCCCATACTCTTTCTTGCTCCCTTGTCCTGCCAACCAGACGAAATATTTTTGCTTTTTGGCTTCCTATTGGGATTTACATGTGTGACAATTGCTTTTTTTTTTTTAAGTTTATTTATTTTGAAAAGAGAAAGGCAGAGAGGGAGGGGGAGAGAGAATCCCAAGCAGGCTCTGCACTGACAGTGCTGACTCGGGGCTCGATCCCACCAACAGTGAGATCATAACCTGAGCTGAAATCAAGAGTTGGCTGCTTGACTGACTGAGGCACCCAGGCGCCCCAACAATTGCTTCTTATGTTAGCCATTCAGAGTCCTGTATTTCTTCTGGTTGCTTACTGGAACATGGTGTCTCTGCAACTGGGATGCCAGGCAAATGGAGGTACCTTGGGGTAGGGCAGGCATTGTAGAGTCCTGAAATCTTGCCTTGATTCTACCTATAATTAAATCAGTTCTGGGTGTTACAGTCCTGTCCTCCTACCACCCTGCAATTATGTTCCATTGAAACCACTTCTGTGGAGTGGGAAGGCTGTTGCCTTCTGTCAAATGCTCTTATAGCAAATGATCTTATGAGACTAACAATGAACTCAATTGTTCCCATCTCCTGAGAAACATGGTATTACAGATATTCCCTGCTTTTTGAAAGCTTTTGTTGCACCGCTTCACTTTTCCAAAAGACCTACATTAGTAACTGTTTTCACTAATCTTAAGAAATTGGGGCACACCTGGGTGGCTCAGTTGGTTAAGCATCCGACTCTTGATTTCAGCTGGGGTCATGATCTCACAGTTAGTGAGGTCAAGCCCTGCCTTGGGATTTGAGGATTTGCATTGGATGCGAAGCCTGCATGGGATTGTCTCTCTCTCTCTCACTCTCCCTCCGCCTCTCCCCTGCTTGTGCTCTCTCTCTCTCTAAATAAATAAACATTTTTAAAAAAGAAATTGGAAGAGGATTTTTGCTTTTATAAGAAAAGGAGAAAAGCAGAAATAACGCTGGGCATTTGTTCTGCACAAGCTGTTGCAGAGGTAGTGCACACCCCAAGCAGTGAGCGTGGCACCACCAAACTTCTTTCCCAGGAACCACACTCAGTGTGTCAGCATCCAGCTGCCAGAGCTGTGACCTGAGTGAGCATCCATGCTTTCTCTTGATTTACTTTGTGCGTCTGTTAGCAAGATGTGTCCTAAGACACCAGAAAAGCCTATGAGATTATTTTTTGTGTTTCTGGGAATGCTCAAAAAATGTTCATACAAATTAATGGTAATTGCTTCTTTGCTTTATGCCATTTCAGTTTAGGAGAGGTTTCATAAGAATGCTGTATTTTTCGATGGTGGGTGGGGCAGGGGGAACCTGTGTAGCAAAGGAAGTGGGAATCTACCTGGCAATGAACGTAATGTCTGGGCTGAATAAAACTATTTCTTGCACGTACAAGTGTTATCTGCTATCTTTCAAATGTTTGTGGATACTATTACAATAAATGGAATACAAATATTTAAAAGTGACTGATTCTACAATTGCTTTCTGACAGTATGTTTCTTTCAAGTGATGGGTATGGAACATCCAACTATTGTTATGAAGGAGTTGCTAGAATTACTGCAATTGCAATTGTATACACCTGATGGGAACCAGACGGCTATACCCTGAATTAGAGGCTGGAGGAGTCTACATGGAGTGGCTTCAGATCCTGGAGATTCCAACATTTAATAAACCCAACTCTGAAGAATTTCTGAGGATGAAGAGGTGGAAAAGAAGTTTGAAGAAACAGATTCTACTGTTAGCTCTGCCATCACTTTGACCAGTTCTTTTTTTTCTCAACTATATTTTTCCTTCTCTTGAGTGTGTCAAAGTACTGTCTAGCTGCAGCCCAAGAATTGGCATTTCCCTTCTGGGCTGTCTTTATGACACTCATTTTAAGTGGGAGAACCCCTTCTCAAAACGTGTTAGAATTCATTATAGCTTTTCCTGTCTCTCGCAGGTGGAGAAAACTTTTGAGGTTAGAATCCACATTTCTTTGATCTCTAATGACCAGTGCTAAGCAGAGTGCTTTGCTCATGGTGAGTGATAAGTGATTCTTTATTTAACTGAATTTTACTATGAGGATAAAACCAAATGGAAAACATGTATAAAGTGGTTTATAAAGTGTGAATATATATGTGTATATACACACATATAAAAAACTAAGTCATTATCGGTAAAGTTAATCTTACTTTCTTATCCTCCTTCCACTTATTCTATAAATATTTACTCTCTGAGGTGGTGAGCAGAGGATAATTAGAGAAAATAAATCCGTTTGGGCAACAGCAAACATCAGTCATTGCTCTGATATGTCATTGAGGAGATGCAACACTTTCAACCAGAAGCTGAAACCAGGAACCTAAAGACACTCTCTGATTTGGGTGAGGGCCAGTTCAGCAAGCAAGAAATGAGTGTTTTGGAAAGTCAGACAAAGGGACACTTCTGTTAGGAGGGGCTTAGCCTGAGGTGACACTGGAAGTGTATAATGAGAACCAAAGGGCCACCAAGTGGGCCACATCTCCAAAGCTAGACACTATGTGTCCACCAAAAGAGCGTACAATTCCCTGCCTTGTTTATTTTCACATAGTAGACTTGTAAAACTCTGGACATTTGTGGTAAATTAGTAGTTTTTGTTGTCTTAAAATAAGTGGGGCTAGGAGTACTCTCTTGATGAGTGAAGTCATTCATCATCATTTACTGAGAAATGCAGTTTGGTAAATTAAAATGTATTTGTAGAAACAGGCAGAATATTTTAAATTGGGGCTGCTTTACAAAACCCAGGATAGTTAAAAGCTAAGAGAAAACCATGAGTCTGAGGTCAAAGTAGTTGGAGACTTTTTAAAATTTCAGATTATAGTTGGGAGGGAAAGAGAGTGGAGCTGATGTTTCATCCCAAATCTTTCAGGAATTTCACACACACACACACACACACACACACACACACACACACAGTGGATAATATTTCTTGATCGGAGAATACTTCTTGGCTGCTGTCCTTGAATGGAAAGCCCATGTACTGCCTTGTATTGAAAGTCTTACCTCTGGCTCCCCAGGCTTTGAGCTACTTTCAGAGTTCTTGTAGCTACTAGTGAGTATGGGGAGCGCTTCCATGGTGGCCTGTGAGAGCCAGACAGGGTAGCACTGGGGACTCACTGTAGTTACCACACAGAAGCACAGAGGAAAAACCCTAAAGAAATTCAGGTAGTAGTCTTCCCACCCAGTCTGGTACTCTGCCTCCTCACAGACCTACTTGACTAAAGCTGGCCAGGTTCCTCAGGCTCATCATAGCGCCTTGTAGAGGCCTTTAAGCCTCTGCATCTGCCCCCGTAGCACTGCCTTGACTGTCTCATTGCAGAGGGTAAGGATAAAGATATTGAGAAAGGGGGTGAGGACTGATGTCACCAAGGCTATGGTCTTGTTGACTTCCATATAATGTTCTTTGCCAGACCTGACATGAAGGAAGATGGTGCCAGACCTGTAGCCAATGAAGACCAGGGTGAGGTGGGATCCACAGGTTGAGAAAGCCTTCTGATGGCCGCTAGCAGAGGGGATCCTCAGCACGGTGGTCACAATATAGCCATAGGAGATGAGGGTAACCAGGAAGGAACTGAAGACAAAGGCTAAGGCCATCACAAAGTCCCAGAATTCCTGCAGGCTGGTGTCTGAGCAGGACAGTTGCAGCAGAGGTGCATTGTCACAGAAGAAGTGGTTAATGATGTTGTCATGGCAATAACTGACATAAGCCTGGAAGAAGATAGTGGGCACCATGGCTAAGAAAGGAGCTGCCCAGGAAGCCCCTGCCAACTGGATATACACATCCCAGCTCATCAAAGTTCCACAGCGTAGTGGATGGCAGATGGCCACAAAGTGGTCAAGAGCCATGTCTGACAGGATGAGGAAGGAGGTGGAACCCAGGGAAAAGTAGAAGTAGAACTGGGCCATGCAGCCATTGAAGGAAATGACTTTGCAGGGGACCAGCAGGTCTGAAAGCATCCTAGGCACTGTAGTTATGGTCACCAAGGTCTCCAGCAGTGAAAAGTTACCCGGGAAGAAGTACATGGGAGTATGTACGTTGGTGTTGGCTGTGACTGTGACTATGATGACAGTGTTTCCCATGAAGGCAAGAAGATAAAGCATGAGGAAAGGCCCACACAGCAGAACTTGCAGCTCACCAAAAGAGGAGAAGCCCAAGAGCACAAATTCAGAAGGGTGGCTCAGATTTGTCATGATCCAGGAGCTGGGTGCCTGTATGGGAAGGAAACGAGAGAGAGAGAGAGAGAGAGAGAGAGAGAGAGAGAGAGAATCACTGATCATGAAACAAAATGAACAGGGAGAGCAAGACAAGTAGATGGTCAGCGATAAACAGAGAGATAACAGAAAGTGATAAACAGAGAGAGAAACAGAAAGAAGGAGATAAACAGAATGAGAGTATGAGAGCATCATACATTTAGGGAGTCTTAGAACTAAAAGCATTGAAAGCCATTGATATGGAGAGAGAAAAACAGAGAGGAGTGGATTAAGGAAGACAACACAGCAGCAGACATCAACATTTCTGGAGAAGGAAAGAAGAAAACAAAATTGGAACACAATTAAGAAAGGAAGACCAAATGTATGAGAGGGAGAAACAGAAAGATAGGGAGGGGAGGAAACATGGAAAGAAAGAGAGAATTAGTATAAGTCACCCCCAAGTCCTTACGTATGGGTTGGTACTGGGGGAGGGGGTCTGTGTCATGACTCAGAGACTGTGAACCAAGATTCCTTTTAAAGGGTCCATTCAAGTCTTTCTGGGCTATGTCTCTATTGAGGACTCTCACTCATTCACATTTCTCTAGCTATGATCATGAAATTAATGGGAAGTCAGAGTTTTGTGTTAATAAATTAGGTTCCTTTGGTGGTGGTGGTGGTGCTGGGCTCTAGTATATGCATTCAAGATGGAAAGCAGAAAAGACATACAGGGTCATGGAGATAAACCTCAGAACCAGGCGGCTGCCCTGCCAGTGATGAGAAGATCATTAGCATCCGACCTCCTGGTGCTGTTTTGCTGCTGCAGTGTGTCCCTTCCCCTCCTGACTCCTCTCATTCTTGCATGGTGGTTTGGGGCACAAGCTGTGAACCTGTGTTTGAATTCTGATCTGAAACTTGTTTGTGGAACATAAATCTTCTCTTTATAACATGCTCTCTGAACCTCAGTTTACTCAGCTATAAAATGAAGATAATGATAGTACTGGGTTTCTAGGGCTTCTAGGGCTATTGTGAAGATTAAATGAGTGAACTACTTAGTATAGTGACAGGCACATACCAAGTGCTCCACAAACAACTATGGTCATTGCTATCATTATCCTATGGCTGCCAATGATCTGCCAAAAATTTCTGTCCCATCATCTCTCCACACTTCCTGAAGGCCAACAGATGGTGTGTGTGTGTGCGTGTGTGTGTGTGAATATTTTTACAACTTTATGCTGCCTTAGACTTTAAGTTCACTGAAAGGATACCTTTAAATTTTTCCAATTGTCAAAGGAAATAAACACTATAATACAAACTATCAGAAGTGGAAAGAGCAAAGCTGTGAATAGTTATACTCTGGCTCTCTCTCTGGCCCCATTAAAAGCTTCATCTGAGGCTGTGACTTGGCCACTAGCAATGGCCTTCCAATTTAAAGAAGAGGCTTTGTCCCTCCATTAGCTTCTATCCATCCTACTAATAAACCCTAACAGTAGGTCTAAAATCTACATCCAGAACTGATCAATTGAAACCCAATTTTGATGTCTGTGCTGCACAGGAGCTCAACCCATATGCAAACCTAAGCCACTTACTTTGAGTGTTTTCTTGAGCTGCTCACATTAAGAAATTCACGTCTGGAGATTTCTGCCTAATGGGTTCACTCTGTAACATGAGTGACATGAGATATGTGGTCCACTACCCTTGGTTAGTGTGTTACAGCTGGCAGGAGTAGTAAGGGGCTTCTGTACTGCTAGGTGAGTGGCTCCACAAGCTACAATATCTCCAGTCCTCTACTGATTTCCTAATTAAAGACTTACCCCGTGTCACCATAAAGCCCTGGGCAGCAACTTTGATGAGACCAGAGGAGAAAGGTGCTGTCTTTGCCCCTTTCCTCCCAACGATAAGTGTTCTTGATTCTCTCTACCCACCATGTCTCCAAGTCCCTGGTTTCTTGATGTGGTTTAGAGCTAAGCATACATTGGATGGAAAAGACTCCAGCAGTGTTCTTCAGGGGAATGATGGGAAAACAAGGAATACTCTGGGGATTAAGAGGCACTATTGTTTTTCTTTAGAATAATGAGAACTCCTTTGTTCTGAGTAAGTAACATTTGAGAAAAAGATGTGAATGAAGAAAGGGATAGAGACCTAGATACACCTAAGCAGCTGATGGCTTAGGTTGGTCCATGGCAGTGCTTGCTTTCTGACCCTTCCTGGATTAAAATTATGGCAGACTGGATAGATAGTGAGGGTTAGATACAGTTTTCATTTGGAGATTTTGTCTCCCTCCCAGATCCAGGATTTTGAGATCAGGAGAAGTAGGGAATGTAGGTATTGGACCACATCATGCTCTTGTCTGAACTCTCCAGTGTCATCTGTAGAAGTTGGGGAATTGAAACAGTAAGCTTAAGAAGAGATATCCTCCTCTTGGAGCCATGGCCGCTGATAGAAACATCTTGGGAGCTGAGCAACCTGAAGGGCCTGTCTCTGACTTTTGTGAGAAGATGTACACCTTAGGGAGGGATGAAGGTGAAGGCAACATAGCATAGATAAAGGATCAAGCTCCCCAGTTAACTCTGAGTAACATCCTTCACGTCAGAGAAGTTCAGACTTTATAGATGCCACCCAACTTAGCCCCACCCACAGACAAATAATAACAAAGGGATATGAAGCAAAAGCTTTCCTATGAAGACAGTACAAGTGGATCCCAAGTTTAAAACCCACAAAGCTGGACAGATGGCCTGGCAATCTTTCTGTAGGACCTGAGTCTAGAACTGAGTTTTTAGGGCAAAGCTTTGATTGCAAGGAAGATTTTATGTCTGGACAGAAATGGGGGATAATGTAGAAAGGAGCATATTGCTACTCACTCAACACTTAGTATATACTATTAAAATAAATTGAAAATACATGCCTGAGTCTGTGTCTGAATTCTCTGTACTATTTCATTGGTGTATATGTCTACTGATCTACATGATATCATGTCAATAACATACTGTCTCAATTATTGTAGCTTTGTAAGAAGTCTTTAAGTAAGATTTGTGAGTCCCCCAGCTTTGTGCTTTTTAAAAATTATTTGGCTACTCTAGAACCTTTACATTTACATATAAATCTTAGAGTCACCTTCTCAATGTTAAAGCCAAAATAACAGTTCTGGGATTTGAAAAAAAAATTTATTTGAGAGAGAGAGAGAGAGAGAGAGAGAGAGAGAGAATGCACATGAGCAGGAGAGAGTGGCAGAGGGAGAAAGAGAATCTTAAGCAAGCTCCATGCTCAGCACTCAGTGCAGAGCCCGAAGTGGCACTTGATCTCACAACACTGGGATCATGATCATGACCCGAGCTGAAATCAAGAGTCAGACACTCAATGGACTGAGCCACCTAGGTGCCCCACGGCTCTGGGATTTTGGTTGAATTTGTGTTGAACCTTTAGACTAGATTAGAAAGAATTGGCTTTATAATAAAATCGAGTCTTCTGATTTGGAATATTTCTTCATCTATTTAGGTCTTTAATTTCTTTCAGTAATGTTTTATGACTTTATTTCTTGCACATAGTTTGTTAAATATATCCTTTAGTCTCTCATATTTTTGGATACTATTGTATATTATAGATTTTATTTCCATTTCTAATGTTTATTGCTGGTGTATAGCAATACAACAGATTTTTATATACTTAGCCTTTGTCCTGTGACCTTAATAACAACTTGTTAGTTCTAGTATTTTTTTGTGGACATTTTAGGATTTTTTACGTAGAAGGTTATGTCATATGTAAATAAATAGTTTTATTATTTTTATTTTCTAATTCTATGCTTTTTATTTCATTATCTTGCTTTATTGCATTAGCTAAGACTTCCAATACAATGTTGAATAGAAGTAGTGAGAATGGATATCATTGCCTTCCTTCCCATCTTTCCTAAAGGGAAAGCATTCAGTCTCCCCACAGCCTCCCCACAGGCAAAGGTCCCAGTAGACCACCAATTATAGCCATGTTTGCTCGTGTTGGAACAAGGATGCTAGGGTACCATGAAGCCTGATGCCAGATGTGTGTTGTGCTTTACCATAATCCCTGAACCACTGCTGATACATGATTGCATGAAATGTTTCTGGGGTGGACTGGCAACGGGATGCAGTCTCTGGACCTCTGCAGTGGCACAGTTGTGTGAGTGTTCCTGGGGGCAGGCTGGCACCCCACGATTCCTTGGCGAGACCCTCCTCTAGAGGGTCGGAGCAGGTTCAAACTGAAGGGCCCTAGAAGTGAGAGGTTTAGAAACACAGCCCTATATGAGATAAAATTTGGGAGAGAAGTGCTTCTTGGTAGGCTGAAGGCTTGGTCATGGACAGTGTAGAAGTGGGGAGTGGATGGAAGCCAGAGAAAAAGGAGGGGTGCTTGATTGCTGGTTGGTGATAACACAGAAAATGGGTGATGCCATTTTCACCTCTCCTGTGCATGTGCATACACGCATACATGAGCCAAACTGATCCACCCAAGTAAGCTAAAGAGAGCCACCTAGTGGAGAACCGAGCCATTACACCAAACCCTGACCAACTGTGCCAACGAAGCCCTAGAGGACCATCACAAGTCTCTCCACTTGCTTAGTTTACAGACTATAAAGTGCTAAATAGTTTGACTTCTGGGGAAACTGGATGTAATTTTACTCAGATTTCATTCTGTTTGCTGGTCTATCCATTTTTTTCTTTTCTTATTCTTGGATAGAGAAAGAGAAAAAAATTATTTTTATTTTCCATTTTTGTAAAAAACATTTTTCTTCATTTTTTCCTACTATATTTATTTGTGTGTGTGTGAAGTTTTTAGTCTATTTTACTTTCTTCATTTAATTTTACTCTATTTTATTGTATACAATTACAAAAATTTTAAAAATGTTTTCTTACTGTTTTTCACCTTTATTTCTTTTCTTTCTTTTGCCTTTTTCCTCCTCTATTCTACCAAGCTTCTTTCAACAACCAGACCAAAACACACCAAGGATCTAGCTTCCTTTACTTGATTTTTTGTGTTGTTTTTAATTTTTTTAATTTACTTATTTATTTTATTCTTTTTCTTCCTCCAAAATGATGAAATGAAGGATTTCACCCCAAAAGAAAGAACAGGAAGAAAGTCCTGACAGCCAGGGACTTAATCAACACAGATATAAGCAAGATGTCTAAACCAGAATCTAGAATCATGATCATAAGAATACTAGCTGGGGTCAAAAAAAACATAGAATCCCTTTCTGCTAAGATAAAAGAAGTAATATCTAGTCAAAACGAAATTAAAAATGCTATAACTGAGATACAATCTCGAATGGATGCCATGGAGGTAAGGATAGATAAAGCAGAGCAATGATCAGTGATATAGAAGACAAACAAGGAGAATAATGAAGCAGAAAAAAAGGAGGGGGAACTAAGGCAAAAGAGCACAATATAAGAATTAGAGAACTCAGTGACTCATTAAAAAGGAATAACATCTGAATCATAGGGGTCGCAGAAGAAGAGAGAGAAAAAGGGGTGGAAGGTTTATGTGAGCAAATCATAGTAGAAAGTGTTCCCAACCTGGGGAAAGACACAGACATCAAAATCTGAGAAGCACAGAGAACCCCCATTAGATTCAACAAAAAACGACCATCAACAAGGCATATCATAGTCAAATTCACAAAATACACAGATAAGTAAAGGATTATAAAACAGCAAGAAAAAAGAAAGTCCTTAACCTATAAGGGAAGACAGATCAGGTTCACAACAAACCTATTCACAGAAATCTGGCAGGCCAGAAAAGAGTGGCAGGATATTTTCAACATGCTGAATCATAAAAGAAAATATGTAGCCAAGAATTCTTTATCCATCAAGGTTGTCATTCAAAGTAGGAGAGACAAAGAGTTTCCCAGACAAACAAAAACTAAAGGAATTCATGAGCACTATACCAGCCCTGCAAGAAATTTTAAGGGGGACTCTCTGAGGGGAGAAAAGATGAAACAAAACAAAAAAGGTTTAAAGTAAGAAAGACTAGAAAGGACCAGAGAACACCACCAGAAACTCCAACTCTACAAACAACACAATGGCAATAAGTTCATATGTTTCAGTACTCACTCTAAATGTCAATGGACTAAACTGTCCAATCAAAAGACATAGAGTAACAGAATTGATAAGAAAACAAGATCCATCTATATATGCTGCTTACAAGAGACCAATTTTAGACCTAAAGATACCGTCAGATTGAAAGTAAGGGGATGGAGAACCATGTATCATGCTAATGGTCACCAAAAGAAAGCCAGAGTAGCCACACTTATATCAGACAATCTAGATTTTAAAATAAATCCTATAATAAGAGATACAGAAGGGCATTATATCATATTTCAGGCACTTTAGATTTTAAAATAAATCCTGTAACAAAAGACAAAGAAGGGCATTGTATCATAATCAAAGGGTCTATCCACCAAGATCTAACAATTATAAACATTTATGCCCCCAGTGTGAAGAAACACAAATATATAAGTCAATTAATCACAAACATAAAGAAACTCATTGATAATAATACCATAATAGTAGGGGACTTCAGCACCCCAGTTTCATCAACGGACAGATCATCTAAGCAGAAAACCAACAAGGAAACAATGGCTTTGAATGACACACTGAACCAGAGGGACTTAACAATTATATTCAGAACATTTCATCCTAAAGCAGAGGAATACACATTCTTTTCGAGTGCACATGGAACATTCTCCAGAATAGACCACATACTGGGACACAAATCAGCCTTTAACAAGTACAAAAAAATCGAGATCATACCGTGCATATTTTCAGACAACAACACTATGAAACTCGAAATCAACCACAAAAAATTTGGAAAGGTAACAAATACTTGGAGACTAAAGAACATCTTATTAAAGAATGAACGCGTTAAGCAAGAAGTTAAAGAGGAAATTAAAAAGTGCATGGAAGCCAATGAAAATGATAACACCACAGCCCAAAACCCCTGGGATGCAGCAAAGGCAGTCATAAGAAGGAAGTATATAGAAATCCAGGCCTTCCTAAAGAAGGGAGAAAGTTCTAAGATACACAACCTAACTTTACATCTTAAAGAGCGAGAAAAAGAACAGCAAATAAAACCCAAAGCCAGCAGAAGACAGGAAATAATAAAGATTAGAGTGGAAGACAATGCTATCGAAAAATGAAAAAAACAACAACACTAGAACAGGTCAATGAAACCAGGAGCTGGTTCTTTGAAAGAATTAACAAAATTAATAACCCCCTACCCAGTTTGAAAAAAAGAAAAAGGAAAGGACCCAAATAAATAAAATCAGGAATGAAAGAGGAGAGATCATAACCAAATACTGCAGAAATACAAGCAATAATAAGAGAATATTATGAGCAATTATATGCCAATAAATTTGGCAATCTGGAAGAAATGGACAAATTCCTAGAAACATATAAACTATCAAAACCAAAACAGGAAGAAAGACTAAACTTGAACAGACCAATAACCAGTAAGAAATTGAATTTGTAATCAACAAACTCCCAAGACTTAGGACCAGATGGTTTTCCAAGGGAATTCTACCAAATATTTAAAGAAGAGTTAACACCTATTCTTTTGAAGCTGTTCTAAAAAATAGAAATGAAAGGAAAATTTCCAAACTCATTCTATGGGGTCAGCATTACGTTGATTACAAAACCAGACAAAGACCTACTGAAAAGGAGAACTGAAGACCAATTTCCCTGATAAACATGGATGCAAAAATTCTCAACAAGATACTGGCCAACTGGATCCAATAATACATTAAAAGAATTATTCACCACAATCAAGTGGGATTTATACCTGGGATACAGGGCTTGCTCAATATCTGTAAATCAATCAATGTGATACATCACACTAATAAAAGAAAGGACAGGAACAACATGATCCTCTCAGTAGATGCAGAGAAAGCATTTGACAAAATATAGCATCCTTTCTTGACAAAATCCCTCAAGAAAGTAGGGATAGAAGGATCATACCTCAAGATCATAAAAGCCATATATGAGAGACCCACTGCTAATATCAGTCTCAATGGGGAAAAACTGAGAGCTTTCCCCCTAAGGTCAGGAACATGACAGGAATGTCACTTTCACCAGTTATTCAACATAGTTTGGAAGTCCTAGCCTCAGCAGTCAGACAATGCAAAGGAATAAAAGACATCCAAATCAGCAAGGAGGAAGTGGAACTTTCACTCTTGACAGATGACATGATACTCTATATGGAAAACCCAAAAGATTCCACCAAAAAACTGCTAGAACTGATTTATGAATTCAGCAAAGTCACAGGATATAAAATCAAGTACAGAAATTGGTTGCATTTCTATACAACAATAATGAAGCAACAGAAAGAGAAATCAAGGAATCAATCCCATTTACAACAACAGCATCAAGACCCATAAAAAACTAGGAATAAACCTAACCAAAGAGATGGAAAATCTATACACTGAAAACTATAGAAATATTATGAAAAAAACTGCAGACACACACACACACACAAATGGAAAAATATTCCATGCTCATAGACTGGAAGATCAAATATTGTTAAAATGTCAATACTACACAAAGCAACCTACATATTTAATGCAATCCCTATCAAAATAACACCAGCATTCTTCACAGAGCTAGAACAAACAATCCTAAAATTTGTATGGAACCAGAAAGGACCCTGAATAGCCAAACCAATCCTGAAAAAGAAAACCAAAATTGGAGGCATCATAATTCTGGACTTCAAGATACATTACAAAGCTGTAATCATTAAGACAGTATGGTACTGGCATCAAAACAGACACTTAGATAAATAGAACAGAATAGAGAACCCAGAAATGAACCCACAAATCTATGGCCAAGTAATCTTTGACAAAGCAAGAAGGAATATCCAGTGGAATAAAGACAGTCTCTTCAGCAAATGGTGCTGGGTAAACTGAACAGCAGCATGCAGAAAAATGAACCTGGACCGCTTTCTTACACCATACACAAAAATAAACTCAGAATGGATGAAGGACCTAAATGTAATACAGGAAGCCATCAAAATCCTTGAGGAGAAAGCAGGGAAAAACCTCTTTGACCGCAGCCACAGCAACTTCTTACTCAACACGTGTCTGGAGGCAAGGGAAACAAAAGCAAAAAGGAACCATTGGGACCTCATCAAAATAAAAAGCTTCTGCACGGCGAAGGAAACAATCAGCAAAACTAAAAGGCAGCTGACAGAATGGGAGAAGATATTTGCAAATGACATATCAGATAAAGGTTTAGTATCCAAAATCTATAAAGAGCTTATCAAACTCAACACCTGGAAAACAAATAATCTAGTGAAGAAATGAACAGAAGATATGAAGAGACACTTTTCCAAAGGAGACATCCAGATGGCTAACAGGCACATGAAAAAATGTTCAACATCACTCATCATCAGGGAAATACAAATCAAAACCACAATGAGATACCACCTCACACCAGTCAGAATGGCGAATACTAACAACTCAGGCAACGGCAGATGTTGGTGAGGATGCAGAGAGAGAGAGGATCTCTTTTGCACTGCTGGTGGGAATGCAAACTGGTGCAGCCACTCTGGAAAACAGTATGGGGGTTCCTCAAAAAATTAAAAATAGAACTACCATACAACCCAGCAATTGCACTACTAGGTATTTATCCAAGGGATACAGGTGTGCTGTTTTGAAGGAACACATGCACCTCAATGTTTATAGCAGCGCTACCGACAATAGCCAAAGTATGGAGAGAGCCCAAATGTCCATTGACAGATGAATGGACTAAGGAGATGTGGTATATATACATATACAATGGAGTATTTCTTGGCAATCAAAAAAATGAAATCTTGCCATTTGTAACAACATGGATGGAACTAAAGTGTATTATGCTGAGTGAGATAAGTCAGTCAGAGAAAGACAAATATCATATGACCTCACTCATATGTGGAATCTACGATACAAAACAGATGAACATAAGGCAAGAGAAGCAAAAATAATTTAAAAAAACAGGGAGGGGGACAAAACATAGAAGACTCTTAAGTGTAGAGAACAACCTGAGGGTCGCTGGAGGGGTTGTGGGTGGGGGGATAATTAATGGGTAAAGGACTAAATGGGCTAAATGGTAAAAACATAAACAACAGGCAAAATTGATCAAGAGTCTAGCTAATAAAGAATGGGGCATTCATATGGAGTACTATGCAAAAAAATTAAAAAAAAAAGAAAGCCAAAATGTGTTGATAGGAGAAATTATCTTCTTAAATTTTGGGTTAAATTGTATATTTTTGTTTTATTTTATTGAGGTATAATAGACACACAATGTTATATTAGTTTTAGGGATACAACATAGTGATTTCAGCTCTATACATTATGCTATGTTCACCACAATTGTAGCTACCGTCTATCATCATACAACACTATTACACACCATTACAGTACCATTGATTATATTCTCTATACTGTACCATTCATCCCAACAACTTAGTCCATAACTGAAAGCCTGTATCTCCCACTCCCCTTCACCCATTTTGCCCAATCTCTGTCCCCATCTCCTCTGGCAGGCACTATTTGTTCTCTGTATTTATGCATCTGTTTCTACTTTTGTTTGTTTGTTCTATTTGTTTTTGTTTTTGATCCCACATAGTGAAATGATAGAGTATTTGTCTTTCTCTGTCCAATTTATTTCACTTAGCATAAAATCCTCTAAGTCCATCTATGTTGTCACAACAACAAAGCAAGATCTCATTTTTTTTACGGCTAAGTAATATTCTGTGTGTGTGCGCGCACGCTTGTGTGTGTGTGTGTGTGTGTGTGTGTGTGTGAACCACATTGTCTTTATCTATTCATCTACTGATGGACACTTAGGTAGCTTCCATATCTTGGCAATTAAAGAATTGCTTCAATAAACATAGGGGAGCATATGTGTTGTTTTTAATTAGTGTTTTTGGTTTCTTTGGGTGAATACCTAGTGGTGGGGTTACTGGATCATATCATATTTCTATTTTTAAACTTCTGAGGAACTTCCATACTGTTTTCCACAGTGGCTATACCAATTTACATTCTTACCAGTAGTACAGCAGGGTTGTATTTTCTCCATATGCTTGCCAGAACTTGTTATTTCTTGTTGTTTTGTTTTGTTTTGTTGTTTGTTTCCACTCTGATAGGTGTGGGATAATATCTCATTGTGGGTTTTTAAAATTTTTTTTTAATGTTTATTTATTTTTGAGAGAGAGAGAGAGAGAGAGTGACCAAGTATGACTGAGGGATGGGGCAGAGAGAGAGGGAGACACAGAATCCCAAGTGGGCTCCAGGCTCTGAGCTGTCAGCACAGAGCCTGATGCGGGCTCAAACCCACGAACTGTTTTGAAATCATGACCTGAGCCAAAGTCGGACACCCAACCCACTGAGTGACCCAGGCGCCCCTCAGTGGGTTTTGATTTGAATTTCCCTGGCGACTAGTGATGCTGACCATCTTTTCATATGTCTGTTGGCCATTTTTATGTCTTCTTTGAAAAATGTCTATTCAGGTCCTCTGCCTATTTTGAAATTGGATTATTTGGGGGCTTTTGGTGTTGAATCGTATAAGTTTTTAAAATATATTTTGATATTAATCCTTTATCAGATATATCATTTGCAGGTATGTTCTTCTATTCAGTAGGATACCTTTTCATTTGGTTGATGGTTTCCTTTGCTGTGCAAAAGCTTTTTATTTTGGTGTGGTACCAATAATTTATTTTTGCTTTTGTTTCCCTTGCCTGAGGAGATATATCTGGAAAAATGTTGCTAAGGCTGAAGTCAGAGATTACTGCCTATGTTTTCTTCTAAGGGTTGTATGGTTTCAGGTCTCACATTTTGTGTTTAATCCATTTTGAACTTATTTATGTGTGTGGTGTAAGAAAGAAGTCCACTTCCCTCTTTCACATGAGAGGTCCACTTTTCCCAGCACCAGTTATTGAAGAAACTTTCTTTTCACATTGCATATTCTTGCCTCCTTTCTCATAGATTGACTGTATACCCATGGATTATTTTGAGAAGTGAGAGAGAAAATGCCATAACAGATATCCACAGCATTTTCTGTTAAAAATATGCAGATACATGCTTAGGAAATTTTTCCAAGATTATATGGCAATCTTGTTGGGCTCGGGCAATGTCAGGCATGGTTAGGATGATTGTCCCCAATTTATACCCTTTTTCACCTGGTGATATTCTCAGATTTAGCAGGTATTCTTCAAATGAAATCTCAAATCTAAATAAATGTTTTGTAGCTGCCACTTTTTCTGTCTCACTCTAGTATAAAGCAGATTTACAATTTACATTTGTCAGTTGTTTCAGGTTGTAAATATAACTGCCTACATTGGCTGTCCTTATGCTGTCCCCACTTTGAAGTGCCCAGCTGGCAAACATGGACACACCATAGAAATAAATGTAAGAATCTTGCTTGAATGCATACAGATGCATGTGTGTTCTGAAGAGTGGAAATCTGAGACAATAGCAGAGAGTGAAGTACAATTTGGAGGCAGAAACTCTCCCCAGTTTTCTGGAAGGTCCTCAGAGTTAGGAGCAGGAGCTTCTCTATGAAATGAGTGAAGGAGAAAACAGACTTTGTAGGGGATTTCTGGTGAAGTTAGGACTGTCTGGGACCAACATGCATGCTTTAAGATATTGGTGCACATTTTAGATGTCAATTGTAATGTGTCCTACTGGGGGCTGGGGGATGCTTGTTTTCTCTGAATAGCTAAAAGAATCAGGGAAAAGTCTAGGATTTGGGGCAGAAGGGGTGATCTGCTTGGAGTCTGAGATGTCTTCTTGAAACCTTGACTTGGGGCCTTTGAGGAGGCAGTCTGGGTATGGAAAACCTGTGATTGGTGAGATTTCAGGTTTCTTCATTAAGCAAAAATTTCAAAAGTTCTGGCACTTAATTGGTCAAAAATGGGAATACTAAAACTCTGTTCCGCTTTCCGCAGTCTGATTGCTTAGGGACGCCCTGAACCTGGCGTCCTAATTAAGAACAGGTACCTCAGTGACTAAGTCCCCTTGGGAAGGAGGGTAGTGAGGGTGAAGAAGAGAGAGAGAAACCCTCAGTTCCCCTAACCCTGTTATTTCTGGACTTTTTCCTAAGCTCCTCCCAAGAAAGTTGCTCTGGCTCCTGAGCAGTAACTAGATAGGAGTTAGCCTTGGCTGAGTCCTGGAGAGCCTGAGAAGTGGTGGAGAGACCCCTCTATGAAGGTGAGTGTCTTCTCACGGTTGCTTTCTGCCAAGGAATCAGTAGGAGAAGATCAAGTATAGAGTTATGGGCTTGGCTGCCTGCAAGAAGGAGGTCTAGCTTCTGAGGGGTAGAATAGTGGAGCAGCAGAATTGAGAGGCTCATCTCCAAATCCCCTCTACACAGCAGAGAGCAGATTCAATTCTTCTCTGTCCCAGTACTAAGAACAGTCACTGCTAACATTCTTCTGTATTTTTTTCAGCTAGTGCTCATTATGTAGACATTATATAAATGTAGATCACTGAGAGCTATCCCAACAGTTCTGTCCTTGACCTCTTTTCCCATCATTCCAGCCCACAGAAGCTTAGAGGAGGTGACATGAATAAGGAAAGTGAGGAAGGGAAATGGTAATGTGAGCCATGAAAGCAAATCAAGAAGAGTAGGCTCCATGGGGTATGGCCCAACTACTTTAATGAGCATCAAGTACTATTTAACCATATAGCACACATCCAAGCAACCATCATGTAGGAAAATTTATCAGCATGACTTTATAGCTCAATAATATATATATATATATATATATATATATATATATATATATATATATATACACATGTCCTTGCCTTCATAGAGTTTATATTATAGTATCATAGATGAACAAAGAATACATGAAATTGGTTTCCTGTCCTTCTTCCTTGCCTTATATTTGTTCCAGAATGATGAATAGACTAGCATCATAATTTTACTTACTTGTCTTGTATATAATCTGGCATCCACCCTCCCCTTGAATGTAAGCTCCACAGGGCAGGAAGTTTTGTTTGTTCTATCCACTGCTGAATTTGCTTAATGTTCAATGAAGGAATGAAATTAGTATACATATCATATCAGGTACTAAGAAGTGCTACAAAGAATGGTAAAGTCCAAAAATGAACAAGTTATTCCTAATTGGTGTAGGGTTACTGGAAAGAGTCTTCTGAAGAGATATTTGAGTAATGGGATGGAAAAGTGAGAGGTCGAGATCCAGACATCCACAGGGGCTACTGGCCTCAGATCTATCCTTGTTAGGGACAGGTGCCACCTTTCCTCTCTCCCAACATTTTGCAAAGCACATGGATTTAGAGAAGAATGATTCTGCCCTGGGAAATTATCTCCAGAGAGCTCCAGAGCTCTCATTTGTAGATGTGTCTGCTCTGTACAATGGAAGTTTACACTCTGGGGAAAGCAGGGGTGTTGGTCTTAGTCCTCTGCTGCTTTTCTACTACCCGAAGTTGGGTCTAGACAATTCCAGTAAGGATGACGTGTAGGGTTCAATGTTCCAGGATTTGACCATCACCTAGAACACTGTTATGTCATCTGCTACAGTTAACATAAGAAGAATGACACAGTCCCCGGACTGGTGTGGCTGATCAACACAGCTTCATAAGTGGTCAGTTTAAACACTCTTATCCTCTGTCCCTGGAGAGAAGGCCTATCCTGTGGTGTAAAAAGACAGAGAACGTTTTCTTATCCTCAGTAGAGATTCACGAGTCTTCCCCTATTCCAGACAGGCAGACTTGTGCTAGATTGAAGGTGATCACATTTATGTCTGACCTTGTGCAGAGCATTGCAGTCGGGGCATGTCACCAGGTTTTCAGGTTGAAAATATTTTCTCATCCTAACCTGTCTTCCTTCTCTTTGGAGAACAGGACTATGTGGCGCCATGTTACCAGTCTTTGAGCTCTAGGTTTTAAGACAAACAGAAACAAGGAGTAAATGATGAACAATCTCTCTAGTGCCACTGAATTCTGCCTTCTAGGCTTTCCTGGGTCCCAAGAACTACACCACATTCTTTTTGCCATATTCTTTTTCTTCTACTCAGTGACATTAATGGGAAACACAGTCATCATTGTGATTGTTTGTGTGGATAAACGTCTGCAGTCTCCCATGTATTTCTTCCTTGGTCATTTGTCTGCCTTGGAGATCATGATCACAACTATTACTGTGCCCATGCTGCTTTGGGGATTGATGCTCCCTGGGATGCAGACAATATCTCTGGTTGCATGTGTCACCCAGCTCTTCCTGTACCTTGCTGTGGGGACCACAGAGTTTGTGTTACTGGGAGCGATGGCTGTGGATCGTTACGTGGCTGTCTGTAACCCTTTGAGGTACAACATCATTATGAACAGCCACACCTGCATCTGGGTGGTCATTGTGTCATGGGTGTTTGGGTTCCTTTCTGAAATATGGCCAGTCTATGCCACATTTCAGTTTACCTTCTGCAAGTCAAATCTGTTAGACCACTTTTTTTGTGAACGCGGGCAACTGCTCAAACTATCCTGTGGTGACACTCTTTTCACAGAGTTTGTTCTCTTCTTAATGGCTGTTGTCATTATCATTGGTTCACTGACCCCAACAATAGTCTCCTACACCTACATCATCTCTACCATCCTCAAGATCCCCACAGCCTCGGGCCGGAGGAAAGCCTTCTCTACGTGTGCCTCTCACTTCACTTTTGTTGTGATCGGCTATGGCAGTTGCTTGTTCCTCTATGTGAAACCTAAGCAAACACAGGCTGCTGAGTACAACAAGATAGTTTCCCTGTTTATTTCTGTGGTAACCCCTTTCCTGAACCCTTTCATCTTCACCCTGAGGAATGACAAAGTCAAAGAGGCCCTTCGGGATGGTATGAAATGCTGCTGTCGACTGGTAAAGGATTAAATCTCTCTACATCAGTTTTGGGTGGCAATGTCTTCACTATAAATTATTCACTAACCTAGAAAACCCTAGCTCCTCTCTTATAATTGTCATCTTTTCAAAGATCAGTTTTGTACAACCTCCAATCTGTGCTGTTGGAGAAGACAAGACAGATAAAAATGAAACCTATTCTCTGCACACTAGAATCTCTTTCCTCAGTTTGTGATGGTTCCCCTCTTGAACCATGGAGGCATATCCTTGGGAAATGGGATGATTAAAGAAAGGTAATACACACATGTTTATAGCTCTGTATCCTTCAATTAATTCTCCTACAATGCATTTTTGAGGATGTATTTCCTAGGGAAGGAAGAATGTGGGAAGAAGGGGTGGGGAGGCATCTGGTATAATCAGTCCCAAGGGGCAGATGCTCACTTTGTTTCTTTATCAACTGTTGTAGAGATTTTCCTGTATTTTGTGCAATTTCTTGACGCAATGGCTGTATGCACTTTAAATATTCTATGGTTCTCCTTTCTCTGCTGGTTTTTCTCTGCTGGCCCCATTGCTAGTGCAAAGTATGTACAATGTTATATACTCTATGCCACAGAGCCAATCTAGAGTGGAGATACGGGGATTGGAATACTTTTAGTAAGTCTAAGCGATGTAAAGATATGAAATATTTTGGGACATATTGGTATTGGGACGTATGGGGATTGAGACAAGTAAGAATTAAATGACTAATTCTAGAGAAAGCATCCTGTGTTGTACAACTGCTTAAATCTACTATGTTTGTTGAGACTACTTCCAGACTCAGACTTTAGGCTTCATGATGCTTGTGGTTCTTTGTCTCTGAAATCCAAGTGTCTCAGTACCCTGTCATAGATTTTCTCCATGGGGAGAACCACAGAAATGAGAAGCTACCCTCTCAACTTGCAGCTCTTCAGGAATACAAGGCATGGTTTTATGATAATGCAAGTGTAGGAAGCTCATCATGTTGGAGCAAGGTATTTGAACAAAGGAGGAATTTAAAAGTATTTTCACTATTTTTTATTAAAAAAAGTTTATTTATTTATTTTGAAAGAGAGAATGTATGTGAGTGGGTGGAGGGGGAAAGAGAGAGAGAGAGAGAGAGAGAGAGAGAGAGAGAGAGAGAGAAGAAGAAGAAGAAGAAGAAGAAGAAGAAGAAGAAGAAGAAGAAAGGAGAGGAGAGGAGGGGAGATAGAGAATCCCAAGCAGGCTCCATGCCTTTAGTGACACAGGGCTGGACCTCACTACCCTGAGATTTTGACCTGGGCAAAATTTAAGAGTCAGACTCTTAACTGACTGAACCACCCAGGTGCCCCAGGAAGGTATTGATTAAATGGTAACACTCAGCAACTCCAGCCAGCCCTGAAATGGGTGGAGATATTGAGCCACCCAGCAGTAGATGATGGGATGATTTGCTTTTAGTTGGAACAAATTTCTTTGGTATTTCTTGTATGAAGACTCTGTTAACAACAAATTTTCTGTTTGAGTTTTTCTGGGAGGTTTTTTTTAAATGTTTATTTTTAAGAGAGAGAGAGAGAATTGTGGAGGGACAGAGAGAGGGAGACACAGAATCTGAAGCAGACTCCAGGGACTGAGCTGTCAGCACAGAGCCCAGTGTAGGGCTCCAACTCAAGAACCATGAGATCATGACCTGAGCCAAAGTCAGATGCTTAACCAACTGAGCCACCCTGGTGCCCTGAGTTTTTCTGGGAGTTATGTGTCTTTCCTTTGCTTTCAGTTTTGAAAGGTAGTTTTGGTGGATATAAGATTCTTGATTGACCATGTTTTTTCTTTAAGCACTTAAATATGTCATCCCATTACCTTCTAGTCTTAACTGTTTCCAGGAGAAGTCACCTGTTAATATTAATGGAGTCTCCTTGTATGTGAGGAATCATTTTTTTCTCGTTGCTTTAAAGATTTGTTCTTTGTCTTTTAGTAATTTTAGTATTATGTATTTGTGTGCAGATCTCTTTGAATTCATTTCACTTGGAGTTCATTGATTTTCTTGGGTGTGTAAATTAATGTTTCTCATGAAATTTGGAAAGTTTTTGATCATCATTTCTTTGAAAATTTCTTACTCTCCTTTGTCTCTCCTATTCTAGTGTCACCACAGCTTGTATTTAGTGCACTTAATAGACACCCTTATTTCTCTGCAACTATGTTCATTTTTCTTCACTCCTTTTGTAGTTACTTGGATTATGAACATAGACTTTTCTGAGGAAAACACAGACCCCAGGATACTAAAAGACTTAAAGTTAACCACATAAGAATAAAATATTTAACTATAAAAATATAAATAAACGAATGAATGAATAAATAAAGTGTTACTAAAAATTTTTTAAGTGTTTGAGAGAGGGAGTGCATGTGAACAGAGAAGGGACAGAGAGAGAGTGAGAAGGAGAGAATCCCAAGCAGGCTCCATCAGCACAGATGCTGAAACAAGGATCAGTCTCATGAACCCATGAGATCATGACCTGTGTTGAAATCAAGACTCAGAGGCTTAACTGACTAAGCCATCCAGGTGCCCCAATTTTTAATTTTTAAAATAAAGTTTTGCTTTATTTGTGCATAAAGTTCCCTTCTAAATTGGTAAGTTCAATAAAGAAAAATATAAATGGTTTTTGAAACTATGAAAGAGTCCAACTTGATTGAATATTAAGAACAGATCATTCAGCAAGAACATTTTTTGAATAACAGTTACCTTTCATACAGTGTGCTGAAAATATAGCGGGAAACACAGTGGAAATGGTCTCTTCCCTGATAGAGCATATTTGGTGAAGAGATACACCATACAGAGTGAAACCACACACACACACAAAATATATAATTAAAACTGTGGATCATTCAGGAAAGAAATTGTGAGGTTGTCTTAAGTCTGGGAGTGATCTTTGAGACAATTCCTGTAAAGGTGTGGGGGAGAATATGTTTGGGCAGAGGGGAAGCTGACTGGTAATGAAGTTGCCACAGAGGCTTCAACCCCAGGAGGAACCAATCCCACCGGGAGCCCCGGAGCTAGGATGGCTCTTTAGAATTGTGCTGACTTGTGTCCCTACCTCAAACACAGGAGCTGGACATTTGCACTCCTGCATCTACAGGTCATTGGGTACAGGCTACCTTAGAGGACAGGCTATAATCTTGGTGGAGGCACTTATGCTTAACTGAGGGCAATTTCTAGGGATAACCTCAGCTATGGGGTGGGGGGCAAGTACCTTGGTCCTGAGGGAGGTCTGGGGAAGGCACATAGCATCTACTACAAGGGTATTTGGAGAACACCTGACAGGGAACCTGAATATGTCTGTGGAGGTTAGGGAAAGCCCCTATAAGAAAGGATCATGGGGTGCTCCGTGGCTCAGTGGCTCAGTTGGCTAAGCATCCAACTTCAGCTCAGGTCATGATATCACGGTTTGTGGGTTTGAGCCTGGCATTGGGCTCTGTGCTGATAGCTCAGAGCCTCCTTTGGATTCTGTGTCTCCCTGTCTCTTGGCCCCTTCCCCGTTTGTGCTCTCTTCTCTCAAGGAGATTATTTATAATAACTCTCAAAGAATTATTAAATAAATAAACATTTTTTAAAAAGTTACAAAAATAAAGTGATCATTAACTGATGTGTGGCATGAACAAGGCAAAGCTGGGTGGGAATGGAGCGAGCACATTAAGAGTGCATTAAGAGCATGCACTAAAGCCCTTGAAAGAACTAAAAGAATGTCAGTGCTGCCGGGCAGCATGGGGTGAAGGAAGGGAAAGACAGACGACATTAGAGAAAAGCATTTCTAGAAATCATATAGATCCTTAGGGCACTCGGGACAGTGACCAATGAGCAGTGAGAAGGTTTTAATCAGGGGAGAGACCTGATCCAATCTGTGTCTTAAAAGATCACTCAAGCAGTTATGGGGAGAACAGAGTAGGAAGAGGGAAGTGATGGCAGACGTGAAGGTCAGTTAGCAGACTTTTGAGGCAGGCAATTAAGGATAATTTCCTCTCATCCCTTCTTTTGTGGGCAGGCATTCAGCACTTGGGGTAATAACCCTATCTGTCCTCCTAGATCATCAAGATGGCTCTTTATTTCTCTGGTCCATGTTGACTTCTCCTCTTGCCTGTGTCTCCAGTGTGCTTATGTGGAATATGGAAAAAATATAGACATGGAATGGCCTTCAGGTTTGGCCAACTTTGAGTTTGGGCAGTCACCAGCTTTACTCACATAAACAATCCAGTAAGCAAGGGTAACTTTACGTACCGAGTCTGGTGTGGTCTATGAATGCCCATGAGGTTATCTGGAAAGAGCTGATTCTGACAAAAAGTTTAGCCTTTGCAGAGGGGTTCCATGACCAAAGGTAATGAGTGGAGAGCCTCAGCAGGAGGCTGAGAGGCTCAGTGCATCAATTCAAGGCTCAAGGACTAGCTCAGTTTCTGCTCCTTGCCCCTTCACTTTGGGCAAGGTAGAGATTGTGAAAGAGAGGTCAGACATCCTGTACCTCACTGCCCTGATATTTCAGAAGAGAAAACCAAAGCCAGAGAGTTGAACACTCACACACCGAATTGAATATAACATAGCTAGTGGGTATGAAAAGGAATTAGCATTCAGGTTCCGGATTCTAATCACAATAGTTTATCCACGATTGTTCACTGTCTTGAGATCCTTTAACTTTCACCAAAGACGAATATTTTAAAATTGTGCTCTCATGTTATAAGCTTTACTGGTGGTTTATATCTGTCATCCATTTTACAAACTAAAGTTTGTTTGTAAACTTAAGAGGTGCTTGCAGAAAGTTACTCAAAAAGGTGATAGAACATGGTCAAAGAGAACATCTGTTTGGAGAATGGTCTGGAAATTACTTGTTACATTCTGACATCCATTAGGGTTAGTTAAGCCTGGTCTTCACCTTGTGTTCTTTTAACTTTCCCCATCCTCACACCTAATCCACAACCATATTCGACATACCTTACTTTGTCTACCTATTCTGTTTTAGCCTTCAGTATACCCTAAAGTATATAAAGCCTTATATACTTTATACTTAATATAACTTTATACTTCACTTAACCTTACCTCATTTCTCTACCCATCAATCCCTTAATGATGAGCCCTCTCTTGTTATAGTTTGGGTTTATTTAAAAAATATTTTCAACATTTTAATGTTAATTTTCATACAATAATGTAGCCATTTGATGTGTAAATTTCAGTGAGTTTTAACAAATGTATACACACATGTAGCTATCACAACCAAATTATAAAATATGTTCATCACCCTAAAGGTTTCTTTGTGCTCCTTTTGAATAAATCTCCATTTTCATTCCTAACCTCAGGCTGTTTTCTGTTATTATAGATCAGATTTTTTGTTTCTTGAGCTTATTAATGAAATAATAATATTTATGTCAGGATTCTTTTGCTTACTGTAGCCCTGTGCAGAATTATCCATGATGGTGCATCTATCAATAGATTTTTATTTCTGAGTGGTGTTCCACTGTATGAATGTACCATTTATTTATCCATTCACTTATTAAGCATTACTTGGGTTTTTCGAGTTTGTTGTGAATAAAATTGCATTCATGAAGATGTCTTTTGTGGTGTGTGTTTTCTGATAGATTGGGAAAATATCTAAGAGTGAAGTTGAATTATGGCTTTGTAGGGTAAGTGTATGTTTACTTGTTGTTGTTTATATCACCAGCAGTGTACGAAAGATCCAGTTTCTCCACACCTTCACCAACACTTCATGTGGTCAAAATCAATTAAAGATGTATGTTGGCCTTTGTGTCTGAATTCTCTATTCTATTTTATTGGTTTATGTCTGTTGATCTAATCATAGTATGTAAGTAAGATAGTGTTTTGATTACTGTAACTTAAATTAAGTTGTAAATAAGGTATTGTGAGTCTCCCACCTTTCTTGTTCTTTTTCAAAATTCTTTTGGCTCTTCTTAGTTCTTCATAGTTGCATAGAAATCTTAGAGTCAGCTTTTCAATATTAAAATAAAAACTTCCTGGGATTGTGAGTGACATTTTATTGAATTTAGAGACTAATTTAAAAAAAAAAAGGCATTCAAACAAAGTTCAAGCTTCTGATTCATGAAAATACAATGTTAATTTATTTAGGTATTTCTCAGTTTATATCAGCCATGTTTTATAGTTTCAAGTGTATAGTCATGTACAGTTTGTTGAGTTATCTTTTAGTATTTCATTTTTTGCATCTTATTATAAATTATAATTTTTATTTCCATCTCTGGTTTCTTGCTAGTATGTAACAATACAATAGATTTATATATATTGAGGCCTTTGTCCTGTGGGCCTGGTAATCACTCATTATTTCTGGGAAGTTTTTGTTTGTTTTTGGTTTTGGTTTTGTTTTTGTTTTGTGGATATCTGAGGATTTTCTGCATAATGGATTATGTAATCTGCAAATAAATATTTTTTCTTTATTTCCTAACTGTATGCTTTTAATTTCATTTTCTTGCCTTAATGCATTAGCTAGGATGTCCAGTTTAATGTTGAATAGAATTGGTGAGAACAGATATTGTTGCCTTCCTCCCTATCTTGGAGGAAGAAATTAGGTCTTTCATCATT
Organism: Panthera leo; assembly: GCF_018350215.1. NCBI lineage: Eukaryota > Metazoa > Chordata > Mammalia > Carnivora > Felidae > Panthera > Panthera leo. The sequence goes on along the minus strand of NC_056680.1, from coordinate 155,561,460 downwards.
AGGTTTCATGTTAGAATTAGATTTTTGGTGGGTTCTATTTATGAGTTTAAAGAAGATTCCATTTGTTCCTAGTTTGATCAGAGTTTTTCATCAGTGGATGTTGATTTTAGTGAAATGCCTTCTCTGCTCTTGTTTAAGTGACCATGTGGTTTTTCTCTTTATTTCTGTTCATATGGTGAATTATATTAATCTCCCAATGTTTTGTGTTTTTTTTTTGTTTTTTTTTAATTTTTTTTTATTTTTTAATATATGAAATTTACTGTCAAATTGGTTTCCATACAACACCCAGTGCTCATCCCAAAAGGTGCCCTCCTCAATACCCATCACCCACCCTGCCCTCCCTCCCACCCCCCATCAACCCTCTGTTTGTTCTCAGTTTTTAACAGTCTCTTATGCTTTGGCTCTCTCCCACTCTAACCTCTTTTTTTTTTTTTTTTTCCTTCCCCTCCCCCATGGGTTTCTGTTATGTTTCTCAGGATCCACATAAAAGTGAAACCATATGGTATCTGTCTTTCTCTGTATGGCTTATTTCACTTAGCATCACACTCTCCAGTTCCATCCATGTTGCTACAAAAGGCCATATTTCATTTTTTCTCATTGCCACGTAGTATTCCATTGTGTATATAAACCACAATTTCTTTATCCATTCATCAGTTGATGGACATTTAGGCTCTTTCCATAATTTGGCTATTGTTGAGAGTGCCGCTATAAACATTGGGGTACAGGTGCCCCTATGCATCAGTGCTCCTGTATCCCTTGGATAAATTCCTAGCAGTGCTATTGCTGGGTCATAGGGTAGGTCTATTTTTAATTTTCTGAGGAACCTCCACACTGCTTTCCAGAGCGGCTGCACCAATTTGCATTCCCACCAACAGTGCAAGAGGGTTCCCGTTTCTCCACATCCTCTCCAGCATCTATAGTCTCCTGATTTCTTCATTTTGGCCACTCTGACTGGCGTGAGGTGGTATCTGAGTGTGGTTTTGATTTGTATTTCCCTGATAAGGAGCGACGTTGAACATCTTTTCATGTGCCTGTTGGCCATCCGGATGTCTTCTTTAGAGAAGTGTCTATTCATGTTTTCTGCCCATTTCTTCACTGGGTTATTTGTTTTTCGGGTGTGGAGTTTGATGAGCTCTTTATAGATTTTGGATACTAGCCCTTTGTCCGATGTGTCATTTGCAAATATCTTTTCCCATTCCGTTGGTTGCCTTTTAGTTTTGTTGGTTGTTTCCTTTGCTGTGCAGAAGCTTTTTATCTTCATAAGGTCCCAGTAATTCACTTTTGCTTTTAATTCCCTTGCCTTTGGGGATGTGCCGAGTAAGAGATTGCTACGGCTGAGGTCAGAGAGGTCTTTTCCTGCTTTCTCCTCTAAGGTTTTGATGGTTTCCTGTCTCACATTCAGGTCCTTTATGCATTTTGAGTTTATTTTTGTGAATGGTGTGAGAAAGTGGTCTAGTTTCAACCTTCTGCATGTTGCTGTCCAGTTCTCCCAGCACCATTTGTTAAAGAGACTGTCTTTTTTCCATTGGATGTTCTTTCCTGCTTTGTCAAAGATGAGTTGGCCATACGTTTGTGGGTCTAGTTCTGGGGTTTCTATTCTATTCCATTGGTCTATGTGTCTGTTTTTATGCCAATACCATGCTGTCTTGATGATGACAGCTTTGTAGTAGAGGCTAAAGTCTGGGATTGTGATGCCTCCTGCTTTGGTCTTCTTCTTCAAAATTACTTTGGCTATTCGGGGCCTTTTGTGGTTCCATATGAATTTTAGGATTGCTTGTTCTAGTTTCGAGAAGAATGCTGGTGCAATTTTGATTGGGATTGCATTGAATGTGTAGATAGCTTTGGGTAGTATTGACATTTTGACAATATTCTTCCAATCCATGAGCAGGGAATGTCTTTCCATTTCTTTATATCTTCTTCAATTACCTGCATAAGCTTTCTATAGTTTTCAGCATACAGATCTTTTACATCTTTGGTTAGATTTATTCCTAGGTATTTTATGCTTCTTGGTGCAATTGTGAATGGGATCAGTTTCTTCATTTGTCTTTCTGTTGCTTCATTGTTAGTGTATAAGAATGCAACTGATTTCTGCACATTGATTTTGTATCCTGCAACTTTGCTGAATTCATGTATCAGTTCTAGCAGACTTTTGGTGGAGTCTATCGGATTTTCCATGTATAATATCATGTCATCTGCAAAAAGCGAAAGCTTGACTTCATCTTTGCCAATTTTGATGCCTTTGATTTCCTTTTGTTGTCTGATTGCTGATGCTAGAACTTCCAGCACTATATTAAACAACAGCGGTGACAGTGGGCATCCCTGTCGTGTTCCTGATCTCAGGGAAAAAGCTCTCAGTTTTTCCCCGTTGAGGATGATGTTAGCTGTGGGCTTTTCATAAATGGCCTTTATGATCTTTAAGTATGTTCCTTCTATCCCGACTTTCTCAAGGGTTTTTATTAAGAAAGGGTGCTGGATTTTGTCAAAGGCCTTTTCTGCATCGATTGACAGGATCATATGGTTCTTCTCTTTTTTTTTGTTAATGTGATGTATCACGTTGATCGATTTGCGAATGTTGAACCAGCCCTGCATCCCAGGAATGAATCCCACTTGATCATGGTGAATAATTCTTTTTATATGCTGTTGAATTCGATTTGCTAGTATCTTATTAAGAGTTTTTGCATCCATATTCATCAGGGATATTGGCCTGTAGTTCTCTTTTTTTACTGGGTCTCTGTCTGGTTTAGGAATCAAAGTAATACTGGCTTCATAGAATGAGTCTGGAAGTTTTCCTTCCCTTTCTATTTCTTGGAATAGCTTGAGAAGGATAGGTATTATCTCTGCTTTAAATGTCTGGTAGAACTCCCCTGGGAAGCCATCTGGTCCTGGACTCTTATTTGTTGGGAGATTTTTGATAACCAATTCAATTTCTTCGCTGGTTATGGGTCTGTTCAAGCTTTCTATTTCTTCCTGATTGAGTTTTGGAAGAGTGTGGGTGTTTAGAAATTTGTCCATTTCTTCCAGGTTGTCCAATTTGCTGGCATATAATTTTTCATAGTATTCCCTGATAATTGTTTGTATCTCTGAGGGATTGGTTGTAATCATTCCATTTTCATTCATGATTTTATCTATTTGGGTCATCTCCCTTTTCTTTTTGAGAAGCCTGGCTAGAGGTTTGTCAATTTTGTTTATTTTTTCAAAAAACCAACTCTTGGTTTCGTTGATCTGCTCTACAGTTTTTTTAGATTCTATATTGTTTATTTCTGCTCTGATCTTTATTATTTCTCTTCTTCTGCTGGGTTTAGGCTGCCTTTGCTGTTCTGCTTCTATTTCCTTTAGGTGTGCTGTTAGATTTTGTATTTGGGATTTTTCTTGTTTCTGGAGATAGGCCTGGATTGCAATGTATTTTCCTCTCAGGACTGCCTTCGCTGCATCCCAAAGCGTTTGGATTGTTGTATTTTCATTTTCGTTTGTTTCCATATATATTTTAATTTCTTCTCTAATTGCCTGGTTGACCCACTCATTCGTTAGTAGGGTGTTCTTTAACCTCCATGCTTTTGGAGGTTTTCCAGACTTTTTCCTGTGGTTGATTTCAAGCTTCATAGCATTGTGGTCTGAAAGTATGCATGGTATAATTTCAATTCTTGTAAACTTATGAAGGGCTGTTTTGTGACCCAGTATATGATCTATCTTGGAGAATGTTCCATGTGCACTCGAGAAGAAAGTATATTCTGTTGCTTTGGGATGCAGAGTTCTAAATATATCTGTCAAGTCCATCTGATCCAATGTATCATTCAGGGCCCTTGTTTCTTTATTGACTGTGTGTCTAGATGATCTATCCATTTCTGTAAGTGGGGTGTTAAAGTCCCCTGCAATGACCACATTCTTATCAATAAGGTTGCTTATGTTTATGAGTAATTGTTTTATATATCTGGGGGCTCGGGTATTTGGCGCATAGACATTTATAATAGTTAGCTCTTCCTGGTGGATAGACCCTGTGATTATTATATAATGCCCTTCTTCATCTCTTGTTACAGCCTTTAATTTAAAGTCTAGTTTGTCTGCTATAAGTATGGCTACTCCAGCTTTCTTTTGGCTTCCAGGAGCATGATAAATAGTTCTCCATCCCCTCACTCTCAATCTAAAGGTGTCCTCAGATCTAAAATGAGTCTCTTGTAGACAGCAAATAGATGGGTCTTGTTTTTTTATCCATTCTGATACCCTATGTCTTTTAGTTGGCGCATTTAATCCATTTACATTCAGTGTTATTATAGAAAGATATGGGTTTAGAGTCATTGTGATGTCTGTATGTTTTATGCTTGTAGTGATGTCTCTGGTACTTTGTCTCACAGGATCCCCCTTAGGATCTCTTGTAGGGCTGGTTTCGTGGTGACAAATTCCTTCAGTTTTTGTTTGTTTGGGAAGACCTTTATCTCTCCTTCTATTCTAAATGACAGACTTGCTGGATAAAGGATTCTCGGCTGCATATTTTTTCTGTTTAGCACACTGTAGATATCGTGCCAAGCCTTTCTGGCCTGCCAAGTTTCAAAGGAGAGATCAGTCACGAGTCTTATAGGTCTCCCTTTATATGTGAGGGCACGTTTATCCCTTGCTGCTTTCAGAATTTTCTCTTTATCCTTGTATTTTGCCAGTTTCACTATGATATGTCGTGCAGAAGATCGATTCAAGTTACGTCTGAAGGGAGTTCTCTGTGCCTCTTGGATTTCAATGCCTTTTTCCTTCCCCAGTTCAGGGAAGTTCTCAGCTATAATTTGTTCAAGTACCCCTTCAGCACCTTTCCCTCTCTCTTCCTCCTCTGGGATACCAATTATGCGTATATTATTTTTTTTTTAGTGTATCACTTAGTTCTCTAATTTTCCCCTCATACTCCTGGATTTTTTTATCTCTCTTTCTTTCAGCTTCCTCTTTCTCCATAACTTTATCTTCTAGTTCACCTATTCTCTCCTCTGCCTCTTCAAGCCGAGCCATCGTGGTTTCCATTTTGTTTTGCATTTCGTTTAAAGCGTTTTTCAACTCCTCGTGACTGTTCCTTAGTCCCTCGATCTTTGTGGCAAGAGATTCTCTGCTGTCCTGTATACTGTTTTCAAGCCCAGCGATTAATTTTATGACTATTATTCTAAATTCACTTTCCGTTATATTATTTAAATCCTTTTTGATCAGTTCATTAGCTGTTGTTATTTCCTGGAGATTCTTCTGAGGGGAATTCTTCCGTTTGGTCATTTTGGAGAGTCCCTGGCGTGGTGAGGACCTGCAGTGCACTTCCCCTGTGCTGTGGTGTATAACTGGAGTTAGTGGGCGGGGCCGCAGTCCGACCCGATGTCTGCCCCCAGCCCACTGCTGGGGCCACAGTCAGACTGGTGTGTGCCTTCTCTTCCCCTCTCCTAGGGGCGGGATTCACTGTGGGGTGGCGTGGCCCGTCTGGGCTACTTGCACACTGCCAGGCTTGTGTTGCTGGGGATCTGGCGTATTAGCTGGGGTGGGTAGGCAAGGTGCACGGGGGCTGGAGGGGCAGGCTTAGCTCGCTTCTCCTTAGGTGATCCACTTCAGGAGGGGCCCTGTGGCAGCGGGAGGGAGTCAGATCCGCTGCCGGAGGTTTGGCTCCGCCGAAGCACAGAGTTGGGTGTTTGGGCTGCGCGAGCAAGTTCCCTGGCAGGAACTGGTTCCCTTTGGGATTTTGGCTGGGGGGTGGGCGGGGGAGATGGCGCTGGTGAGCGCCTTTGTTCCCCGCCAAGTTGAGCTCTGCCGTCCGGGGGCTCAGCAGCTCTCCCTCCCTTTGTCCTCCAGCCTTCCCGCTTTCCGAGCAGAGCTGTTAACTTATGACCTCCCAGACGCTAAGTCGCGCTTGCTGTCGGAACACACTCAGTCCGGCCCCTCCGCTTTTGCCAGCCAGACTCGGGGGCTCTGCTTGGCCGGCGGGCCGCCCCTCCGCCCCGGCTCCCTCCCGCCAGTCCGTGGAGCGCGCACCGCCTCGCCGCCCTTCCTACCCTCTTCCGTGGGCCTCTAGTCTGCGCTTGACTCCGGAGACTCCCTTCTGCTAATCCTCTGGCGGTTTTCTGGGTTCTTTAGGCAGGTGTAGGTGGAATCTAAGTGATCGGCAGGACGCGCTGTGAGCCCCGCGTCCTCCTAATCTCCCAATGTTAACCTAACCTAGCATATCTGGAGTAAAACCATCCTTTTGTTATGGCACATTATTCTCTTTAAGTATTGCTGGATTTTATTTTCTCATATTTTACTAAGGATTTTTCCTTTCATATTCACAAAGGATATTGGTTCTTAGTTTTCTTTTCTTTCAGTGTCCTTGGTATCAAGATTTAATTCTGACCTCATAAAATTAATGACCAGCGTTCCCTTGCGCTCAATTTTCTGGAAAATTCTATGTAGAATTGGAAATATTTCTTCCTTAAAAATTTGATAGAATATACCAGTAAAGCCACTTGAAAGTATAGTTTTCTGTGTGGGAGCATTTTGAATTATGAATTCAATTATTTTCCATATTAGGAATACTTAGGAAACATGTTTAATTTCTTTTTGAATCAGTTTTGGTAATTTTTAACTTTCAAAACATTTTCTACTTCAGCAGGTTTTCCAATTGATTTCTCATTTAAGGTATTTTAATATAGTTGTCTTTAATTTAAATGAATTATGATCATATCTTTGGTTAGTAGCAGATCAGGAAATCAAGAGTGCTCTTATCACACAGTCTTCGTGTCAGTGTGAATCAATCCAAAATCTTTGGAGTATAATTGGTGTTAATAGAAACCAATACCTTTGACATATCTACCTTATAAGTGCCCAGTCTAGGGATTTATCAGAAATATCAATGTGTATGGAGTTATGATGTATAAAGATATTTATAGCATCATTTTTCACAATAAAATGAACACAATAAGCAATGATCAGCAGAGGGCTAACTAATAAAGAATGGGCATCCCTATAATGGAACACTATGCAGAGATAAAAGTGGGCAACATGTATAGATATGCTTTATATCTATTTTTTTTGGCTTTATATCTATTTTTTAAAATTTTTATTCATTTAGTTTTCCTGTTACAGGAGCTTCTATTTTTTTCTTTAATTTACATCCAAATGAGTTAGCATATAGTGTAACAATGATTTCAGGAGTAGATTTCTTAATGCCCCTTACCCATTTAGCCCATTCCCCACCCCCCCACAATCCTTCCAGTAACCCTCTGTTTGTTCTCAATATTTAAGAGTCTCTTGTGTTTTGTCCCCCTCGCTTTTTTAAATATCATTTTTGCTTCCCTTCCCTTATGTTCATCTGTTCTGTGTCTTAAAGTCCTCATATGAGTGAAGTCATATGATAGTTGTCTTTCTCTGACTGACTAATTTCGCTTAGCCTAATACCCTCCAGTTCCATCAACATAGTTGCAAATGGCAAGATTTCATTCTGTTTGATTGCCGAGTAATACTCCATTGTATATATACACCACATTGTCTTTATCCATTAATCCATCGATGGACATTTGGGCTCTTTCCATACTTTGACTATTGTTAATAGTGCTGCTATAAACATTGGGGTGCATGTGTCCCTTCGAAACAGCATACCTGTTTCTCTTGTATAAATACCTAGTAGTGTAATTGCTGGGCCATAGGGTAGTTCTATTTTTAATTTTTTGAGGAACCTCCAAACTGTTTTCCAGAGTGGCTACACCAGCTTGCATTCCCATATATATCTATTTTTATCTATTTTTATATGTTGTTAATGAGAGAGAAAAGGTTTTAAAATAGATTTTCACAGGATTTTCTATAAAGAATATGCAGATACATACTTATAAATTTTTTCTAATATTATATGGCAATCTAGTTGGGCTTGGCAACATCAGAAATGGGAAGGAAGATTATTCCCAAATTATACCCTTCTTCATCTATTGACCCTCTCAGATTTAACAGGTATACTTCAAATGAAATCCCAAATCCAGATACATGGTTGTAGCTGCCATTTTTTCTGTCTTGCTCTAGCATAAAGCAGACTTACAATTTACATTTGTCAGTTGGTTCAGGTTGTAGATATAACTGCCTGCATTGTCTGTCCTTATGCTTCCCACTTTGAAGTGCCCAGCTGGCAAACATGGACACACCATAGAAATAAATGTAAGAATCTTGCTTGAATGCATACAGATGCATGTGTGTTCAGAAGAGTGGAAACCTGAGACAGTAGCAGAGAGCGAAGTACAATTTGGAGGCAGAAACTCTCCCCAGTTTTCTGGAAGGTCCTCAGAGTTAGGAGCAGGAGCCTCTCTATGAAATGAGTGAAGGAGGAAACAGGCTTTGTAGGGGATTTCTGGTGAAGTTAAGGCTTTGACTGAGACCAATATGCATGCTTTTAGGATACTGGTGCACATTTTAGATGTCAATTGTAATGTGTCCTATTGGGGGTTAGGGGATGATTTTTTCTCTGAATAGCTAAGAGAATCAGAGAAGAGTCTAGGATATAGGGCAGAAGGGGTAATCTGCTTAGAGTCTGAGATGTCTCTTGAATCCTAGACTTGGGGCCTTTGAGGAGGCAGTTTTGGTATTGAAAGCCTGTGATTGGTGAGATTTCAGGTTTCTTCATTAAGCAAAAAGTTTCAAAAGTTCTGACCCTTAATTGGTCAAAAAAGGGAATAACTAAAAGTTTGTTCTGCTTTCCACAGTCTGATTGCTTAGGGACGCCCTGAACCTGGGCTAATTAAGAACAGGTACCTCAGTGACTAAGTCCCCTTGGGAAGGAGGGTAGTGGGAGGGAAGGAGAGAGAAAGAGACCCTCAGTTCCCACAATGCTGTTATTTCTGGAGTTTCTGCTCAGCTCCTGTTGAGTAAGTTGCTGTGGCCCCTGTATATGCATCAGCAGTAGCCAGACAAGTTATCCAAGTCCTGGAGAGTCTGAGAAGGGTGGAGAGGCCCCTCCATGGGGGTGAGTATTTTCTCAGGGTTTTCCTCTAGGAAGGAAAGAGTAGGAGAAGATCAGATTGGAGTTCTGGGCTTGGCTACCTGTTAGAACAAAGGAGGCCCAGAGCTTAAAGAGTGGTTGAGGACATCACCGAATCCCCTCTACACAGCAGAGAGCAGATTTATTTCTCCTCTGTTCCAATGTTAAAAACAGTCACTGCTAAGATTCTTCTATATTTTTTCACCCAGTGCCCAATACACAGACATTTTAGCAATGCAGGTCACTGAGCCATCCCCACAATACTGTTCTTAACCTGTTTTCCCATCATTCCAACCTTCAAAGGCTTAGAGGAGGTGGCGTGAGTAAGGGAAGGGAGGAAGGGGAAATGGTAATGTGAGCCATGAAAGCAAATCAAGAAGAGTAGGCTCCACGGGGTATGGCCCGGCTGCTTTAATGAACATCAAGTACTATTTAACCATATAGCACACATCCAAGCAACTATCATGTAGGGAAATTTATCAGCATGACTTTATAGCTCAACAATAATATAGATATAAATATAGATGTAGATACAGATACAGATATAGATAGATATATACACACATGTCCTGCCTTCATACAGTTTATATTCTAGTATCATAGATGAACTGTGAATACATTAAATTAGATTTCCTGTCCTTCTTCCTTGCCTTATATTTGTTCCAGCATGATGAATAGACTAGCATCATAATTGTATTTACTTGTCTTGTATATAATCTGGCATCCACCCTCCCCTTGAATGTAAGCTCCACAGGGCAGGAAGTTTTGTTTGTTCTATCCACTGCTGAATTTGCTTAATGTGCAATGAAGGAATGAAATTAGTATACATATCATATCAGGTAATAAGAAGTGCTACAAAGAATGGTAAAGTCCAAAAATGAACAAGTTATTCCTAATTGGTGTAGGGTTACTGGAAAGAGTCTTCTGAAGAGATATTTGAGTAATGGGATGGAAAAGTGAGAGGTCGAGATCCAGACATCCACAGGGGCTACTGGCCTCAGATCTATCCTTGTTAGGGACAGGTGCCACCTTTCCTCTCTCCCAACATTTTGCAAAGCACATGGATTTAGAGAAGAATGATTCTGCCCTGGGAAATTATCTCCAGAGAGCTCCAGAGCTCTCATTTGTAGATGTGTCTGCTCTGTACAATGGAAGTTTACACTCTGGGGAAAGCAGGGGTGTTGGTCTTAGTCCTCTGCTGCTTTTCTACTACCCGAAGTTGGGTCTAGACAATTCCAGTAAGGATGACGTGTAGGGTTCAATGTTCCAGGATTTGACCATCACCTAGAACACTGTTATGTCATCTGCTACAGTTAACATAAGAAGAATGACACAGTCCCCGGACTGGTGTGGCTGATCAACACAGCTTCATAAGTGGTCAGTTTAAACACTCTTATCCTCTGTCCCTGGAGAGAAGGCCTATCCTGTGGTGTAAAAAGACAGAGAACGTTTTCTTATCCTCAGTAGAGATTCACGAGTCTTCCCCTATTCCAGACAGGCAGACTTGTGCTAGATTGAAGGTGATCACATTTATGTCTGACCTTGTGCAGAGCATTGCAGTCGGGGCATGTCACCAGGTTTTCAGGTTGAAAATATTTTCTCATCCTAACCTGTCTTCCTTCTCTTTGGAGAACAGGACTATGTGGCGCCATGTTACCAGTCTTTGAGCTCTAGGTTTTAAGACAAACAGAAACAAGGAGTAAATGATGAACAATCTCTCTAGTGCCACTGAATTCTGCCTTCTAGGCTTTCCTGGGTCCCAAGAACTACACCACATTCTTTTTGCCATATTCTTTTTCTTCTACTCAGTGACATTAATGGGAAACACAGTCATCATTGTGATTGTCTGTGTGGATAAACGTCTGCAGTCCCCTATGTATTTCTTCCTTGGTCATTTGTCTGCCTTGGAGATCATGATCACATCCATCATCATGCCCATGCTGCTTTGGGGATTGCTGCTTCCTGGGATGCACACAATATCTCTGGCTGCATGTGTCACCCAGCTCTTCCTGTACCTTGCTGTGGGGACCACAGAGTTTGTGTTACTGGGAGCGATGGCTGTGGATCGTTACGTGGCTGTCTGTAACCCTTTGAGGTACAACATCATTATGAACAGCCACACCTGCATCTGGGTGGTCATTGTGTCATGGGTGTTTGGGTTCCTTTCTGAAATATGGCCAGTCTATGCCACATTTCAGTTTACCTTCTGCAAATCAAATCTGTTAGACCACTTTTTTTGTGAACGCGGGCAACTGCTCAAACTATCCTGTGGTGACACTCTTTTCACAGAGTTTGTTCTCTTCTTAATGGCTGTTGTCATTATCATTGGTTCACTGACCCCAACAATAGTCTCCTACACCTACATCATCTCTACCATCCTCAAGATCCCCACAGCCTCGGGCCGGAGGAAAGCCTTCTCTACCTGTGCTTCTCACTTCACCTTTGTTGTGATCGGCTATGGCAGTTGCTTGTTCCTCTATGTGAAACCTAAGCAAACACAGGCTGCTGAGTACAACAAGATAGTTTCCCTGTTTATTTCTGTGGTAACCCCTTTCCTGAACCCTTTCATCTTCACCCTGAGGAATGACAAAGTCAAAGAGGCCCTTCGGGATGGTATGAAACGCTGCTGTCGACTGGTAAAGGATTAAATCTCTCTACATCAGTTTTGTGACAATGTCCTCACTATACATTTTTCAGTAACCTAGAAAACCCCACCTTTTATCTTATCATTATTTTCCCTTCAAAAATCAGTAGTGTACAACTTATAATCAGGGCCATCGAAGAAGACATGGAAGGTAAAAAAGAAACCCATTTTCTGCCTATTAGATTCTCATTCCTCAGTTTCTGATGGTTCCCGACTTGAACCATTGAAGCCTATCCTTGGGAAGTGGGAGGATAGGGTAAAGGTAATACATACATGTTTGTATTTTTCCATAGCTCAATTAATTCGCCTACAATGCATTTTTGAGGATATATTTCTTAGTGGAGGAAGGAAGTGGGAAGAAGGGGAGGGGAGGCATCTGCCATAATAAGTACCAAGGGGGAGATGCTCACATTGTTTCTTTATCAACAGTTGTAGAGATTTTCCTATATTTTTGTGCAATTTCTTGATGCGATGGCAATATGCACTTAAAATATTCTATGGTTCTCCTTTTCTCTGCTGGTTCTTCATGTTATCCAGGCTCCATTGCTAGTGCAAAGTACATACAATGTTATATACTCTTTGCCACAGAACCAATCTAGAGTGGAGATATGGGGATTGGAATACTTTTAGTAAGTCTTAACGATGTAAAGATATGAAATATTTTGGGACATATGGGGATTGAGACAAGTAAGAATTAAATGACTAATTATAGAGAAAGAATCCTGTGTTGTACAACTGCTTAAATCTACTATGTCTGTTGAGACTACTCCCAGACCCAGACTTTCGGCCTCATGATGCCTTTACTTCTCTGTCTCTGAAATCCAATTGTCTCAGTACCCTGTCATAGATTTTCTCTATGGGGAGCATCAAAGAAATGAGAAGCTACCCTCTCAACTTGCAGCTCTTCAAGAATACAAGGCATGGTTTTATGACAATGCAAGTGTAGGAAGCTCATCATGTTGGAGGAAGGGGTTTGAAGGAAGGTAGGTTTTTAAAATTATTTTTATTTTTTATTTAAAAAAAGTTTATTTATTTTGAAAGGAGAAATTGTGTGAATGGAGGCAGGTGCAGAAGAGAGTGGAGAGAGAGAATCCCAAGGAGTCTGTGTGCCATCAGTGACACAGTGCTGGACCTCACTACCCTGAGATTATGACCTGAGCCAAAATCATAAATGAGACTCTTAACTAAGTCACCCAGGTGCCCCAGGAAGATGTTGGTTAAATGGTAATGCTCAGCACTTCCTGGCAGCCCTGAACTGGTGGCAGATATTCAGCCACCTAGCCGTGGATGATGGTGTTCCATAGAGTTGCAGAGTACTGTGTGAGGGTGCCTTCCCGTTTGGTGAAGACAGAGAAGTCTACCATCCATGATATAGTTGATTCCACCTCATATGGGCAACATATGAGGTGTTGGGTGGGGTCTTAATCCAGCCCATGCTCTGGTAGCTAACCAATAGGTTGTAATGGGACTGCATTGTCTCTGGGCTTGTAGAGGCAATTTAGGAGGACAGAAAAGAGAGCCTCACTGTCCTCATCGGTTTCTTTGGTTTCTGAACCTTCATCACCGATGCCTACTGCACCCTGTCCTGATCATCCTTAGTTCATCCACCACCTGTCTTCTTCCTTCTTCCTCTTTCCCCTTGTCCTTGAGCTCTCCTATTCCTCTCTTTCTCCTTCTTTCCCTTTCTCTCTTTTCCCTTTCCGCTTGAATCAGGCTCTGATCACCCACTGCTAATGCATTTCCTATTCTTCCCCTTGTCCTCCATCAACAATTCCATTCCTTTCCTGTATCTCAGGGATGCAGTGCTCTAAACTGCTTCTCTGAATGCCCCTGACCATGAGGAAGGAAGGAAAGTTCCAGGTCTAGTGATTTGTGATGGGGCGTGAAACATCTTTTGTACCAAAGGGAGGTTCTTCTGTTTGGTCTTTGATTCTGAATGAAGGAAAGTTAATGTTTATGTTAGTCTGCCTGGGCTGTCATTTCAAAACACTACACATTTGGTGGTTTAAATAAGAAAAAATTGTTTCTCATAGTTCTGGAGACTTAGAAGTCCGAGTTCAAGGTTCAGGCTAATTTAGTTTTGGTGAGAACTATTCTTATGTGATGAGGCCCCCACCCATTGACCTCCTTTTAGCTTAATTACTTAAGAGTCCCCATCTCCCAAATCAGCTGCACTGGGTGTCAGCATTTCAACATATGGATTTTAAGGGAACATAAACCTTCAGTCCATAACACTGTCACTGTGCCCCTGCCCTGCAAGCCATCTTATTCTCAACCAGAATGCCTACTCCATGTTCACACTGGGAGCTGGGAGACAGATATGTCTGCCCACTGAGGCTTAATTTCTCAACCAGCGGTTGTCTCCTACCCCCAAATGAAGTGAGATTCCTCACACCATTTCCTCACTACTATATACACTATCAAGTCTCAATAACATTTGTTCTATTTATTTTTTGTCTTTACTTTTCACAACTAAGTACACAGATAATCAATACAGATATCTAAATATAAATACGAGTAATATTCCATTCTATATACACATCACATTTTCTTTATCTGTTCATCAGTTGAACAGTTGGGCTGTTTCCATCTTTTGGCTGGGGTAGATCATGCTGCTATAAACATCGGGGTGCATATAGCCCTTTGATTTAGTATTTTTGTATTCTTTGGGTACATACTTAGTAGTGCACTTGCTGGATTATAGGGTAGTTCTATTTTTAACTTTTTGAGGAACCTTCATACTGTTTTCCAGAGTGGCTGCACCAGTTTGCATTCCCACCAATAGTACAAGAGGGTCCCTCTTTCTTCACCTCCTCGCCAACACCTGTTGTTTCTTGTGCTGTTGATTTTAACCATTCTGACAGGTGTGACGTGATGTCTCATTGTGGTTTTGATTTGGATTTTCCTGATGATCAGTGGTGTTGAGCATCTTTTCAGCCATAAAAGAAAATGAAATCTTGCCATTTGCTATAACACGGATGGAGTATTATGCTAAGCAAAATAAGTCAGAGGAAAACAAATACTATATGATTTCACTTATATGTGGAATTTAAGAAATAAAACAAATGAGCAAAGGGGAAAAAAGGAGAATGAGAGGCAAACCAAGAAACAGACTCTTAATTCTAGAGAACAAACTGATGGTTACCAGAGGGGAGGTGGGTGGGGGGATTAAATAGGTGATGGGGATTAAAGGGCACGCTTGTGATTGAGTACCAGATGTTTGTATGGAAATGTGAGTCACTAAATTGTACACCTAAACCAATATTACACTATTTGTTACCTAATTGGAACTTAAGTAAAAGCTTTAAAAAAAGGAATTAAAAAACACTCGTTATCATAATTCACATGTAATTATCATATTCAAATCTTAGGTATAATTTGATGTATCTCAGACATGATGTGTTGCAACTTTGTAACTTATTTTAAATATGTGCCTCTTAACATACTTTGTATTCTTAGTTATATGGTCAGGGTTAAAACAAAAACAAAACTGGAGAGAAGACTACTTTTACCAGGAAGTTTTTAGTAGTTTCTGTTCAGGAAAAGTTCCTTGGTGAAAGAAAATGCTAATCCTAGATAGTGTCTGTTATATACATCTGAGAAGACATTCACTTTTTTCCTGTTTTATTTCCTACAGGTATTTCATTATATTCATACTAAATGTTGCATAAATATTGTTGTATAGGATACAAAGTAAAATAAGTTTTTTTCCTTAAAATTTTTTTAAAAAAATGTTTACTTATTTATTGTCACACACACACACACACACACACACACACACACAGAGCATGGGAGGGGCAGAGGAAGAGAGAGAGAGAATCCCAAGTAGGCTCTCCTTTGTCAGCACAGAGCTCAATTGGGGGCTGTAATTCACAAATTGTGAGATTATGACCTGAGCCCAGATCAAGAGTTAGACACTTAACCAGCTGAATCATCCAGGAGTCCCTACATTTTTTTTATTTTTAAATTTTTTTTAGAGAGAGAGCAGGGGAGGGGTGCAGAGGAAGAGAGGAGAATCCCAAGCAGGTTCCACGCTCAGCACTGGAATCTGACAAGGGCTGGGTGGCATAACCCTGGGAAATGACCTGAGCCCAAATCAAGAGTCCAACACTTAATGACTGAGCCACTCAGGTGCTCCAAAATATGAAATATTCTAGTATAAACTAATGTCCCTTATTAGGAGATAAGGAGAAAAAAGGAGTGGTGTGTAATTAAAACTTCTATTTCTTTTGCATAGCCACTGCAAATATTTATTTTCTTTGTTCCTAATGGAAATACCTCCAATGTTTTATTAATATTGATAATAATTTTTAAAACTGAATAGGTTTGTGTGATTCCAAATTTTGATCTTAAACATCTTTGTTATTTTGTCCTATGAACATGAGGAAGTTTTTTCAGTAAAGATGCTGAATATAACTTTTATATAATTTGATTGATTTTTATACATTGAATATCTACTGCAGAAGAAACTTTGCTGAATGTTTTGGAATCATATAGATGGAAGGAAGGTAGTATTGATTGTATACTAAGTACCTTGTAATTTCTGTATATTGTCATTTAATCCTGGCAATAAGCTGTTAGGTGAGTAGTATTGTGTTCACTTAACAGATTAGTATATAGAAACTAAATAAGACTTTAACAGGAACACCTGAGTAGCTCAGTCAGTTAAATGTCTGATTTTGGCTCCAGTCATGCTCTTAAGGTTCGTGAGTTCGAGGCCTGCATCGGGCTCTGTGCTGACAGCCTGGAGCCTGCTTCAGATTATGTGTCTCCCTCTCTGCCCTCCCCTGCTCGTGCTCTCTCTCTCTCTCTCTCTCCTTCTCTTTCTCTTTCTCTCTCTCTCTCAGAATAAACATTAAAAACTTTAAGACATTAAACAACTTGCCAAAATATACTCAGCCATCAGCCATATCATTTCTATCTGATTGGAGAAAAGCAAAATTCTAAGAATCCTATTGTTCATGTGAATTCTGATGAATAGAGCTTTTATTCATTTATGATGGGAATATAAAATATTATGGCCCTGGTAATTCATAACAAACTTAGTAAGCATATGTTGTGCTTGTACACTGTGGCCTATTCTCATATGTTAATGCTTTCTTCATCTGCTTTAAGTGTCCTGATGATCTTATGAAAAAATTCTTTTTTTATATATAAATAAATGTTCATTCATTTTTGAGAGAGAGAGAGACAGAGAGAAAGAGACAGAGAGAGACAGAGAAAGGGACAGAGGATCTAAAGGGGGCCCTGCACTGATAGCAGTGAGGAAGGGAGAGGCAGAGAGGGAGGGAGAGGAAATCTCAAGCTCAATGCTGTCAGTGCAGAACCCAACACAGTGCTTGATCTCATGAACCCATGAGATCATGACCTGAGTTGAAATCAAGACTTGGACGCTGAACCGATTGAGCCACCCAGGTGCCCCAATTTTTAATTTTTTGAAATAAAAGTTTATTTTATTTGTGCATAAAGTTCTCTTCTAAATTGGTAAGTTCAATAAAGAAAAATATAAATGGTTTTTGAAACTATGAAAGAGTCTAACTTGATTGAATATTAAGAACAGATCATTCAGCAAGAACATTTTTTGAATAACAGTTACCTTTCAGACAATGTGCTGAAAATATAGCAGGAAACATAGTGGACATGGTCTCTTCCCTGATAGAGCATATTTGGTGAAGAGATACACCATACAGAGTGAAACCACACACACACACAAAATATATAATTAAAACTGTGGATCATTCAGGAAAGAAATTGTGAGGTTGTCTTAAGTCTGGGAGTGATCTTTGAGACAATTCCTGTAAAGGTGTGGGGGAGAATATGTTTGGGCAGAGGGGAAGCTGACTGGTAATGAAGTTGCCACAGAGGCTTCAACCCCAGGAGGAACCAATCCCACCGGGAGCCCCGGAGCTAGGATGGCTCTTTAGAATTGTGCTGACTTGTGTCCCTACCTCAAACACAGGAGCTGGACATTTGCACTCCTGCATCTACAGGTCGTTGGGTACAGGCTACCTTAGAGGACAGGCTATAATCTTGGTGGAGGCACTTATGCTTAACTGAGGGCAATTTCTAGGGATAACCTCAGCTATGGGGTGGGGGGCAAGTACCTTGGTCCTGAGGGAGGTCTGGGGAAGGCACATAGCATCTACTACAAGGGTATTTGGAGAACACCTGACAGGGAACCTGAATATGTCTGTGGAGGTTAGGGAAAGCCCCTATAAGAAAGGATCATGGGGTGCTCAGTGGCTCAGTGGCTCAGTTGGCTAAGCATCCAACTTCAGCTCAGGTCATGATATCACGGTTTGTGGGTTTGAGCCTGGCATTGGGCTCTGTGCTGATAGCTCAGAGCCTCCTTTGGATTCTGTGTCTCCCTGTCTCTTGGCCCCTTCCCCGTTTGTGCTCTCTTCTCTCAAGGAGATTATTTATAATAACTCTCAAAGAATTATTAAATAAATAAACATTTTTTAAAAAGTTACAAAAATAAAGTGATCATTAACTGATGTGTGGCATGAACAAGGCAAAGCTGGGTGGGAATGGAGCGAGCACATTAAGAGTGCATTAAGAGCATGCACTAAAGCCCTTGAAGGAACTAAAAGAATGTCAGTGCTGCCGGGCAGCATGGGGTGAAGGAAGGGAAAGACAGACGACATTAGAGAAAAGCATTTCTAGAAATCATATAGATCCTTAGGGCACTCGGGACAGTGACCAATGAGCAGTGAGAAGGTTTTCATCAGGGGAGAGACCTGATCCAATCTGTGTCTTAAAAGATCACTCAAGCAGTTATGGGGAGAACAGAGTAGAAAGAGGGAAGTGATGGCAGACGTGAAGGTCAGTTAGCAGACTTTTGAGGCAGGCAAGTAAGGATAATTTCCTCTCATCCCTTCTTTTGTGGGCAGGCATTCAGCACTTGGGGTAATAACCCTATCTGTCCTCCTAGATCATCAAGATGGCTCTTTATTTCTCTGGTCCATGTTGACTTCTCCTCTTGCCTGTGTCTCCAGTGTGCTTATGTGGAATATGGAAAAAAATATAGACATGGAATGGCCTTCAGGTTTGGCCAACTTTGAGTTTGGGCAGTCACCAGCTTTACCCACATAAACAATCCAGTAATCAAGGGTAACTTTAGGTACCGAGTCTGGTGTGGTCTATGAATGCCCATGATGTTATCTGGAAAGAGCTGATTCTGACAAAAAGTTTAGCTTTGCAGAGGGGTTCCATGACCAAAGGTAATGAGTGGAGAGCCTCAGCAGGAGGCTGAGAGGCTCAGTGCATCATTACAAGGCTCAAGGACTAGCTCAGTTTCTGCTCCTTGCCCCTTCACTTTGGGCAAGGTAGAGATTGTGAAAGAGAGGTCAGACATCCTGTACCTCACTGCCCTGATATTTCAGAAGAGAAAACCAAAGCCAGAGAGTTGAACACTCACACACCGAATTGAATATAACATAGCTAGTGGGTATGAAAAGGAATTAGCATTCAGGTTCCGGATTCTAATCACAATAGTTTATCCACGATTGTTCACTGTCTTGAGATCCTTTAACTTTCACCAAAGACGAATATTTTAAAATTGTGCTCTCATGTTATAAGCTTTACTGGTGGTTTATATCTGTCATCCATTTTACAAACTAAAGTTTGTTTGTAAACTTAAGAGGTGCTTGCAGAAAGTTACTCAAAAAGGTGATAGAACATGGTCAAAGAGAACATCTGTTTGGTCTGGAAATTACTTGTTACATTCTGACATCCATTAGGGTTAGTTAAGCCTGGTCTTCACCTTGTGTTCTTTTAACTTTCCCCACCCTCACACCTAATCCACAACCATATTCGACATACCTTACTTTGTCTACCTATTCTGTTTTAGGCTTCAGTATACCCTAAAGTATATAAAGCCTTATATACTTTATACTTAATATAACTTTATACTTCACTTAACCTTACCTCATTTCTCTACCCATCAATCCCTTAATGATGAGCCCTCTCCTGTTATAGTTTGGGTTTATTTAAAAAATATTTTCAACATTTTAATGTTAATTTTCATACAATAATGTAGCCATTTGATGTGTAAATTTCAGTGAGTTTTAACAAATGTATACACACATGTAGCTATCACAACCAAATTATAAAATATGTTCATCACCCTAAAGGTTTCTTTGTGCTCCTTTTGAATAAATCTCCATTTTCATTCCTAACCTCAGGCTGTTTTCTGTTATTATAGATCAGGTTTTTTGTTTCTTGAGCTTATTAATGAAATAATAATATTTATGTCAGGATTCTTTTGCTTACTGTAGCCCTGTACAGAATTATCCATGATGGTGCATCTATCAATAGATTTTTATTTCTGAGTGGTGTTCCACTGTATGAATGTACCATTTATTTATCCATTCAGTTATTAATCATCACTTGGGTTTTTCGAGTTTGTTGTGAATAAAATTGCATTCATGAAGATGTCTTTTGTGGTGTGTGTTTTCTTATAGATTGGGAAAATATCTAAGAGTGAAGTTGAATTATGGCTTTGTAGGGTAAGTGTATGTTTACTTGTTGTTGTTTATATCACCAGCAGTGTACGAAAGATCCAGTTTCTCCACACCTTCACCAACACTTCATGTGGTCAAAATCAATTAAAGATGTATGTTGGCCTTTGTGTCTGAATTCTCTATTCTATTTTATTGGTTTATGTCTGTTGATCTAATCATAGTATGTAAGTAAGATAGTGTTTTGATTACTGTAACTTAAATTAAGTTGTAAATAAGGTATTGTGAGTCTCCCACCTTTTTTGTTCTTTTTCAAAATTCTTTTGGCTCTTCTTAGTTCTTCATAGTTGCATAGAAATCTTAGAGTCAGCTCTTCAATATTAAAATAAAAACTTCCTGGGATTTTGAGTGACACTTTATTGAACCTAGAGACAAATTAAAAAAAGGCATTTTAACAAAATCCAAGTTTCTGATTCATGAAAACACAATGTTAATTTATTTAGATATTTCTCAGTTTATATCAGCAATGTTGTATAGTTTCAAGTGTATAGTCATGTACAATTTGTTGAATTAATCTCTTAGTTTTTCATGGTTTCGCATCTTATAATTTAAAATTTTTATTTTCATTTCTAGTTTCTTGCTAGTAGGTAGCAATATAATAGATTTTTGTATATTGAGGCCTTTATCCTGTGGCCTTGGTAATCACCTTTTATTTCTAGAAGGTGTTCCTTTTTTTTTTTTTTTTTTTGCAGATCTCTTAGGATTTTCTGCATATTGGATTATGTACTCTACAAGTATTTTTTTTTTCTTTATTTGCTAACTGTATGCTTTTAATTTCATTTTCTTGCCTTATTGCATTAGCTAGGATGTCCAGTTTAATGTTGAATAGAAGCGGTGAGAACAGATATCGTTGCCTTCCTCCCTATCTTGGAGGAAGAAATTAGGTCTTTCATCATTAGGTTTCATGTTACCATTAGGTTTTTGGTGGACTCTATTTATGAATTTAGAGAAGGTCCCACTTGGGGCACCTGGTTAACCCACTGGGGCTCAGTCGGTTAAGCATCCAACTTCAGCTCAGGTCATCATCTCATGGTTGGTGGGTTTGAGCCCTGTGTTGGACTCTGTGCTGATAGCTCAGGCCCTGGAGCCCACTTTGGATTCTGTGTCTCCCTCTCTCTCTGCCTCTCCCCTGCTCACTCTGTGTCTGTCTCTCTCTCTCTCAAAAATAAATAAACATTAAAATATTTAAAAAAATAAAAAATAAAGAAGATCTCATTTGTTCCTAGTTTGATCAGAATTTTTCATCATTGGATGTTGATTTTAGTGAAATGCCTTCTCTGCTCCCATTTAAGTGACCATGTGGTTTTTCTCTTTATTTCTGTTCATATGATGAATTATATTGATTAATCTCCTAATGTTAACCCAATCTTGCGTATCTGGAGTAAAATCATCCCTTTGTTATGGCACATTATTTTCTTTAAGTATTGCTGGATTTTATTTTCTCATATTTTACTAAGGATTTTTCCTTTCATATTCAAAAGGGATCTCAGTTTCCTTTTCTTTCAGTGTCCTTGGTCCTTGGTATCAAGATTTAAGTCTGACTTCATAAGATTAATGAGCAGTGTTCCCTTGCACTCAATTTTCTGGAAATTCTGTGTAGAATTGGAGATATTTCTTCCTTAAAAAATTGATAGAATATACCAGTAAAGCCATTTGAAGCTATAGTTTTCTGTATGGGAGAATTTTATATAATGAATTCAATTATTTTCCATATTTAGGAATACTTAGGAAATGTGTTTCATTTCTTTTGAGTCAGTTATGGTAATTTTTATCTTGCAAACATTTCACTTCAATAGGTTTTCCAATTGATTTCTCATGTGAGGTATCTTAATATTGTTCTCTTCAATTTTAAATGAATTTTCATTATATCATTGTTAGTAGTAGATCAGGAAATCAAGAGTGCTCTTATCACACAGTCTTCGTGTCAGTGTGAATCAATCCAAAATCTTTGGTGTATTATTTGGTGTTAATAGAAACCAATATCTTCAATGTATCTCCCTTTTAACCTAAAAGTGTCCAGTCTAGGGGTTTATTTCAGAAATATCAACATGTATAGACTTATAAAAGTATAGGGATGTTTATACCATCATTTTACACAATAAAATGTAAACAAGAGCAAACAATGATCAATAGAGGGCTAACTAATAAAGAATGGGTCATCCATATAATGGAACACTATGCAGAAAGAAAAAAGTGGTCAGCATGTGTAGATTTGGAGGACTATCTTTTATATATTGTTAACTGATAGAGAAAAGGTTTTAAAATAGATTTTCACAGGATTTTCTATAAAGAATATGCAGATACATACTTATAAATTTTTTCTAATATTATATGGCAATCTAGTTGGGCTTGGCAACATCAGAAATGGGAAGGAAGATTATTCCCAAATTATACCCTTCTGCATCTATTGACCCTCTCAGATTTAACAGGTATACTTCAAATGAAATCCCAAATCCAGATACATGGTTGTAGCTGCCATTTTTTCTGTCTTGCTCTAGCATAAAGCAGACTTACAATTTACATTTGTCAGTTGGTTCAGGTTGTAAATATAACTGCCTACATTGGCTGTCCTTATGCTGTCCCCACTTTGAAGTGCCCAGCTGGCAAACATGGACACACCATAGAAATAAATGTAAGAATCTTGCTTGAATGCATACAGATGCATGTGTGTTCAGAAGAGTGGAAACCTGAGACAGTAGCAGAGAGCGAAGTACAATTTGGAGGCAGAAACTCTCCCCAGTTTTCTGGAAGGTCCTCAGAGTTAGGAGCAGGAGCCTCTCTATGAAATGAGTGAAGGAGGAAACAGGCTTTGTAGGGGATTTCTGGTGAAGTTAAGGCTTTGACTGAGACCAATATGCATGCTTTTAGGATACTGGTGCACATTTTAGATGTCAATTGTAATGTGTCCTATTGGGGGTTAGGGGATGATTTTTTCTCTGAATAGCTAAGAGAATCAGAGAAGAGTCTAGGATATAGGGCAGAAGGGGTAATCTGCTTAGAGTCTGAGATGTCTCTTGAATCCTGGACTTGGGGCCTTTGAGGAGGCAGTTTTGGTATTGAAAGCCTGTGATTGGTGAGATTTCAGGTTTCTTCATTAAGCAAAAAGTTTCAAAAGTTCTGACCCTTAATTGGTCAAAAAAGGGAATAACTAAAAGTTTGTTCTGCTTTCCGCAGTCTGATTGCTTAGGGGCGCCCTGAACATGGGCTAATTAAGAACAGGTACCTCAGTGACTAAGTCCCCTTGGGAAGGAGGGTAGTGGGAGGGAAGGAGAGAGAAAGAGACCCTCAGTTCCCACAATGCTGTTATTTCTGGAGTTTCTGCTCAGCTCCTGTTGAGTAAGTTGCTGTGGCCCTTGTATATGCATCAGCAGTAGCCAGACAAGTTATCCAAGTCCTGGAGAGTCTGAGAAGGGTGGAGAGGCCCCTCCATGGGGGTGAGTATTTTCTCAGGGTTTTCCTCTAGGAAGGAAAGAGTAGGAGAAGATCAGATTGGAGTTCTGGGCTTGGCTACCTGTTAGAACAAAGGAGGCCCAGAGCTTAAAGAGTGGTTGAGGACATCACCGAATCCCCTCTACACAGCAGAGAGCAGATTTATTTCTCCTCTGTTCCAATGTTAAAAACAGTCACTGCTAAGATTCTTCTATATTTTTTCACCCAGTGCCCAATACACAGACATTTTAGCAATGCAGGTCACTGAGCCATCCCCACAATACTGTTCTTAACCTGTTTTCCCATCATTCCAACCTTCAGAGGCTTAGAGGAGGTGGCGTGAGTAAGGGAAGGGAGGAAGGGGAAATGGTAATGTGAGCCATGAAAGCAAATCAAGAAGAGTAGGCTCCACGGGGTATGGCCCGGCTGCTTTAATGAACATCAAGTACTATTTAACCATATAGCACACATCCAAGCAACTATCATGTAGGGAAATTTATCAGCATGACTTTATAGCTCAACAATAATATAGATATAAATATAGATGTAGATACAGATACAGATATAGATAGATATATACACACATGTCCTGCCTTCATACAGTTTATATTCTAGTATCATAGATGAACTGTGAATACATTAAATTAGATTTCCTGTCGTTCTTCCTTGCCTTATGTTTATTCCAGCATGATGAATAGACTAGCATCATAATTGTACTTACTTGTCTTGTATATAATCTGGCATCCACACTCCCCTTGAATGTGAGCTCCATAGGGCAGGAATTTTTGTTTGTTCTATCCACTGCTGAATTTGCTTAATGTTAAAATAAGGAATAAAGTTAGTATACATATCAAATCAGGTAATAAAAAGTGCTACAAAGAATGGTAACAGCAAGCCATTCCTAATTGGTGTAGGGTTACTGGATAGAATTCTCTGAGGAGATGACATTTGAGTAATAGGATGAAAAAAGTGAGAGGTCAAGTTCCAGACAGACATCCTAAGGGCCTACTGCCCTCATATCTATCCTTGTCAGTGCCAGGTGCCACTTTTCCTCCCTCCCAGCACTTTGCAAATCACATGGAGTTAGAGAAGAATGATTCTTCCCTGGGAAACTATCTCAAGTTCTATAGTTCTCATTTATAGATGTTTCTGCTCTGTACAATGGAAGTTTACACTCTGGGGAAAGCAGAGGTGTTGGTCTTAGTCCTCTGCTGCTTTTCTACTGCCCCCACGATAAGTCTAGACAGTACTAGTAAGGATGAGGCACAGGGTTCAATAGTCCATGTTTTGAACATCACCTAGAACACCTTTGTATCATCTGCTACAATTAACATAAGAGGAAATGACACAATCCCAGGCCTGGTGTGGCTGATCAACACAGCTTCATAAGTGGCCAGTTTAACACTCTTATCCTCTGTCCCCTGAAAGAAGGCATATCCAGTGGTGTAAAAAAACAAGAAAGGGTTCTTATCCTCTATAGAGATGAAGGAGTCTTCATCTTCAAGACAGGTGATCTTGAGGTAGATTGGAGGTCACCACATTGAGGTGTGGCCTTGTGCAGAGCATTGCAGTTGGGGCTTTTCACCTGGTCTTCAGGTTGGAGATAGTTTCTCATCCTAACCTGTCTTCCTTCTCTTTGGAGAACAGGACCATGTGGAGCCATGTTACCAGTCTTCAAGCTCTAGGTTTTACAAAAACAGAAACAAGGAGTAAATGATGAACAATCTCTCTAGTGCCACTGAGTTCTGCCTTCTAGGCTTTCCTGGGTCCCAAGAACTACACCACATTCTTTTTGCCATATTCTTTTTCTTCTACTCAGCAACGTTAATGGGAAACACAGTCATCATCATGATTGTCTGTGTGGATAAACGTCTGTGGTCCCCTATGTATTTCTTCCTTGGTCATCTCTCTGCCTTGGAGATATTGGTTACAACTATTATCATGCCTGTGATGCTTTGGGGATTGCTGCTCCCTGGGATACAGACAATATCTCTGGCTGCATGTGTCACCCAGCTCTTCCTGTACCTTGCTGTGGGGACCACAGAGTTCGCATTACTGGGAGCGATGGCTGTGGATCGTTACGTGGCTGTCTGTAACCCTTTGAGGTACAACATCATTATGAACAGCCACACCTGCATCTGGGTGGTCATTGTGTCATGGGTGTTTGGGTTCCTTTCTGAAATATGGCCAGTCTATGCCACATTTCAGTTTACTTTCTGCAAGTCAAATCTGTTAGACCATTTTTTCTGTGACCGAGGGCAACTGCTCAAACTATCCTGTGGTGACACTCTTTTCACAGAGTTCGTTCTCTTCTTAATGGCTGTTGTCATTATCATTGGTTCGCTGGCCCCAACAATTGTCTCCTACACCTACATCATCTCTACCATCCTCAAGATCCCCACAGCCTCGGGCCGGAGGAAAGCCTTCTCTACCTGTGCCTCTCACTTCATCTTTGTTGTGATTGGCTACGGAAGCTGCTTGTTCCTGTTTGTAAAACCTAAGCAAACACAGGCTGCTGAGTACAACAAGATAGTTTCCCTGTTTATTTCTGTGGTAACCCCTTTCCTGAACCCTTTCATCTTCACCCTGAGGAATGACAAAGTCAAAGAGGCCCTTCGGGATGGTATGAAACGCTGCTGTCGACTGGTCAAGGATTGATTCTTCTATGTCAATTTTGTGTGGAAACACAGTAATCATTGGGGATTATTAAGTAACCTAGAAAACCCTAATTCCTCTCTTATCATTATCATCCTTTCAGAAGCAAATGGTATGTACAGTTTCCAGTCAGGCCATGGAAGAAGACAAAGAAGATGAAAATGAAACCCATCTGTGCTCACTAGAATCTCATTCATCAGTTCCTGCTGCTTCCACTATTGAACTATGGAAGCATATCTTTGGGAAGTGGGAGGAAGTAGAGAAAAGAAACACATATATTTTTGTAGCAGTCTATAGCTCAGTTAATTCGCTTATAATCCCTTTCTCAAAATGTGTATCCTGATGGAGGAAGGATATGGGAGAAGGCTAAGGGTGCAGGTCTGGAATAATTAGAGTACCAAGGAAGAGAAGCTCACTTTTGTTGTTGCTGTCACCATTGTTATCTGTTGTAGACTTTTTCTATATTTTGTCCAATTTCTTGACAAGATCGCCACATATATTTTAAATATTGTGTTTCTCTCTTACTCTTGTGGTTTATTATGCGGTTTATTCTTGTTCCATTCTACTGCAAAGTAAATAAAATGTTATATACATTTTTTTTTGCCACAGAAGCAACCTAGATTGGTGAGATGGGGATTGGAATACTTTTTTTTTTTTCAGTAAATCTTTGTGAAGTAAATATATGAAATATTTTGGGATGTTTGGGAATTAAGACAAATAAGAATTAAATGACTAATTCTACAGAGAATTAGCATTCTACAGCTGCTTAAATCAACTATTTCTAGTGAGACTGCTCCCAGACCCAGACTTCAGGCTTCATGATGCCTTATTTCTTTGTCTCCCAAATCCATGTGTATTAGTATCTTTCCATAGATCTTCTCTGTGGGGAGCATCAAAGGAATGAGAAGCTACCCTCTTAACTCACAGTTCTTCAGGAATTCCAGGGCATGGCTATTTAGCAATGCAGTTGTAGGATATTCATAATGTTTGAGGAAGGGATTTGATGGAAGGTGTTGATTAAATGATAACACTCAGCACCTCCTGCCAGCCCTGAACTGGGTGGATATATTGAGCCACCCAGCAGTGGATGATGGTGTTCCATAGGTTTGCAAAGAGTGCTGTGTGGGGATGCCTTCCATTTGATGAGGACAAGGAAGACCACCACATATGACCTAGCTGATTTCACCTCATATGAGCACTAGATGAGGTGTTGAGTGGGGCCTTAATCCAACCCATGTTCTGCTAGCCAACCAGTGGGTTGTCATGGGACTTCATTGGCTAGAGAAAGGGCTGAAGGTTGTCACAAAGGTATTCACCCACATCCACATTCATTTTCTGAGGTCTGTCATTTTTTTCTCCTTCAGTAATGCAGAAAGGATGCCTTTTCTAATTTGTACAAAGGCTTTTCATAGCGCAAGAATAGGAACTTTTACATATTTTTGGTGGGAATATAAAATATTTTGGTCCAAGTAATTAGACAGTAGGAAACTTAGTAAACATATGCTGTACATATATAATATTGCCTATTCTCAAATCTGTTGATTGTTTTTTCAGCTTTATTGAGTCTACTGATGAGCTTATGAAAGGAGTTCTTTTCCCCTCATGCAGTATTTTTTAGTTTATAATATCTTCCTTTGATTCTTTCTTACAGTTTTTATTTCTCTACTGAAAACCCTTCTTGTTTACGCATGTTGGTCACCTTTTCCACTATATCATTTTACATATTAATCCTAGTTACATTACTTTTACGGAAGTCAATATTTACTAGTATAATATTTTATTTATTTATTTACTTGGATTATAGTACTCTTTATTTTTAAATTGAAGTGCAATTAACATACAACGTTACACTAGTTACAGATGTATGGTGTATTGTTTCAACTATTCTATACATTACTCAGTGTTTACCACAATAAGTGTAGTCAGCATACAACATTGCTACAATATGATTGACTATTCCCTATGCTGTGCTTTTCATCTTGGTGCTTACTTCATAACTGAAAGTTTGTACTTTTTAATCCTGTTTATCTATTTCACCCATCTCCCAACCCGCCTCCTCTGGCAAATACCAATTTGTTCTGTACTGAGTTTTTTTGGCTTGTTTGTTTTGTTTTGTTCATTTGTTATGTTTTTTTAAGACTCCACATATAAGTAAAATCATATGGTATTTGTCCTTCAATGTCTGACTTACTTCACTTAGTATATATTACTTTCTAGGTCCGTCAATACTGTCTCAAATGGCAAGAGCTTATTTTTTAATGAATGAGTACCATTCCATTTTACACACACACACACACACACACACACACACACACACACATATACATTTATCCATTCAATTATTAGTAGACATTTAGGTTGCTTTCATATCTTGGCTATTGTAAATAATGATGTAATAAACATAAGAGTGCATGTATCTTTTCTAATTAGTGTTTTCATTTTCTTCGGGTAAATATCCAGTAGTAGAATTACTGT
This sequence comes from Panthera leo, assembly GCF_018350215.1. Lineage (NCBI taxonomy): Eukaryota > Metazoa > Chordata > Mammalia > Carnivora > Felidae > Panthera > Panthera leo. The sequence continues at coordinate 155,532,788 of NC_056680.1, read as the reverse complement.
ATCATATGGTATTTCTATTTTTTTTTTTTTTGAGAAAACTCCATACTGTTTTCTACAGGGGGTGCACCAATTTACATCGCCGCCGATTGTGCACAAGGATTTCTTTTTCTTCACATCTTTGCCAACACTTGTTATTTCTTGTATTTTTTAACTTTAGCCATTTTGACAGGCATGAGGTGATATCTCATTGTAGTTTTGATTTGCATTTCCCTGATGATGAATGATATGGAGCATCATTTCATGTGTCTATTTGCTATCTGTAAGTCTTCTTTGGAAAAATGTCTATTCAGGATCTTTCCCTATTTTTAAACTGGATTATTTGTGGGTGGTTTTTTTTTTTGCTGTTCAGTTGTATTGTTTTTAAATAATAATTTAATAATAATTTTAATTTTAGATCATAATTCTTATCAATATATCATTTGCAACTATCTTCTCTCATTCAGTGGGTTGCCTTTACATTTTCTTGGTGGTTTTCTTCACTGTGCAAAAGCTTTCTTATTTATTTATTTATTTATTTATTTATTTATTTATTTATATTTTTTAATTAATTTTTTAATTTAAAAAATTATTTATATTTTAATTTACATCCAAGTTAGTTAGCATATAGTGTAACCATGATTTCAGGAGTAGATTCCTTAATGCCTCTTACCCATTTAGCCCATCCCCCCTCCCTCAACCCCTCCAGCAACTCTCTGTTTGTTCTCTATATTTAAGAGTCTTTTATGTTTTGTATCCCTCCCTGTTTTTATATTATTTTTGCTTCGCTTACCTTATGTTCATCTGTTTTGTATCTTAAAGTCCTCATATGAGTGAAGTCATATGATATTTGTCTTTAAAGGCTTTTTATTTTGATATCTTTGATTATTTTCATTTTAAAGTTTAAAACTTTTAAAAGTTCATTTTTTTTGATGATGCTCTATGACTTGCCATGTACATCTTAATTTAGAATTCACTTCACATGTATACTAACAATGCCAGTTAGCTAGGGAAACATTACTCCTATGTAGCTCTCTCCCCTTCTTTTCTTACTGTTCTTACAGTGTCTATATAGTTGCAAGCTTAGCAATACATTGTTACAATTATTACTTTATATTTTTTTATTTAAAACCTTTTTTACTTTATATATTTTTTAAAGAACATGGAAGAAGAAAGAAGAGCAAGTATATATTTATAGCATTTGTTGTATTATCCTCATTTACCTTTTCTGGTACTGTTAACTTTTTCCTCAGATTCAAGGTGCCATTTGGTGTCATTTTCTTTCTCCAGATCAGCTCTGCCTCTATCCACCTCCTTTGTGCTATTATTGGCAAAAGTATTGCATTTGTTTATGTTATCCATTCAACAATACAACTATTTACTTATTTTTTAATACAATTGCTTTTTAAATTAGTTAATAGTCAGAGAAAGACAGATATCATATTTTTCACTCCTATGTGGAACTTGAGAAACTTAATAGAAGACCATGGGAGAAGGGAAGGGGGAAAATAGTTACAGAGAGAGAGGGAGGCAAACCATAAGAGACTCTTAAAGACAGAGAACAAACTGAGGGTTGATGGGGGGGCGGTAGGGGAAGATGGATGGTGGGCATTGAGGAGGGCACTTGTTGGGATGAGCACTGGGTGTTGTATGTAAGTGATGAATCACTGGAACCTACCCCCCAAACCAACAGCACACTCTATATACTGTATGTTAGCCAACTTGACAATAAATTATATTAAAATAAATCAGTTAATAGAAGGCAGGGGAAGAAATATACATTTATACTGTCTTACATCATTACAGAATTACCCTTACCAGTGCTGTTTCTTTGCATGTATATGGATTCTAATTACTTCCTGGGGTCATTTGCTTTTAGTTGGAAGAGATTTCTTCAGTATTTCTTATAAGAGGGGTCTGTTTTAGTTTATCTGGCAATGTCTCTTTTTGACTTTCATTTTTGAAAGATAGTTTTTCTGGATATAAGATTCTTGGTTGACTATTCATTTATTTATTTATTTTTATTTAAGTATGGCTTGCACACAATGTTATATTAATTTCAGGTGTACAACATAGTTATTGACCATACTTTCTTCTTTCAGCACTCTGACTATATCATCCCATTGCCTTCTGGTCTTAAATGTTTCAATGAGAAGTCAAGCATTTAACCTTATTGGGGTCCTCTTTTCCCTGAGATGTCTTTCTTTTACTGGTTTGAATTTTTTTCTATGCCTTTTAGAAAATGCACTATTGTGTTTTAGTTTGTGGATTTCATTGAATTTATTTTACTTGGATTTCATTGAACCTTTGTGGATGTGTATATTAATGGTATTAAAATTTAGAAAATAACTATCATTTCCTTAAATATTTTTTACTATCCTTTGTGTCTCTTCTATGCTTCTAGTGCTCCCATTGCATATATGTTGGTGACCTTAATGGAGTCCCATATTTCTCTGAGGCTCTGTTCCTTTTTTCTTCATTATTTTTTTCTTTCTGTTCTTTTTGTTGCATAATTCCTATTTATTTGTCTTCAATTTATTAATTTATTTTTCTATCAGTTAAAAATCTACTATTGAGCTCTTCTACTGAATTTTGAGAGAGAGAGAGAAAGAGAGTGAGAGCACAGGGGAGGGCAGAGAGAGACAGAGAGGGAGAGGGAGAAGCCTCAGCAGGCTCCACACTGTCAGCACAGAGCCTGACGTGGGGCTTGTTCTCACAAACCATGAAATTGTGACCTGACGCTTAACCAGCTGAGCCACTTAAGCGCCCCATCTTCTCTTCCACTGAATTTTTAATTTCACTTATGCTTTTCAAGTCTTGAATTTCCACTTGATTTTCTTTTTTAATTTTGATCTCTTTGTAGAATATCTATGTGGAGAAGCTTTAGCAACATATCTTCCTTTTCTTCCTTAAGCATTTTTTCCCTTTGGTTGTTTGAACATATTTTTATGGCTACTTTCGTATTTATAATGGCTACTTTGAAGTCTTTTGACTATAAAATGTGATATCTGGGCCCTCAACAAGCAGCTTCTGTTGTGTGCCTTTTGTATTGTGTATATGTCGTACTTTGTTTCTTTGCATGTCTTGTAATTTTTCATTGAAAACTAGACATTTTAGATATTATATGAAAACACTCTGGATGCTGGTATCCCACCTCAGGGGCTTGTTGATACAGTTTACTTGTTGATTTGTTTAGTATCCTGGCTGGACTACTTTAGTCCATTTCTCTGGCAGTGTTTACACTCTGGGGTCACTCCTTAGAGGCCACAGTCTTCACCATATGCACAATTTCCCTAATGTAACAGTGGTTTTAACAGGACTCTCTTTGACTGTCTCTTTCCCTTATCACACCTAGTTGTTAGGCTGTACTGATTGCTGGCTAATTCTTCTACTGTTTTTGACAATGTCCTGAGGCATAAATTGCTCCATAGTTGGATTCAACTAACTTAAGATTCCTTTACAGAGGTAATTTTTGAGGTCAGAGTTTGACATTTATTCTGACCCCAGGGAGGCATTTCTTAGCTGTCTCTTTCTCTGTTTCTGTTAAACTAGCTGCTCTATACTTTTCTTTGTACCCCTTTATGAAGTTACCACACTCCTCCTTTGCTCACCACCAAAACTTTTATTGTTTTTGAAAGTACTCTAAAGCTTGAACTTCCCCACACTGTTTCACATAGTCAGTTCCTTCAGAGCTGGCTGTCCCCTGGGAAAAATATCTGGGACATGACTCTGTAGCTGGGATTGAGGACAGTGGTGCAGTTTTTTCCAAGTGACACCCCTGCTTCAGTTTCAGGGTGATGGGGCAGTAGCAATTGTTTTTGAACTTCTTGGCTTGCCTTTCTGCAAGGGAGGGTGATTGAGGCCCTCATATTCTCAATGTGCTGTTCCTGAGGTAGAACCTCTGCTCTATGAATGAAGACTGAGCAGGAGCAGGAAGTCCCAAACCTGTTGTCTGCATTCTCCTGGCAATTAGCTTTTGCAACATGTAGTTGTGAGGGAGGAAGAGGAAGAAATGCAGACCCCTGCCCCTTTTGGGAAGATACTGTAGCCCTTGGCTTGGAGCTGGGGCTAAGGGAGCCCACTGTTCTTGGCTATATCTGCCTGAAGTGGACTTTCCTTCCCATACTGAATTAGGAAGGGGGAGGAAGGTGTTGGGTCATGTTTAAAGTGCCACAGACTCTTGCTGTTCTTGGCATATTCTCTTGAATTAATGTTTCTTCATTTGCTATATGCCTTTAGTACAATTTCCAGAGACTTCAAATATTTTTAAATAGTTGTTTTAAAGTCTCTCACTGATAGTTCCAATATCTGGATCTGCTCTGAGTTTAGTTACATTACTTTTTCTACTAAAACTGGGTTGTTTTTCATGTGTGTGTATGTGTGTGTGTGTATGTCTCATATGTTTTAAAATTAAATTCTTGGGGCGCCTAGGTGGCTCAGTTGGTTAAGCGTCTGACTTCAGCTCGGGTCATGATCTTGTGGTTGGTGAGCTCAAGCCCTGCATCAGTCTCTGTGCTGACTGCTTCAGATTCTGTGTCTTCCTGTTTCTCATCCCCTCTCCTGCTTGCGCTCTGTCTCTCTTTCTCTTTCTTTCAAAAATAAGGAAAGATTTTTTTTAAAGTTAAAAAAAATTAAATTAAATTCTGTACACTATCTGTAGAACAGTTGAGTCTGAGGTAAATAGTATTTGTGCCTCGAAATAGGCAGACCTCTTCTTGGGTTCAGTTGTAAGTTTGAGGAGTTCAGTTAATATGATGAGGAAGTCGAGCTGGATTGGGGGTATTTTGTTGCCTTTAGTGAACCAGATGCTTCAAATTCCTTTAGTGGTAGGCTGCTGTGCCTTGGTCTTAAAGTATCTAGACTGGGTATATGCATTATTGGATTTAACAGAAAACAATAATCACCTTGATACTTTATAGTTGTGAAATGTTTTTAAATCTTCCAACTGTTTTTGACACTGTCGACCTTTCCTTGCTCTACCCATAGATATGTTTGTATGAGGGATAATCCCCTATCTTGTGGCCATTGTTCTCAGTATGCTCAGATAGTCTACTCTTGGTGAAACATTTTTTTCACTGCCCTTTCTCCCAAACTTATTTTCTATTAATCTCAAGGCCACAAATGTACATGGTTTAAGATACAGTTTTAACCAAATCACTCATGTATACAAATGATCTATTTCCCTAGACTTCCAGCATTTCTTCCATAGGATTAGCACTAAGCACCATTCTTTGAAAATTGACCAGGTTCTAAATCTATTTTCTCTTCTTCACCACTAAATAAAGACTTTTCTAGAATTCTCTTTTTTAAAAACTTTTAGTTTTACCTTCTATTCATTTTTTGAGAATAGGATGTTAACAACTGTACTGAAGACAACAAAAACTGTTCTAATTTTATAAAGAGTAATCCAGGTTCTAACATTACACACACAAACATTACATAATTTATCTATAACTCCCTTGAAATTTGCTTGTTGTTGGAATTTTCTCTAGTTACTTGAGACAATTCCATTCTTATATGAGATCTGTCTCTCACTAGATCAAAAAAAGTATGTCTTTTCTGAGGTGATTTTTTTGGAAGTTGTTGTGGAAATGGGATTGTTGGCATCCCCTACTCAGCATGTCCTCTACCAACTCACTGCATCAATCCCCCAGCTACTGTGAGGGTTGGCTTCAGCCAACGGCTCCTTCTTCAGACAACTGCCCTTGACTGGACAGGAGCCCCCTCATGCAGAACGTTTATAACCCACCCTTCTCCAGAGAAAGACTGACTGACTGAGAGAGACAGAAAACCATTCCATTTGTCTCAACATGCGACCAACTCTATGGAACAATTATTTTGTCAAAAGTCCTATGGGACCAGGCTAAACTAGTCCTCAGTTGAGACCACATCTTTGAGTAGCTTTCTTTCCTTGTCCTATTCTGCTTCCCTCACTCTTCCTTTCCAGAGAGCACTCCCACCATAAATCACTTCCTCAGAAATCCTTGTCTTAGGCCATTTCTAAGTAACCCAATCTAAAACAGTTGGTATTAGAAGTGGTCTTAAAAGCAGACACAGATGAGGAGACTCTGGAGGTGGATCACTTGTTGGTCAGATGTCAATTACTGACAGCTTGGATAGACCCTGGAATGATTATAAGGATATATCAAATGCAACTGTTAAGATTTTTTACTCTGGTAGACTAGTATCTGAGAGGTTCAAGGAAAATAGTAACTGTAAGGAAAATGGAATTTGGTAGATATTGTGAAGTGCCATTATTGAGGAAAGAAAATGGCAGGCTCCACTCTATTTAAAGCTAAGTGTGAGACTTCCAGGGCCCTCTTTGGCAACATTAAAGACACTCATTCTGTATAGTCAGAGGACTGACAGAGTGAAAAACAGACACAGAATTTAATTATAAAAGTAATTTAATTTCAAAGAAGGCTCATTCAACCTTGCCAATTCTCCTTGTTCCAAAGACAGGGCCCTGATAGGAAATGAGTGGGACTCTCAGTCTCAGTATGATGATTTCTGGGTAGATACAAATGAGAGCTTTGAACCCCCCAGATTCCTCTAAACTCTCTTGATCTGCAGTAATGACGCATTCCCCTTTTGGAAGACATGCCCCTTCCTTTCCTTTAGGACTAAAAGAAGTCAGATAAGGCACAGGCCTTATAAGACAATGCCATCTTCCTCAGGATCTTCATCCATCTCTTCTCCTTCTACCAGATTCATAAATTAAGTTTAATCTCCACATAAACTAGGGAAGAGCTAAATCTGCCAGCAGAAGAGAGATACACATCAAAGTTTCTGCAAGAACTGACTAACATGCACTAGCAGGCACTGGAAGAGCCTGCCCAGGAGTGAGTTTAGAGGGTGGGGGATCAAAGGATTGTTGGAACTTAAAACTGAATAAGAGAGAGTCTGTTGATATGGAGCCACTCCCCCATCATGCAGGATTAAAACCTTGGCAAGGGTCCTGGGGATAAGGTCTAATGTATGCAATTTTCTGACTCATAGAATTTTGAAAAAGGTGAGAGCCTTCATTAAATTAAGTAAAAATGCCAAAAATTGCCTTGGAAGACTTGGAAGGAAGGAATAAAAAGGCTTAGAAAAGTAGAAATGTATAATGGGGCTATTATATAAGACTGAGAAACCCATCAGTTTGCCATGTTGCTTGGGAGGGAGGACCAAGAAGGTGATAAAAATGTATGGTTAGGGAAGACATCAGCTGAGGCTGTTGTTAGGAGATATTGTTACAGAACTGGGCTTCCTAATGGCAAGAGCATACAGGTGACCAGAATAACAGAGGCCACATGGCAACACTTAACTGTCAGATGCAAAGTGCACATACTTTCTCTATTAGACAGCAAGGTCAAAATGGCAAACAGGAGGAGCCAGAACTGCATCTTTGGATATAGAAAATAGAACATGGTGTTCATGGGGCAAGATATATGGGCAACCAACAAGAGTATTGCTTAGTGTACACAATGAAAGAAAGAATGAATGAGAAGGCTCAGATCAGCTACTCCAATGGAGTCATGATCCCTTTGCGCAATCTCTAGATTTGAACCATCTCTCAGCTCAAGTATCATCAAATAAAAGAGTGTGAAGCACCAGAAGTAGGACCCTATAATACCAGAACAAGTATATTCAACGTGATTTCTCCAGACTTGCCCCTAAAGCCCACAACCATTTACTTGGATAACCATCACTAGAGAAAGGGGGAATACTCAGATATTTTAAGAGCTGTGGGATATAGTAGGAATTGAAGCTTATATTCAGGGATGTGAGGCAACAGCCATGCTCCCTTACTAGAGAAACATGTGGGAGCCAGGTAATTAATGGAGTTTGGATCCAAATATCTCATAGTAGTTTCACTGGATTCATCTATTTTTAACTCTTTTTCTCCCTGTTTTCTTCTCCATTTTCCCTCTTTCTCTCTTCTCCTTTCCTCTCCTCTTCTACCCCTCTAAATTCCAATCTCTCTCTGTCCCTCCATCCCCCCCTCACTCTCCCTCCTTTATAAACACAAACTGCAAATATTCATTCTGCATCAGGCCCTATGCTAAGTACTGAGAATTCAAAGATGAGATCCAGACTCTTCCATCAAAGAGCACACAGTGCAAGGAGGGAGAGTCGCAAGTCACAGAATAGCACATTGTGATAGGATCCCTCTCAGAATCATGCATAGGGGTGTGTGTCAGCATAGAGGGGGAGCCTCCAACTCAGCTAGGAAGGAGTAAAGTAAGGAAATTATTCTCAAAATCAATCGTGTTTCACTTCATGTTTGAAAGAAAAGTGAGCATTATCAGGCAGAAAATGGGAAATCCCCTGTGTTCTTATGCTCATTTTCAACTGGACCTGACTTCCTTCAAGGTTAATCTCTTGGCATGTATTCCTAGTCATGTTAAATAGACGTTTCAGAGAAGACACAGCTGGTGTTCAGTCAACCATAAGAACATTCAGAAAGCCATCTTGTAAGCAGGCACTTCCCCCCAGGAGTTTGGATTCTAGAAAAAAACTGGCTTTTGCCAGATTATATTATTTCTCTCTCACAGATGAGCTACCTTCCTGGAGCAACCTGGAATACTCCAAGATGTAAGTAGAAAACTGTTCCAGTTAGAGAAGCTATACATGCAGAAGAGAAGCTTCCCCAGGAGCCCAGATTCTTTCTCTGAACTCTCTCTTGCCTTTGGAAGATGATTAATAGAGAAACATGAAATTTACAACCAGGCTTAGGCTCAAGGCTCTGCTCTACTGTTTCTGAGTTTTGTGACCCCAAGTCAGATATCCAACCTCCCTAAGAATTACAGGGTCAACCTCTAAGGAAGTTGCAGAGAATTAAAAATATGATATTTAAAGGAGCAGGTCCTCAACCAATGCCAAAGGTGGAACAGCTGTCTGAAGTTATCTACACTTTTCTTTTTACATAAATCATTGTCTAAATTCACATAATCAGTGCCCATGCTAGAAATTAAACTTGGATCTGCTAAATTAAAAGGAAGATGGTGGACTTAAGAGCCAAAGGTCCAAGAGAGAGTATGTACTGAATGGGCAGGTTCATGGTAACAAACACTGCAAATTGCTTAGGTCACTTAGGAATCAGTGGAAATCAGGAAAGATTCACGGTCGAATCCTAGAAAGAATTTGCCAGGGAGCAGAAATGTAGGTAAAATATGAAAGAAAAAATAAACGGCTGAATGTTGGTAGATTAAGGGGTCTGTAAATTAATCTATAGGCAGGACTCCACACTCAAAGTAGGCTAAGACCTCTCTCAGAGAGCAGACCAGATGTGATGGGCTCAGGACACTGGGGAGGCTGGAGTCCACAGCACAGTGATGACATCTACCTGACAAGCCTAGTGATGGTCATTCTGTTCTTTTTAAGGGAGAGATCTGTTTCTTTATAAGAGGAATACCTTGAGGGCCAAGCCACATTAAGGAAAAAGGGGACTAGACCAAAATGATATGTGGTGATCTGGGGAATCTTAAGAGAGGGAGGTGCTGATGAAGCGATGACTCTAGAATATTGTATGTGACAGAGGAAGGAGAGGGTAAGCTGTCTGGTAGACCTCGCTGAACTAGGAGGCAAATTATCCAAGTAAGTGCGTTGAAAGAAGTCGGTGTGCACAAGCAAGGTGTTAGAAATTTCGGGAGATTAAAAAACAAAAAAGAATTAGGAAAAGGTTGATCACATTTAGTGATATGATAAATTGGCCAATCTCTTACTTACATGTGGGTTATAATGGTGATTCTTTCCCCTTGCGTTAAAAGTATAATGCATTGATGTAATTTTGAATAGGAAATTGGAGAGATGAAGGAGGAGACTATATGGTAAATAGATATCAAAATAAGGTCATAAACATGTAAAAGGAAAGACACAAGTAGCAGGGGACTTGACTGGATACAGAGGAAAGTACTCATTGTTTGAAAGGATGGCTCCATGTAGAAGCCAAGAGAAGATACATGGAGGCAGAGGTTGGGCCGGTGCAGTGGGGGAGGCAAAATCCTGGGACAACTAGATCAGTTGGCTGACAATTGGATAGAAAACCTGGGGTCCAATAGGAAAGGATAAAGATTGTCTCTAAATATCAGAGATACAGCAAAACTGCTTAAGAGTGAAATTAACTTTTAGCAACAATTACCACCATTGCTGGGAACACACCTACAGACCTCATGTTGATGACCCTGTATACATTATTTGGAATCCTCACAATGACCTTGCCAAGAAAAGGTTATTATCTCCACTTTACAGATGAGGAGTAGGAGACCCACAGAGGTTAAGAAACACAGCTTGAAAGTGACAGAAATTGTGGGGCGCCTGGGTGGCTCAGTTGGTTAAGCGTCCAACTTTGGCTCAAGTCATGATCTTACGGTTCATGAGTTCGAGCCTCACATTGGGCTCACTGCTGTCAACACAGAGCCTGCTTCAGATCCTCTCTCCCTCTCTATCTGCCCCTCTCCCCCCCCCTCAAAAATAAATAAACATTTACAAATTAAAAAAAAAAAGAAAGTGACAGAAGTTGTATTTGAACTCGAGTCTAGCTGATGCCAAAGCACCACCCTGGTGCTTCCTTCCCAACCAGGGTTATTGCAAGGTACTTGCAAATACGTGTGCACACCAAGCATTGCCAATACACTGAATAAATAATAGGGCCAGTGTAAATGTAGGTAGCTGCTGCTCTGATAAATGAAATGTCCATCTGTTAAAAAAACATTGCTGATTTTGCAGTTTTGCGTGAATTTTCTCAACTAAGGAATATTAAAACTATCCATTTTATAACTCGTAGTGTCAAGGGGAGGGGTTTCATAATTTGTTACCACTTAAAAGAGAGTCCTGCAACTGAAAGGCTCCATGCTGTCTCACCCAAGCTGGCCCCGTCCTGCATCACGTTGGCCCAGGTCGTATGGGTCCTGCAGGCCAATAACACGCACAAAGTACGTACCCTGAAGTTCTTCACGGTGTGCAAAAAGGCACTGTGTACTTTATACAGATGTGTGAATATGAAGTGCATAGAGAAACACGTTATGAAATGAATGAGAAGGAAAGGCAAATGCCTTGAGTCTAAGACACTTAAGTAGAATTTGAATGCTGTTAATTAGAGACCAGAGGTGATAGGAGAAGCCTTTTGCTTAAGATGGTTTCTGCTTGATTATACGTATCTTCATTATATTTATCTCATTTTTTTCAAGTTAATTAACGTTCTTAAACAACTACTGTTACCCCCTACCCTTCAAAATTGAGAGCCAGAACCTTGGGAGATCACAATTCCCAAGTCTCACAGGTGTGCACCTTCTCAGAAATGTGTCTACACCTCCACCTAGTGGCGGCTCTGAAGAATTCAGCTGTGATACCTGGGAGCTGTCAGGCAACAAACTGCGTATTCCAGGGATGATGTCATAAGGAAAAGTGAGAACCAGAGCATATGCTCATTTTTCCTGAGTGAGGAAGGAAGAAAAAAAATGAAAGAAAGAAAGAAAGAAAGAAAGAAAGAAGAAAAGAAATAAGGATAAGGGAGGAAGAAAGGAAGAAAGAAAGAGAAAAGAAGGGAGGAGGGAAGGAAGGGAGGGAGGAGAAATAGAAATGAGAAAAATGAAAAGAAAAAGTTAGGGAACTTTTTTTTGAAACTTGAAAGTAGTAGACATTTCTTTTTTTAGATGTTCATTTATTTATTTTGAGAGAGAGAGAGAGAGAGAGAGAGAGAGAGAGAGAGAGAGACAATGGGTGGAGGAGGAGCAGAAAGAGAATCCAAAGCAGGTTCCACGCCCAGCACAGAGCCCGTGAGATCATGACCTGAGCCAAAATCAAGAGTCAGATGCCTAACTGACTGAGCCCCCCCCCAAGTACCCCCCAAATAGTAGACATTTCTGAAACAAATTAGATTTTCAGAGATTGAGGGAGATCCATGAACAGAGAGACGCTCACTACCTGAGAATAATGAACAGAGTTCATTTCCAAGGATAGGAAAACAGAATTGAACTGATTGTTAAGAGCTGGATTGAACAATGGCCTGAAGAAAGCACAGTGAAGGGGATTCAATATTATGTTGATTCCGTCCAAGACAGCTGAAGACCTGGGGACAAATGTTGGGGCCACAGTTTGAGCTATAAAATCCAGAATGCTATGTCTGAGAAGATCAAGTTCTCAGATACATACTTAACTGGGTTTACCATCTCTGGGGATTATGGGTGGTACACATGAACGTTTTTATGACGATATTGAGTGCTATTAATAATGTAGCCACCGTCTGTGAAGCCCACACCATGTCACAGGTCTGTCATGGGGATTTTGCTGCCTCATCTTCACCATCACCATGTAAAAGAAGTGTTCTGCCCTAGGTTAAGGATGAGGAAAACGGAGATACAGAGATGCTGAAGAACTGGCCCATACTGTCCTAAGAACTCACAGGTCAAGATGGGATTCAAATTCAGGACTATAATTCCAGGTCCTGTTCTTTCCACTACATCATATTACTTTTCTTAGAAGTACATGCATTAAAATTTTAATTTTAATGTTTACTTTAAATTGTATTTATTTGTTGAATTATTAATAAGTTTATGTGGTATAAAGTTCAAAAAGTACAAAATTGTAAGAGCAAGTGAAAATCAAATGAAAACAAAAAGAGCAAGTGAAAAGCAATCTTCTTCCCACCCTAGCCATCCAGTCCGCCTCCTGAAGGCATCCCTCTCTTGCCAGAATCTTCTATATCTTTCCAGAGTATATTATCCACATGCATGATGACCACATGTTAACAGCAATTTATTGAGCCTCCAACATAATAGGAAATTTTATTTGTATGGCGAATGCAGAAAATCACAAGAGGTAAATTAATTTAAATATCATAATCAAAATTACCTTGCTTGCTCCAATAGAATTTGCAGTTCAGTCAAGAGTTAAGTATAGAGGATTTTCAAAATAAAATATGTGTTAATTCATCATTCAATCATTTGAATAGTTTTGAGTGACTACTAATGGAAGGCTTTAAAACGATTTCTTAAATTTTCTCCAGAGCTTGCATGGATTCCCAAAACCCTCTTGAGAAGCTTCCAAATTATCCAGAGGTTTTTCCCCCTTCTTTTTCTTTTATTAAAAAAAGTGTTGTTCTTATTCCCAGATCCCTTTCTTGGTTATTAGAGCGATCCTTAGTCAATCAAGTTAATGTTGGCTGGAGACACCCTCATCAAAAGAGTCTGAGCCAAAAATGCCAGTCTGGATTTTATTTCTGGATATATTATGGGCAAGCTAGCTGGTCATTTCTCCAACCAAATGCCTTGAAGTTTTGAAAATGCTCTAAAACTCTTTTCCCACATGTTGTTTTGTCAGTATGAGTTCAGTTTTTACATGCAAAGTGAATCAGATTCACTGCACTCAGTTTTACAGTACATTTTTGCAAGAGATCCCATTTTTAGCCAAGTCACAGCTGAGCTTTACTTTCAGCTAATTAGTACTTGTTCTCAAATTGGGCAGTTCTAACCCAAGCTAGGAGATGAGATGCAATTTACTTCCTCTCTACTCTCCTAAAATTAACTAAGCTATAAAATGTGAGTATTCCCTTGTTTTCCCCTTTGTCTGTCCCAGGATTTGGTTCCATCATAAAGAATTCAACAGAACTCAGAATGTTTCAACAAATCTTGCCGTTCTGATTTGAACAGTAATGGAGTACTTCCTTTCAAAATCTCAGCTCTTTGGTTGCCAAGCAACCATTAATTTACTGTACCTAGCTAATATTTAAAACTATACTTGATAATTAAACAGAACAGTATGCATTTCATATTCCTGAATATACACAGCTTTGGCCAGGTCACGATGAATATGGCTGGTTTGGGAGCATCAAAAACAAATCACAAGGAATTCTTCTTGAGATTAAAAGGAGAGGGAATCTGCCTGTTCCTATGTACAAGCCCTGTAAGTGGTCTTAGAAACTACAGTGATCTGTGAGGGTCACACAGTTAAACTGTCCACAAAATTGGAGGAAGCCCAGGTACTAGAAGATCCTAGTCCCTAAAGAAGAATTCTATGACTTAGGGATAAGATATAGGGATCCCTTGAAAGGCCCCAACTACGCTTCAATTAACTTGGTTAAGCTGATCCCTTTAATCCATGATTTTTTGTATAAGGACATTTCCAAGTGTGTGTAACTAACTTATTAAATGAGCTTAATGGGATAGAAATAAGTGGCTTTGTTTTCCTTTGAATCTTTGCTTTCTACGTGCTCCATCAGATATCCCTTCCCTCCCTCTGTGTGACATTCAGGGTATATCCCACAATTTTCCAGTCACTTTTCTTACAAAAACAGCCTCATATTGTTCACGAAGACCTGTTATCAGGTCCTAAACCACGCATGCTAGTCTATATTAGAACTTCAATGTTTCATCTCACTTAAAGGTTTTCTTCTCCCCTGGTCATGTCCGAACTGCATCTTGGAGACCTGCAGATGGAAAGCAGGAATGGTTTGCTCTTTCTCTCATCCTTGTTGATCTATTCCAATTCTCCATCTCTGCCCTGAGTCTTCTTGGGTACTGACAAAGAAGAAGAGGTTAGGGGAAAGGGACTGAAGTCCTTATACTTGCCTGGAGCCATTCATCCTTTCCTTTCCAGCTGATGCTCTTTGTGGGACAGGGGTTCTCATTGGACACATTTGTGCATTCTTTAGATATCCTGAAAGAACATGCGCATTTCAAATTGCTTAGTGACTCCTCCTCCAACTTAGAGCCTCTCAGTGCCAGGGTCTCCTCCCATACAAGGAGGTAACCCTCTTGGATCAGGAACCTTCAGATGGCTCTTACCTTCCCTGTTATCTACTTGGCTCCTTTTGCCTTATCAGTAATAGGAGGGCAGTCTTGCTATAATCCTCACCTGTGATGAGACAAAGCTCTCCCAGCCTTCTCAAACTCTGAGGATGGGTATTTATTTCTTCCTAGAACTTTGTCACCATGCTGCTTCTTTAGTGGCACCAGAGTGGGTCTGTAGGGTTTTGCATCCAACCAAGCAGTGGGATAAGTAGCAGACTACTCCTGCATTTCTAAACTCTTTGGCAATTTCATTTTGGAGACTGCCTTTACCTGCCTACAGTGTGTGGGGGCAGTTGGAGCAGGGACTACAGAACTCTACTCCTTTGAACTTCTTCCCACTAGTAACTGTTGTCTTTTGTTTTTATAGCCTGGCTGGGTGATGAAATGAAGGTCACTCCATTTTTAGTAAGTCTTGCAGAGTTGTGCCTGGTACTTCTCCTTTAGAATTTGTGGTACTTGATACCTATTTTCTGAACTTTGGCCTTTGAAATTCTATGATGATGAAAAGGGACATTTCAATATGTCAGTATATAGGCAATCAGAAAATGACCAACATTTCCTCAATAGAAGCAGAGCCATGGGAGGGTGTGATGCTGTCCATCTTGGAGTCCACCAAGTTTACTTAGATGACTTTGGTTTACTTAGGTTGAAAGCTAGATGGGAAGTTCAGAGTTGGAACAAGGTGAGGGATCCCACAGGGAGAATGAAGGCATTGAGAGTAACGCTTGATAAGATAGCAGGACATGTGGCTGGCAGGCAGACAAATACTAGAAAGTCTGGAAAGGAATCTGCAGGAAAGAAGATAGGAAATCAAGTATTATTCTGTTTCTGCTATTACCCTTCAAACCCACTCAAGGTTATTCAACTCTGTGTTAGACTCGGTTCTTCAAGAAGTAGACACCAAGCAGGATCAGAAGTCCAAGAAATTTCTTAGGGAAAATGCCCATGAAGAAGAAGGGAGGAATCCTGGAGTTGGGAAGTCAGGGAGATCCATCAGATTGTCATTCAGGTATAAGCGTTGTGAAGGAGAGAGGACAGGTTATAAGGTTGGGTGACAGAGCCTGACACTGTAGCACAGTCATAACACAGTTCAACAAGGCTATCAAGTTGTTCTTGAGCCTAAGTCACCCATCTGAACTGTCCTGATTGTCGTTCCAAGAACAGACTTGCTTTGGTGCCCCTGCCACCCACAATCATCAGCGGAGGGTAGCCACGGGAGGCATGGCAGACAGGGAAGCATTTCAAAGCACAGCATCTGGAGCTGCCTGTCAGTTACAGTCCTGCCATTAGAGATACTAGAGGTACCTTTGCATGGTCGCTTCACACCCTAGACAATGAATGAATGAGCAAATAAATAAATGAATGAATATCCTTTTCTTTCTTAGCCATTGAGTTACCATTCAATCTTACCTTTCTCGCCAAATTTCCTGAAATAGAACTATACACCCACTGTTACTATTTCCATATTGTCCATTCATTTCTTCATCCACAGCAAGGTGGGTTCTCCTCCCCATTGCCCAGTGAAACTGCTCCAACCAAGATGACCATGGACTTCCCAATTACCCTATTTGAAGGATTGAGTGAGTTTGGAGTTCAGAAATAGTTAATAAGGGATAATACTTGTGGATACAGGGATGTGGAAACAGCCACAAATCTGAGGGAGGAAAAGAGGAGCTAAAAATTTGGAAGTTTTATAAAAGAGACAGAAGAAATGAAAGAGGCAGGGAAATTAAAGAAAAGTATAGGATTTTAAACTAGCTGTTGGGACATTGAAAAATCTTTTCAGACAGAGAGTCTAGGAAAACCCTTAGGAAAAATAATCAAAACTGCCATCTTCTGACTGATTTCATACTTGCCAGAAGAGGTCAGCAAAGGCATTAATATCAGTCTGCCCTCCCTAGAGGAAAGGTGGTTGGTTAGGAAGGGATTTTTGCCTTGGGCTGGGCCAGATTTAACAGGGCTTCTTCCATCCAGATTTTCCTTTTTCTCAGACCTTCTTCCTAGAGGTTAGCCTTCTCTGTGTTCCTGGTGAAGGGATGGATTGGGTTATGTGTTTCATGAAATGACAGATCTTCAGTTTAAATGTATACACTTTCCCTCTAAGTCTGAGTAAATGAATTAAAACTTCTGGCATGTTAGCCAATGCAATTAGACAAGAGAAAAAATACAGGGGTAAAATATTAGAAAAGAGGAGAAGACAAAATTAACCTTAATTTCAACTAAATTGATTGTATATCTGGAAGACTCAAGAAAATATTCAACTAAAATATAGTAAGGCAACTTGGTAATGTGGCTGGGTACAAAATATATACTCAGAAGTCAGAATCCTCACACATACAAAAAGATCCAATTAAAAAAAGTAATGGAGGAAAAGGACCCCATTTACAGAAGCTACAACAAAGAAATATAACATATTACTAGGAATAAACCCAAGAAGTTCAAGATTTACATAAAGAAAACTTCAAAATACTCCTGAGAAACACAAAAGAAAAGTGAACAAATGCAAAGGTGGACTCAAATGTACAAGGATATCAATTCTCTCCTAAGTTTATCCATAAAAACTATATACAATTCCAATGAAAGATATCAACCTTTCTTTTGCTAGACAAGCTGATTAAAATTTGTATATGGAAAATAAGCAAGAAAAGATAGCCAAAGACATTCTGAAAGAGAAGAGTAAGGAGAAACTATCTCTGTAAAACAAATTATATAGCTATAGTTAAAATGCTCAAGTATTATCATTTGGGAAAGGTGGATTATTCAACACGTAGGGAGACAACGAGGTGATCATCTAGGGAAAAAATTAAGTTGAATCCATTCCTGCATGTTTCACACCAGGATAAATTTTAAGTGGGCCAAAAGTTTAATTGTAAAAATTAAACCATAAATTTAAAAAGAAAATAAAAGAATGCATATAGGAATAGATAAGACCTTTTTAAGTATGACATAAACACAAAGTCAAAAAAGAAAAGATTGACAAGTTTGATTTTATTAAGAATTAAAAAAAAAAAAACGGTGTGGTTGATATCACCTGAAACAAAGTAAATAGACAAATGCCAAACTGAGAAACATATCTGGGACACATATCAGGAAAGATTGATTTGCCTAGTGTATATAGAGCTTCTACAAATCAATAAAAAAGTATAATAACCCAACAGAAAAGATAGGTAAAAGATAAGAACATATGAGAATATCATCATCTTCACTCATAAGGAGATCAATGCAAATTAAAACAACATTAAGATACCATTTCCACTTATTAAATTGACAAATATCAAGAAGTTTTATAACACACTGTGAGAAAACAGGTAGCATAAAATGAAATAACCTGCATAAAGGGCAGTGTCATAATATCTATCAAAGATACAATTGCTTATATCTTTTGTCTTAGCAATTCCTCTTCTAGGAATTATCATTTAGATATTCTGGCACAGGGATATGATGTATGTGTTTAGTTATTAAAATGCATCATTGGTTGTAAAAGCAACAGATTGAAAACAACTTAAATATTGATCAGTGGGGAAACAGTAAAATAAACAATGGGACATCCATATGGTAGAATAATTTGGAGCCACTGAAAAAGGAAAAGCAAAAAGAGTGATCCCTTATGTATGGATTTATAATGATCTGCAAGATATTTTGCCAGGTGTAGGACATGTGTTTAATACACTGCCATTTGCCCAAAAAAAGAAAAATGTATTTGTGTGAATTTGCATACACATGGTTAAAATACCTCTATAAACTTACACTAGAACATTGATAACATTGGTTGTCTTCGGGGAGGGGTAGTCAGGTGGCTGAGGAACAGATGGGAAGAAAAATGTTTTAAAGTATTTTAAAAATTTTGAACCATGTGTGTATATTATGTTTTCATGCTTTAATGTTTGAGTATGGTTATATCTTCCTTTGATAGTCTGGCATTTAAAAAAAAAAGTCTGTGTTTGGGATACTTTATAATCCTAACTCTCTAGGTATGCTAATTAATATATACAGTAAGATCTTGTTCATCCAAAATTCAACTATAGAATCTTTTCATCTATCCAGAATCTGACTAAGATCAGGAAATAACAAAATAAGCCATCAAGCAGGCAAAAGAGATGTCCCAAAGTCCATGTACAAAATAAAGCCTAGGCATTTTTCTCACCGGAAATCCATCAGACTTCCTTTAATATAATTATTTAATTTATTTATTGGAGGCAATTATATTAAGCTTGATAATGTGGTTAACTCATAGAAAGTATACAGGGCAGGACAAGGCCGACTGAAAGCACTGAGCAGTGTTGGTTCACAACCTGAGAAGCATGTTGGAGAAAAGAAGCACATGAAGACCATCCAAGACCAGAAGACAGCAAGATCTGAGTTCATTAGTGCAGGCACAAACCTTCTCAAAGATTATTCCCTATGGCCATGACATCGTAACAGTGCTCTTGAGGAACCAAAATCACATTCAGGTATGCTCAGTAGGATATGTTGAGACTAATTTTTATCCCTGATGTTTAAATGAAATAGAAAAACTTTTCATGATAAAGAGTCGTAGGCTTTCTGGAAAATAAAATTATATATTTCAGATAGGTGGTGTTTTAGAGTATATTTTTAAAAACACTTAACTGGAGACATCATCAAAAATGGGAGAATAACTGGTCAATGATTCCTTTATCTAATGAACACAGTAAAATTCCTGCACAAAGCCTCAACAAATGAAAACATCAGTATCTAAAACTGACAGTAGATATGGAAAACATGAGGCAAGAAAAATATTCTAGCACAAGAAAAGAATCTCATAAGAGCCCAGAAGAAATTTCTAATTTCTCTGTAATAGAATGACTTCAAAAATCATTATTCAAATTTAAAGGATGGAAAATATTTATTAGCAAAGAAATGAGAGGAATCGTAGCAGTTATTAATCTAGGACGGGTTGGAATGAAAGAGACAGTAACTTAATGATTAACCAATAGAGTAATTAAGAATGTTGCTGGCATACTCTTTGACCCAGCTATCCATTTCTAGGAATAGTTCTCTAGATATACCCACACCAGGATACAGAGATATATATGCAAGAAAATGTATACCCCTGTGGGAGACGTATATATCAAATAAGAAAGCTAGAAGCAACTAGAAATAACAAAGCCAGAAGCAACTTAAAGCAACTTAAATGCCCACTAAAAAGGGAATGATTAAGCCAAGTATGTATATCCACAAGATGGAATATTATGTAGTCATTAAATAGGAGGGAATACTATATATACTGATGTAAAAAGTTGAGTACTTTGAAATAAATAAAAAAGCAAATTGCAAAACATCATTATATATTTTGCTTCAAGGAATTTCTTTGTGTTGTGGGGGCACACATGCATGTGTGTATGTGTTAGGATGTGGATGGAGAAAGGGTTAGAAAGACAAACATGAACTGTTGTATCAGTTTACCATGAATTTGGGGGAGTGGGCTTAGGCCAGAAATTCACAATTTACTTGACCCTACCTATTTTATTTGATGTGTTAAGAATTATTTTGTAATGTTTAAAAAGAAGACTATTGTTAACCCTGAAAAGCCCAGTTGATGGGATACACTAGGAAATGAAACCCTGTATAGTCAAACTATAATTGGACTAAAATAAAGTAACAAAAATGACTGAACTTGAGAATGGTGTACAATAATCTGCCTTGGGTTTAATTCCTTTATAGGAATTCCTACAGAGAATATAGGTGATTTCAAATCAGCAAAAGTTACTGTAATGAATAGGCATTGTTTTGTTTGCCTAAAATTCCTCCCTCCCTTCTCTGCAGCAGCACCCTCTCCTCTTGGGAAATGCTTCTTTCCCTTTTGCAAACATTTGGCTTAAAGAATATTAAGCTCAGAACTTGTCTTCGATTATATTTACTGTCATTTATACTTCCTCTATAATTTAGTAGTATCTTAGCTCTTATTCTACTTTTAAACTATAAGTTGGTTTTCCTTTTAAATATAGAATGAGACCTTTTTTTCAACTCTTTCAACTCTATGCTCTTGACCACAAATAATAGGCCTAAATGCGATTACCTACCCCACCCACCTGAGCTAATCACTTAAAGACCACCACCTCACCCCAGTTGTAACTGATGATATAGGTATCTCCCTGACCCAGGCAAGACCAATCACTGCCCTTTCTTGGCATTTTTCACACTGGACTTTGAGGAGAAGGAGAGTCATTCCTTCTTCAGTGGTGAGAATTAAGGAACATGCATCCCCAGAGTTGTCACCACCCATGTGGAGGAAGTTAGTTTGCTGGAGATCATGGAGTCAATATTAGCAGCTGTCATGAGAGATGGAGAGGAAATTACCACAGTTGTACTCCTGCCCTGCTTCCCTTCTTGGGGCTACATGGAGAAACAAGTCTCCTTTTCTGACCAAGTTCAGGTTGGGCTTCTGTCCTTTACAATCCAAAACACACGGGCTAATAACAGAAAAAAGGGATGAGCAAGCTAACACATTTATTTGCTTCCACCTTCATTTCAGTGGCAGTGCAATGATGATACATGAACCTAAAAAGGAACCAATAATATTGAAAAGATTACAGATTAGGATGGCTACAACTTTTAGAAGCTAAATAATAAAATCCTGGAAGAGGGAAGTATTTATAAGTTCTTAAAGAATATCTATTCTCCCAAAACCATTTTTTTCTGGTTGAGTGACCAATAATTTTGGGGGAAAAAAAGTAGAATGATATTTTACAAGTTCAAAGTCCATAGAGAGATTTTTTTTTTTGACCCCACATCTCATCTCTATCATTTAAAAGTCATTTTTGGCAGCTTACTGTGTGGGAAGATGATGCTGAAAAGATTTAATTGAAAATTCATGATCCTCATGATCTATATAATGCTGGATTCAAAACCATATATGAAATCAAGAAAGAGAATGAACAAAACACATACTCAGACATGAACAATTTGTGCAAAACTTAATGTCAGAGAAAGGAGTCCAAAGTTTCTATTCTCGATGTTCAATGTAAATAGAGATAAGAATGTTAGTTAACCTTGTAGAATTGAGTTCAATAAAGCTATCTTCAACCCATTTTAGAAAAATAGTATGGGGCTCCTGGGTGGCTTGGTCGGTTAAGCGTCCGACTTCGGCTCAGGTCATGATCTCACGGTCCGTGAGTTTGAGCCCCGCATCGGGCTCTGTGCTGACGGCTCACAGCCTGGAGCCTGTTTCAGATTCTGTGTCTCCCTCTCTCTCTGCCCCTCCCCCGTTCATGCTCTGTCTCTCTCTGTCTCAAAAATAAATAAACGTTAAAAAAAAATTAAAAAAAAAAAAGAAAAATAGTACATGTAAATGCAGTCTGCATATAAAAAGGCATAGTTGTCAAAGAAAAACAGAATAACAAGTACAGGAGGGAGAAAATTCACTAGAGTCGATTTCAGAGATTCTCAAAAAGACAAAATTCACCTCTCAAAAAAAAAAGGTCTCATTCTATATTTAAAAGCAAAAACCAACTTATAGTTTAAATAAGAGCTAAGATACTACTAAATTATAGAGGAAGTATAAATGATAGTAAATATAATAGAAGACAATGTGTAAGTTATTAATTATAATAGACACTACATAAGATAATGATAGGGCACAATGAGAAAGACCATTTTATTTATTATTTTTTAATATAATTTATTGTCAAATTAGCTAACATACAGTGTGTAAAACGTGCTCTTGGTTTTTGGGGTAGATTCCCATGGTTCATTGCTTACATACAACACCCAGTGCTCAACCCAACAAGTGCCCTCCTCAATGCCCATCACCCATTTTCCCCTCTCTCCCACCCCCCCATCAATCCTCAGTTTGTTCTTTGTATTTAAGAGTCTCTTATGGTTTGTCTCCCTCCCTCTCTGTTTGTAACTAATTTTTTTTCTCCCTTCCCTTCTCCCATGGTCTTCTGTAAAGTTTCTCAAGATCCACATATGACTGAAAACATAATGATATCTGTCTTTCTCTGGCTGACATATTTCACTTAGCATAATACCTTCCAGTTCCATCCATGTTGCTGCAAATGGCATGATTTCATTCTTTCTCATTGCCAAGTAGTATTCCATTGCATATATAAACCACACCTTCTTTATCCATTCATCAGTTGATGGGACATTTAGGCTCTTTCCATGCTTGGCTATTGTTGAAAGCACTGCTATAAACATTGGGGTACATGTGCCCCTATGAATCAGCACTCCTGTATCCCTTGGATAAATTCCTAGTAGTGCTATTGCCGGGTCATAGGGTGGTTCTATTTTTAATTTTTTGAGGAATCTCCACACTGTTTTCCAGAGAAGCTGCACCAGTTTGCAATCCCACCAACAGTGCATAAGGGTTCCCTTTTCTTCACATCCTCGCCAGCATCTGTTGTTTCCTGAGTGTTAATTTAAGCCACTCTGACCTGTGTGAGGTGATATCTCAGTGTGGTTTTGATTTGTATTTCCCTGATGATGAGTGACATTGAGCATCTTTTCGTGTGGAAAAAGACCTATTTAACAATTTTACATTCAATCAAACAATGTGGCACTTGTATATATTAATGAAAAGTTATTTGTAATGAAGGAGAATATGGCAGCCATCAGAACTCTGCCCAGTACATTGAGAGAAGCTCCAGCTACTGGGCTGTGGGAGGCTCTGGCACCCATGGGCAGCTCCCATGAGCACACTCATTCCTGGAGATAAGGAATTCCTCTCACTGAAACTTCAGCTTAGGGACTCCTCGATGATTTTCCACGCATCCTGAGACCATGCAGCAGTCTAAAATGCTTCTGCCCACCTTCTCTCCCCCTTTCTTCCACTGAGGATCAGACTTGCATTGTACCTGATGACTCTCCCAGCCTTCTCGGTTCCTTTCCCATATTATCTCTCTAGCATTTTTTCTTTTCTTTTCTTTTCTTTTCTTTTCTTTTCTTTTCTTTTCTTTTCTTTTCTTTTCTTTTCCCTTCCCTTCCCTTCCCTTCCTTTCCTTTCCTTTCCTTTCCTTTCCTTTCCTTTCCTTTCCTTTGTCCTTCTTCTTCTTCTTCTTCTTCTTCTTCTTCTTCTTCTTCTTCTTCTTCTTCGTGTTTATTTGTTTTGAGAGAAAGGTGGGGAGGGAAAGAGGGAGAGAGAGAGGCACAACAGGCTCTACTTAGTGTGGAGCCTTATGCAGGGCTTGATCTCACAAACCATGAGATCATGACCTGAGATGAGATCAAGAGTTAGATGCTTAACCGACTGAGCCACCCAGGTGCCCCATATTACATCTTTTTTTATCCATGCATCTATCGATGGACACTTGAGCTGTTTCCATAATTTCGCTATTGTAAATAATGCTGCAATGAACATAAGGATGCATATATCTTTTCAAATTAATGTTCTTGTATTCTTTGGGTAAATACTCAGTAGTGCAATTACTGAATCATATGGTAGTTCCTGTTTCTTCATATCCTCACCAACACTTGTTTCTTGTGTTTTTGATTTTATCCATTTTGATAGGTGTGAGGTGATATCTCATTGTAATTTTGATTTACATTTCCCTGTTGATGAGTGATGTTGAGCATCTTGTTCATGTGTCCATTGGCCATCTGTAGGTCTTCTTTGGAGAAATGTCTCTTCATATATTCTGCCTATTTTTATTTGTGTGTGTGTGTGTGTGTGTGTGTGTGTGTGTGTGTGTGTTGGGTTGTAGAAGTTCCTTAAAAATAACTCCTTATTGGGATGCCTGGGTGGCTTAGTTGGTTAAGTGTCCAACTTCAGCTCAGGTCATGATCTCACGGTTCATGAATTTGAGCCCTGAGTTGGGGTCTGTGCTGACAGCTCAGAGCCTGGAGCCTGTTTTTGGATTCTGTCTCCCTCTTTCTGCCCCACCCTACTCGCACTCTGTCTCTCTCTGTCACAAAAAATAAACATGAAAAAAAATTTTTTTTAAAATAACCCCTTATCAGACACGTCATTTGCAAATATCTTCTCCCATTCAGTAGCTTGTCTTTTAGGTTTGTTTGATAGTTTCCTTTGCTGTTGCAGAGGAATTTATTTTGATGTAATCCTAATAGTTTATTTTCACTTTTGTTTCCCTTGCCTCAGGAGACATATCTAGAAAAATGTTGTGGTCAGAGAGTCAAGATGGCAGAGAAGTAGGGGAACCAGAATTTCCCTCATCCCTCAAACACAGCAGTATCGAGATCAAAGCACTTGAATTTCCAGGTGTCCAGGCTACAGAGTGACAGAAACATCTCCATGGGTGTACGGAGACAGCTTGGTGGGACTGAGGTGTGTGTTTGTGAATTAGGAGAGATAAAATGGGTGGTGTAGGCACAGAGGGGAGAGGATCCCTTCAGTGGGGAGACAAATGGAAGAAAAAGAGGCTGTGGAAGTGTGGGATTGTATTTAGACAAGAGAAAAATCTCTCCAGACCATGGTCTGGGGAATGAAAAATACAGACAGAACCAGTTTCTACCTTGCAAACAACCTTAGGACTGAAGATGAGAGTTTTCAGGGTTGCATGACTTTCTCTGGACTGGAGCTGGCAGTGTGTGTGTGCCTTGGGAGAGGGGAGCCAGCTCCAGGGCTTGGTAGTGATCTTGGGGGCACACTGGGAGAGAGCAGTTCCCTCCCTTCAGTACTGTGGGAAGAGGGTATATTGCCCGTACAAGGACAAAAGACCCTGCAGGTGCCAGCCAGAGGCCCTTTGGGCCAAGTGGCGCTATTCCAGAACCAGGTCTGTGGGGAGTAGGATCCTTTAATACACTGGGTTTTGAATCCCAGCCCAGCACCTGGGAGGTGTGGAAGACTATGAGCAGGAAAAGCCAGCCTGCCATCCCTGCTCTGTGAGGTCTGCCTGAACAGCATGGCTTGAGACACCTGGTCCAAGGAGGAGATATTGGGATGTCACCATTTTTCTCCCTATCAAGCACACAGTGGGACTTCAGGGAACAGGACAGCAGCCACCAGTGGAGGCAAGACCTGCTTATACCAAACATCACCCATCTGCTTATCCCCACCCTAGTAACTGTTTATCTACCAGAGTGAGATTGACACTGACCAAATCAGATGGCCTCTCCTCCAGACCAGCACAGTCACTGGTCCCAGGCACCAACAGACAACTGCCCTGTGGTTTTGCATTTTCTGATTTGAGTTTTGGTTAATTCATATATATATATATATATATATATATATATATATATATATATATATCTTTCTTTCTTTCTCTCTCTTTCTTTCTTTCTTTCCTTCTTTCTTTCTCTGTTCTGGTTGTTTGTTTAATCAGGCATTTTTACTCTATTCTTTTTACACCTTTTCTGTATCTCCCTTTGCTTTATTTTCCTCCCACTCTCTCTAGATTAAGCCTTACAGTTTCTTTGATTCTCTGCCTAGTCTTTTTTTTCCTGCCCCAGTCATTTCTCTGTTTGAATGAGATAAGGCTTCTTCCACCTCCCCCTTTTTCACTTTTTCCAGGGTTACTTCAATGAACACATCACAGCACACCTGGTCGAAGGTCCAAACCACCACTATGAGTAGGGAGATAAAGCAACCAGAGACAAAACAACAGAGTGCACGCAACACACTCCAAAAACATTTCCTGAGGTGCCAGGCCCTGGGCAATGTATGATCCCTTGTTAATATAGTAATACTTGCAGGTACAGGACCCATAACAAGCTATTAAAGTATGTAAAATACAGAAAACTAGCCAAAATGACAAAATGGAAGAATTCTCCTCAAAAGAAATTTCAGGAAGAAATGACAGCCAGAGAATTGCTCAAAAGAGATATAAACAATATATATGAACATGAATTTAGAATAATAGTCATAAGACTAGTAGCTGGGCTTGAAAAAAGCATAGAAGACAGCAGAGAATATATTGCTGCAGAGATCAAGGACCTAAGAAATACTTACAATGAATTAAGAAATGCTGTAAATGAAGTGCACTTGGATGGCTCAGTCACTTAAGCATCCGACTTTGGCTCAGGTCATGATCTCATGTTCCATGAGTTTGAGCCCCACATCAGGCTCTGTGCTGACAGCTCAGAGCCTGTAGCCTGTTTTGGATTCCTCCCCCCCCCCCCCACTCATGCTTTGTCTCCCTCTCTCTCAAAAATAAATAAACATTTAAAAAATTAAAAAAAAAATAAGTGTTGTAAATGAGGGGTGCCTGGGTGGCTTAGTTGGTTAAGCGTTTGACTTCAGCTCAGGTCATGATCTGATGTTTGGTAAGTTCAAGGCCTGCGTCAGTCTTTGTGCTGACAGCTCAGAGCCTGGAGCCAGCTTTGGGTTCTGTGTCTCCCTCTCTCTCTGCCCCTCCCATTCTCCTGCTCTCTTTCTCTCTCTCTCTCAAAAATAAATAAACATTTAAAAAATCTTTTAAAAAAGATATGTTGTAATGAGATGCAGAATAAACTAGATGCAGTGACAGCAAGGATGGAAGAAGCAGAGGGGAGAACAGGTGAAATCAAAGATAAATTTATGGAAAATGATGAAGCTGTGAAAAAGAGGGATAGGAAATTACTAGATCATGAGGGGAGAATTAGAGACCTAAGTGATTCAATGAAACATAATAATATCCATATCATAGAAGTTCCAGAAGAAGAAGAGAGGGAGAAAGGGACAGAAGGTTTATTTGAACAAATTATAGCTGAGAACTTCCCTAATCTGGGGAAGGAAGAAGACATCCAACTCCAGGAGGCACAGAGAACTTCCTTCAAAATCAACAAAAACAGAACAACACCACAAAATATCATAGTGAAACTGGCAAAATACAAAAAGAGAGAATTCTGAAAGCAGCTGGGACAATTGGGCCTTAACCTACAAGGGTAGACACATAAGGGTAGTAGCAGACCTGTCCACTGAAACTTGGCAGGCCAGCGGGGAGAGGCAGGACATATTCAATGTGCTGAATAGGAAAAATATGCAGCCAAGAATCCTTTATCCAGCAAAGCTGGATAGAATAGGAGAGATAAAGGCTTACCCAGACAAACAAAAGCTAAAGGAGTTCATGACCACTAAACCAGCCCTACAGGAGATCCTAAGGGGATTCCGTGAGTGAAAAGCAGCAAAGACTACAAAGGACCAGAGACATCACCACAAGCATGAAACCTACAGGTAACACAATGACACTAAATCCATATCGTTCAATAATCACTCTGAATGTAAATGGACTAAATGCCCCAATCAAAAGACATGGGGTATCAGAATAGATAGAAAACAAGATCCATCTATATGCTGCCTACAAGAGACTCATTTTAGACCTGAAGACACCTTCAGATTGAAAGTGAGGGAATGGAGAACCATCTATCATGCTACTGGATGTCAAAAGAAAGCTGGAGTAGCCATACTTATATCAGACAAATTAAATTTTAAACCAAAGACTGTACGAAGACATGAAAAAGGGCATTATATCATAATTAAGGGTTCTATCCATCAAGAACAGCTAACAATTGTAAATGTTTATGCCCCCAACGTGAGAGCACCCAAATATATGAATCAATTAATCACAAACTTATTGATAATAATACTGTAATTATAGATGACTTAATACTCCACTTATATCATTGCACAGATCATCTAGACAGAAAATCAATAAGGAAGCAATGGCCTTGAATGATAAACTGGACCAGATGGACTTAACAGATATATTCAGAACTTTTCATCCAAAAGCTGCAGAATACACATTCTTCTTGAGTGCACATGGAATATTCTCTAAAATAGATCACATACTGGGTCACAAAACAGCCTTCAACAAATATAAAAGGATTGAGATCATACCATGCATATGTCCAGATCACAATGCTATGAAACTTTAAATCAGCCACAAGAAAAAAACTGGAAAGCCTCTAAATACATGGAAGTTAAAGAACATCCTACTAAAGAATGAATGGGTAGGGGCGCCTGGGTGGCTCAGTCGGTTAAGCATCCGACTTCAGCTCAGGTCATGATCTCACAGTCCATGAGTTTGAGACCCGTGTCAGGCTCTGTGCTGACAGAGCCTGGAGCCTGCTTTGGATTCTGTGTCTCCCTCTCTCTCTGCCCCTCCCCTGCTCATGCTCTGTCTCTCTCTGTCTCAAAAATAAATAAAAACATTTAAAAAAAAAAAGAATGAATGGGCCAACCAGGAAATTAAATAAGAAATTAAAAAATATATGGAAACAAATGAAAATGAAAATATGAGAGTCCAAACCCTTTGGGATACAGCAAAGGCAGTCCTAAGAGGAAAATAGATTGCAACCCAGGCTTATCTCAAGAAGCAAGAAAGATCCCAAATACAGAACCTAACCTCATGTCTAGAGGAACTAGAAAGAGAGCAGCAAAGAAAGCCCAAAGCCAGCAGAAGAAGAGAAATAATAAAGATGAGAGCGAAAATAAACAATATAGAATCCAAAAACAGTAGTTCAGATCAATGAATCTAAGAGCTGGTTTTTGAAGGAATAAACAAAATTGATAACCCCCTAGCCAGATTTCTCAAAAGGAAGAGAGAGAGGATCCAAACAGATAAAATCATGAATGAAAGAGGAGAGATAACAACCAACAACACAGAAATAGAAACAATTATTAGAGAATACTATGAAAAATTATACGCCAACAAACTGGACAATCTAGAAGAAATGGACAAATTCCTAGACACCCACACACTATCAAAAATCAAATGAGAAGAAATAGAAAATTTGAACAGACCCATAACCAGCGAAGAAATTGAATCAGTTTTCCAAAATCTCCCAACAAATAGGAGTCTTTGGCCAGATGGATTCCCAGGGGAATTCTACCAGCCATTTAAAGCAGAGTTAATACCTATTTTTCTCAAGCTGTTCCAAAAAATAGAAATGGAAGGAGAGCTTCCAGACTCAATCTGTGAAGCCAGCATTACCATGATTCCCAAACCAAAGACCCCACTAAAAAGGAGAATTACAGGCCAATATCCCTGATGAACATGAATGCAAAAATTCTCAACAAGATACTGGCAAACCGAATTAAACAACATATTAAAAGGATTATTCACCATGATCAAGTGGGATTCATTCCTGGGGTGCAGGGCTGGTTCAATATCCACAAATCAATCAGTGTGATGCATCATATTAATTGAAGAAAGGATAAGAATCATATGATTCTGTCAATAGATGCAGAAAATGCATTTGACAAAATACAGCATTGTTTCTTAATAAAAACCCTCAAGAAAGTTGGGGAAGAAGGAATATACCTTAACATCATAAAAGCCATATATGAAAGGTCCACAGCTAATATCCTCAATGGGGAAAAGCTGAGAGTTTTCCCACTGAGATCAGGAACACCACAGGGATGTCCACTCTCACCACTATTGTTTAACAGAATGTTGGAAGTCCTAGCTTCAGCAGACAACAAAATGTAATAAAAGACATCCAAATTGTCAAAGAAGAAGTCAAACTTTCACTTTTCACAGATGACATGATACTCTACATGGAAAATCTAAATACTCCACCAAAAAACTGCTATAACTGATACATGAATTCAGCAAAGTCACTGGATACAAAATCAATGTACAGGAATCAGTTGCATTTCTATACACCAATAATGAAGCAACAGAAAGAGATATCAAGGAATCAATCCCATTTACAATCGCACCAAGAACCATAAAATACCTAGGAATAAACCTAACCAAAGAGGTAAAAGGTATGTATGCTGAAAACTATAGAAAAGTATGAAAGTAATTGAAGAAGACACAAAGAAATGGAAAAACATTCCATGCTCCTGGATAGGAAGAACAAATATCATTAAAATGTCGATACTACCCAAAGCAATATACACATTCAATGCAATCCCAATCAAAATAGCACCAGCATTCTTCTCAGAGCTAGAACAAAGAATCCTAAAATTTGTATGGAATCACAAGAGACCCTGAATAGACAAAGTAATGTCGAAAAAGAAAAGCAAAGCTGGAGGCATCACAATCCTGGACTTTAGCCTATACTACAAAGCTGTAATCATCAAGACAGTACGGTATTGGCACAAAAACAGACACATAGACCAATGGAGTAGAACAGAGAACTCATAAATGGACCCACAAATGTATGGCCAACTAATCTTCAACAAAGCAGGAAAGAGTATCCAAATGGAAAAAAGACAGTCTCTTTAGCAAATGGTGCTGGGAGAAGTGGACAGCGACATGCAGAAGAATGAAACTGGACCACTTTCTTACACCATACATAAAAATAAATTCAAAATGGAAGAAAGACCTAAATGTGAGACAGGAAACTATAAATTCTAGAGGAGGAAACAGGCAACAACCTCTTTGACTTCGGCTGCAGCAATTTCTTATTTGACATGTCTCTGGAGGCAAGGCGAATAAAAGGAAAAATGAACTGTTGGGGCCTCATCAAGATAAAAAGCTTCTGCACAGCAAAGGAAACAATCAACAAAAGTAAAAGTCAACTAAAAGACTAAAAGTCTGATGAAGAGTTAGTATCCAAAATCTATAAAGAATTTACCAAACTCAACACCTGAAAAACAAATAATCTAGTGAAGAAATGGGCAGAAGACATGAATATACACTTCTCCAAAAAAGACATCCAGTTGGCTAACAGACACACGAAAAAATGCTCAACATTACTCATCATCAGGGAAATACAAATCAAAACCACATTGAAATACAACGTCACACTGGTCAGAGTGGTTAAAATTAACAGCTCAGGCAACAACAGAGGTTAGCAAGGATGTGGAGAAAGGGGTCCCCTCTTACACTGTTGGTGGGAATGAAAGCTGGTGCAGCCACTTGAAAACAGTGTGGAATTTCCTCAAAAAATTAAAAATAGAACTACCCTATGACCGAGCAATAACACTACTAGGAATTTACCCAAAGGATACAGGAGTGCTGATTCATAGGGTCACATGTACCCCAATGTTTATAGCAGTGCTGTTAGTGATAGCCAAATTATGGAAAGAGACCAAATGTCCATCAACTGATGAATGGATAAAGAAGACGTGGTAGATAGATAGATAGATAGATAGATAGATAGATAGATAGATATAGGTATAGTTATAGATATAGATATAGATATAGATATAGATATAGATATAGATAGATAGATTATAGATAGATAGATATAGATATAGGTATGTACACTCACACACACAATGGAATACTACTCAGCAATGAAAAATAATGCACTCTTGCCTTTTGCAACAATATGGGTGGAACTGGAGGGTGTTATGCTAAGTGAAATTAGACAGTCTGAAAAAGACAGATATCATGTTTTCACTCATATGTGGAATTTGAGAAACTTAACAGAAGACCATAAGGGAAGGGAAGGAAAAATAAGTTATCAACAAGAGGGAGGCAAACTATAAAAGACTCCTAAATACAGAGAACAAACTGAGGGTTGATAGGGTTGGGGTTTGGGAGGGGGACGAGGAAAATAGGAGATAGGCATTGAGGGGGGCACTTGTTGGGATGAGCACCGGATGTTGTTTGTAAGTGATGAGTCATGGGAATCTACTCCCAAAGCCAAGACTACACTGTATACACTGTATGTTAGCTAATGTGGCAATAAATTAATTTTTAAAAAAGAATTAAAAGAAAATGTTGTTATGGCCCATATTACAGAAATTATTGCTTGTTTTCTAGGATTATCATGGTTTCCCATCTCACATTTAAGTCTTACCTTTTGAGGTTTTTTTTTTCTTTCCTGTGTGTGGTATAAGAGAGTGGCCCAGTGTCATTCTTTTGCATGTAGCTGTCCAATTTTCCCAACACCATTTGTTGAAGAGGCTGTCTTTTTCCCATTGCATATTCTTGCTTCCTTTGTTGCAGATTAATTACCCATATAGTCATGAGTTTATTTCTGGGCTTTCTAAGAACTTCCATTGATCTATGCATCTATTTTTTTTATTATTGTTTGGGTTACTACAGCTTTGTAATATAACTTGATATCTGGAACTGTGATACCTCTAGCTTTGTTTTTCTTTATGAAGATTTCTTTGGCTATTGGGGGTCTTTGTGGTTTCATACAAATTTTAGAATTGTTTGTTCTCGTTCTGTGAAAACTGCTGTTGGTATTTTGATAGAGATTGCATTAATATGTAGATTGCTTTGGGTAGTATGGACATTTTAACAATATTTGTTCTCTCAATCCATGAGCATGGAATATCCTTCCATTTATTTTTGTTGTCTTCAATTTCTTTCATCAATGCTTTATAATTTTCAGAGTATAGGTCTTTCACCTCCTTGGTTAAGTTTATTGGTAGGTGTTTTATTCTTTTTGGTGCAATTGAAAATGGGATTGTTTTCTTAATTTCTCTTTCTACTGCTTCATTTTTAGTGTATAGAGACACAACAATTTTCTGTACGTTGATTTTGTATCCTGAAACTTTACTGAATTCATTTATCAGTTCTAGTAGTTTTTTGGTGGAATCTTCAGGGTTTTCTACATATAGTATCATATTATCTGCAAATAGTGAAAGTTTGACTTCTTCCTTGCCAATTTGGATGCCTTTTATTCCATTTTCTTCTCTGATTGCTGTGGCTAGAACTTGTAGAACTATGTTGAATAAAACTAATTAAGAATTGACATCCTTGTCTTGTTCCTGATCACAGGGGAAAAGTTCTTAGTTTTTCACCATAGAGTATGATGTTATCTGTGGATTTTTCATATATGGCCTTTATTATGTTGAGGTGTCTTCCCTCCATACCTACTTTGTTGAGGGTTTTTATCATGAATAGTTATGTTGTATTTTGTCAAATGCTTTTTCTGCATCTATTGAAACGATCATATAGTTTTTATTCTTTCTGTTATTGATGTGATGTATCACATTGACTGATTTGTGAATATTGAACCACTCTTGCATCCTGGGAATAAATTGCACTTGATTGTGGTGGATGATTTTTTTAATGTATTGTTGGATTAAGTTTGCTGATTTTTTTTTTTTTGAGGATTTTTGCATCTATGTTCGCTAGAGATATTGGCCTGTATCTCTCTCTCTCTCTCTCTCTCTCTCTCTCTCTCTCTCTCTCTCTCCTATCTCTCTCCCTCCCTCCCTCTCCCTCTCTCATCTTTATCTGGTTTGGGTATCAGGGTAATGCTGGCCTCATAGAATGAATTTGGAAGTTTTACATCCTCTTCTACTTTTCAGAATAGTTTGAAAGGAACAGGTATTAACTTTTCTTTAAGTGACAGAATTCATCTGTGAAGCCATATGGTCCTGGACTTTTGTTTCTTGGGAGCTTTTGATTTCTCATTCACTTTCATTGCTGTTAATTTGTCTGTTCAAATTTTCTATTTCTTCCTGATTCAGTTTTGGGAAATTATAAGACCCTAGGTATTTATCCATTTCCTCTCAGTTGTCCAGTTTGTTGGCATATAATTTTTCATAATATTCTCTTACAATCCCTTGTATTTTTATGGTGTTGATTGCCATTTCTCCTCTTTCATTTCTCATTTTGTTTATTTGAATCCTCTCTCCCCCTCTCTCTCTTTCTCTCTCTCTCTCTCTTTTGGTAAATCTGGATAAAAATTTATCAATTTTGTTGGTCTTTTTAAAGAACCAGCTCTTGATTTCATTGATATGTTCTATTGTGTTTTTTTTCTTGCTTTGCTTTGTTATTTTGTTTTGTTTTGCTTTTGTTTTTTAAGTTTCTATTTCATTTATTCTGCTCCAGTCTTTATTATTTCCTTCCTTTTACTGGTTTTGGGTTTTGTATGTCCTTTTTCTAGCTCCTTTAGGTGTAAGGTTAAGTTGTTTATTTGAGATTTTTCTTGCTTTTGAGGTAGACTTGTATTGCTAGTAACTTCCCTCTTAGAACAGCGTTTACTGCATCCCAAAGATTTTTGAACTATCGTGTTTTCATTTGTGTTTGTCTCCGTGTATTTTTTGATTTCCTCTTTGTTTTCTTGGTTGACCCTTTCATTGTTTGGTAGCATTTTATTAACTTCCATGTGTTTGTGGTCTTTCCAGATTTTTTTCCCTTATCTGTTTGATTTCTAGTTTCATAGCATTGGGTTGGAAAAGATGCATGTTGTGACTTCAGTCTTTTTAAATTTGTTGAGACTTGTTTTGTGGTCTAATAAGTGATCTGTTTGGGAGAATGTTTCATATGCACTTGAGAAGAATGTGTATTCTGCTGTTTTAGGATGGAATGTTCTGAATATATCTGTTAGATCCATCTGGTCCAATGTCATTCAAAGCCACTCTTTTCTTGTTGATTTTCTGTTTGGATGCTCAATCCACTGATGTAAGTGGGGTGTTAAGGTTCCTTACTATTATTGTATTACTATTGATCACACCCTGTATGTTTGTTAATAGCTGCTTTATGTATTTGGGTGCTCCCATATTAGAAGCATAAATATTTACAATTTATATCTTCTTATTGGGTTGTTCTGTTTATGATTATATAGTGTCCTTCTTTGTCTCTCTTTACAGTCTTTGTTTCAATGTCTATTTTGTCTGATATAATAAGTATCGCTACCCTGACTTTCTTTTCACTTCCATTTGTATGATAAATGCTTCTCCACCCCTTCATTTTCAGGTTTTTTTTTTTTTTTTTTTTTTTTGCATGTGTCTTTATGTCTGAAGTGAGTCTCTGGCATGCAGTTCTTATTATTTATCCATTCTCTCACCCTATAACTTTTTTATTGGAGCATATAGTCCATTTACATTCAAAGTAATTATTAATAGGTATGTACTTACTGCCATTTTGTTACTTGTTTTATGATCGTTTTTGTAGTTCATCTCTGTTCCTTTCTATCTTTGCTCTCTTCTCTCAAGATTAGTTGGCTTTCTTTAGTGATATACTTTAATACCTTTCTCCTTATTTTTTGTGTATTTATTACTGGCTTTGATTTGTGGTTACCATTAGGTAACCATTAGGTTTGTATATAGCATCTTCTACATAAAGCAGTCTGTATTAAGTTCATGGTTGCTTAAGTTTGAACCCATTCTTTACTTCTCTCCTCTCCAGTGTTTTAGGTATATAATGTCATACTTTATATCCGTTTATTTTCTAAGCCCCTTGACTGAGTTTTACAAATACATTTATTTTTACAGCTTCTGTGCTTCCTGCTTTTCTTACTTTAGATTTTGGTCTTTCCTTTCCATTCAAAGAGTCCCCTTTAACATTTCATGGGGCACTTGGGTGGCTCAGTCAGTTGAGTGTCTGACTTCAGCTCAGGTCATGATCTCACTGTCCGTGATTTCAAGCCCCATGTGGGGCTCTGTGCTGACAGTTCGGAGCCTGGAGCCTGCTTCTGATTCTGTGTCTCCCTCTCTCTCTGCCCCTAACCACTTGCATTCTGTCTCTGTCTCTCTCAAAAATAAATAAACATTAAAAAACATTAAAAAACCCATTTCTTGTAGGGCTGGTTTAGTGGTCATGAATTCCTTTAACTTTTGTTTGTCTGGGAAACTTTATCTCTGCTTGTATCCTGAATGATAGTCTTGCTGGATAGAGTACTCTTGGCTGTAGATTTTTTCCTTTTAGCGCTTTGAATATATCATGCCGCTCCCTTTGGGCCTGCAAAGTTTCTGCTGAAAAAATCAGCTGATAGCCTCATGGGGCTTCCCTTGTGTATAACTGTTTTCTCTCTCTGCTTTAACCCTGCTATTGTGGCTGAGCCACTTTTTACTTCAGTCCAGTCATCTGCAAGTGGCTCTCTTTTCCTCTTGTGGGCAGTGTTTGGTCCTTGTGGTGTTTGTTGGTCAGTCTAGGGCTGTCTTGGGCTTTATTCGACAATTTTAACAAATTATTGGGAACTTTAATGAGAGAATTTAAGAATATTCCTGTGTATAGCTGTCACCAAAAAAAAAAAAAATCATAAATAGGCCATAAAAGTATTTTAAAAATACCAACCACCAACCTAATAGAAAGAATTCTGCCCAACACATCCTCTAATCATAACACATTTAAAGAAGAAATAAATAATGAAAATATTAGCAAATTGCTTAATTTCTTGTGATATTAAAAAACACTTTTTTAAAGTAAAAATTAGCTTAGGAAAAATTAATAATTCAATAAAAAATCTATTTTAAAGTAATAACAAACACAAGTCTGTATAGCAAAATGTGTTGAAATGTGGCCAAAACAGTGTTTAGAAAAAAATGTACTCATTTAAAAGTCTTTAATAAGAAGAAATTTAAAAAGGATATTAATGAAAAAACTATTATACTGTAAAATTCTAAAATAGAGCAAAGTATTAATCTAAAGCAAAATAGGAAAATAATATAAAAGCATAAATTAATAACATGGAAAATAACTGGTATAAATCAAACATAAAATTAAGAGCTGGTTATTTGAAGAGAAGAAAACTGATAAATCTCTGTTAAATATAATTTAAAAGACACAGAATACTTCCAGTGCATAAAGAGATCTGAATGGATACCCATGCATCTATATATCTCTTGGATATCTGCAACATCTATCAGTGAAATAACATCAACACATACACACACACACACACACACACACACACACACACAACCCTAACATTCCCCAAATTAATCTTTTTTTCTGGCTTCTTCTCTTTCTGACCATCAAATGTTAGAATGGCCTGTGTTCCAATCTCTTAGACTCATCCGTACATGATCTCTTCTGGTCCCTTGGCTTTGAAGATAATCTACTTAAATTCAAATGTCCAATTTATTATATCTATTCTTGACCTTTCTGTTGATCTCTAGATGTTTATATTTAATTACCTACACAGCATTTCTCCTTCGGAGTCTAAAAAGTATCCTTTGGGGCGCCTGGGTGGCTTGGTCGGTTAAGCGTCCGACTTCAGCCAGGTCACGATCTCGCAGTCTGTGAGTTCGAGCCCCGCGTCGGGCTCTGGGCTGATGGCTCGGAGCCTGGAGCCTGTTTCAGATTCTGTGTCTCCCTCTCTCTCTGCCCCTCCCCTGTTCATGCTCTGTCTCTCTGTGTCTCAAAAATAAATACACGTTAAAAAAAAAATAAAAAGTATCCTTTGATTTAAATACCTAAACAGAACTCTCTATGCACATCCACTCATCCTCTCTCAATTTTCTTTCCCTTAGGAAATGGCACCAGAATTCATAGAGGTCTACAGGTATCAAATCTAGGCATTATGCTTGCTTGCTATATCTCTCTCATCTCATCTCATCTCATCTTATCTCATATGAAACCCATCAACTAGTGTCTTACTGGCACTGTCTTTGAATAAATCTAGAATTCAGCTGCTTCTTACCACCTCTATTGCTATTGTTTTAATTCATATGTTCATCTCTTACCTGGATTTTGCAATGATTCCGACAGCCTCCTAACCAGCCTTTCTGCTTTTGAAAAACACCTTCCCAGGAGGCTGGCTGATCCTTTAAAAACTGCCCCATGAATTCCCATCACACATAAAGGAAAGTTCAAAGTCTTCCCTCAGCTCACTTGGTTGACTCTATCACTCCTTTGGCACAAATGACAGATCACATTATCAAAAATGGTGCTACATTACCACTATCCTTCATCTCTCTCTACCCCTGTTTCTGCTTTATTTTTTCTCACTACCTAAAATTGTAGTATTTCTTTGTATATAATTGTTTTGTTTGCTTATCTCTCCCCCTGAATGCCAGAATACTTCATACAGATTTGCTCTGCTCCACTATTACTTCTTTTTTTTTTTTTTTTTTTTTTTTTTTTTTTTTTAGATCTATTCAGAATCAGCAATTCCAAAAAATATCTAAGCAAGAAGGTGGATGGGAGGTTTGGAGAAGGTAGTGCATTCTCTGAGGCTGTGGAAGCTCCCATGTGTCATGGTCAGAGGCAACTACAATGAACACAGTAGTTTCAATGCATGCTAGGAATTAGAGTTTTCACACAAAATGGAGAAGCTATGACCTCAGTAGAGACTAGCTGTATTGATTCATGCCTGCTAGAAATGTAGACAAGGCCTGAAAGTACTACCTGCCATCAATAAATAGGAGAATGGGGATTCTGGGGTGGAACCAGAATGGATTCTTTATTTTTTAAGAGAGTCTCAAGATATAAACAAAGCACGCTAGCTTTCATCCACCTCTCAGAAGAATCTTAAATCAAAGAAAGGATTAAAGAGTTATATTATTGCTTCTCACTACTCCAAGTACAATGAGTATGGAAGTGCTGTGAGAAAAGTTGGGGGCAGGGGGGTCTCTTGACAGTCTGTGAGCCCTCAAGGAAATGTGTTGCCCCCAGGTTCAGTCAGTGGAGGAACAGCACTTGCATGTGGGTTTCAGTAAGCTCAGGAGTAGTAGCTCAGACAGGTGTGTGTGTCTTGTAGTTGCAGACATTCACAGTCAGCCAGCATCTGCATCACCTCTTTTTTGGAGAACCACAAAGGGTGGTTCTGAGCCTTCTCAAGAGTGATTAGGCATTTCAGGCTCAAATGACCCACCAGTCTTTTAAACATAGATAGTACAATTCCCATAACATCCTTACGTTTCTTTTTTTTTTTTTTTTTCAATGTTTTTTTTTTTTTTTTTTTTATTTTTGGGACAGAGAGAGACAGAGCATGAACGGGGGAGGGGCAGAGAGAGAGGGAGACACAGAATCGGAAACAGGCTCCAGGCTCCGAGCCATCAGCCCAGAGCCCGACGCGGGGCTCGAACTCACGGACCGCGAGATCGTGACCTGGCTGAAGTCGGACGCTTAACCGACTGCGCCACCCAGGCGCCCCCATCCTTACGTTTCATACACAGCATTGGCATCAAA
The DNA here is from genome assembly GCF_018350215.1 of Panthera leo. Taxonomy (NCBI): domain Eukaryota; kingdom Metazoa; phylum Chordata; class Mammalia; order Carnivora; family Felidae; genus Panthera; species Panthera leo. The sequence goes on along the minus strand of NC_056680.1, from coordinate 155,493,424 downwards.
ACTCAAACTGCTATACTAAAATCAAGTGGCATCCTCCAGCTCTATATTTATGGACCACAGGCTTTAGAAAATGTACAAGACAATCTGGAAGGCACAGTAAGAAAATTTCAGTTCGAAATAGGGTTTGCTTGGGAAACTCCAGCCCCCGAAAGAGAATTGTCCTGGAGGCCCCTTACCAAGACAACCACACAAATAGATCTAGAGCTGGGATAGAGGCAAAATACACATTTTCCTAAATCTGGCAATCTCATCTTGTTCAATTGAAGAGAAAAAAGCCGGGGACTAGACTTAGGAGAATCTGATTTTAGGAACCAAATGATGGGATGAGGATATGGTTTCTCCCTCTCTATTGTTAACTCCAACTCTTGAATATAAGCTCTACTTCCTCACAGGTTTCCAGCAGCTCTGGGGCTAGAGCTTCCTCCTTTATGCTAGTCTGACCTGAATTGGGGTGGGGGTGGGAGATTCTCTTCTCCTAACAGGTAGGAGCCTTGGATGTTTTTAAATCGGACTGACATAGGTCATGTGCCCACGCTTGAACCAATCACCGTGGGCAGTAGGATGCCAGGCACTGATTGATTATAACTGAGCTATTTGCATTGGTGAGGCAGTGTGTGTGTGTGTGAAATGACTCTGATTGCTTTAGGTCAAATGGGACCCATCCCCAAGTATGGTGGTGGAGTCAACCCACCTAAACTGCATTTCCAGTGGCATATGAATGGAATGGCTGTTGGAGAGATCATTGGAGTTATTACCAGGTCCTTGATTTCAAATGATTTTTGTTTTCTTTTTTGTGTGGGTTTTTTTGGGGGAGGGAGGGTTGGGGGGGTTGATTTTCAAATTTGCTATAAGGAACATGTATTTTGTAATAAAAAAGAGAATGCAATACAAAATAAAATAAGATTAGAAACAGAATATATAACAATGGAGAAAATGTTAAAACTAATTTTAAAATGTTAGGCACAGTAAAATCAAAAAGACAAGTGAAATGTATGAATTTTTCAAAAAGATTTTTAATGTTTATTTATTTTGAGAAAGAGAAATAGAGAGCAAGCAGGGGAGTGGCAGAGAGAGAGGGAGACAGAGTCTTGAGCAGGCTCTGCGCTGTCAGCGCAGAGCCGGATGCGGGGTTCGAACTCAGGAACCGTGAGATCATGACCTGAGCCAAAATCAAGAGTCGGACGCTTAACCAACTGAGCCATCCAGGTGCCCCAAATGTATGACTTTTTAATAAAATACAATATATCATCATTGGACTAAAAAATAGAAACTCACAAGAACTGAAGGGGAAAATGGGTAAGTTATCAAAGAGGCATACTTCCTCTATCTACCATATTCATCAGAATTTGAAATGTTTCTTTAAATTTTCAAAAAGTAAATCATCTCTTGATTGCAAAACATGTTATTATACTTATGGTGGACATTTGTCATGTTTGTGACTGACAAGTATCTTTTGGAAACCTTTCTAGAACTGGGGAACTTCCCATTTTATAAATCCCACTTCTCCAGGATAGAAGCCAGGCCGTGCTCTCTCAGACTCTCTTGTAGTCAGGCAGAGGCAGTGATCTAGGTTTTACCAACCAGAGACACCTGCACCGGACATCATTTGCAAAGTGAAAAATAGGAGAAAGAGTACATGATGTGGGTCATCCTGGGGCAAATGTGGTGCCAGAGATTCTGCTGTCTGTTCACTGATGGGAACCACAGGGCCTGGGCAGCAGCGGCCTGCAGGAGAGGTATATGGACAGAGCATGGTGTGATTCTGTTTTTGTTTTTGTTTTTTTTTTTTTCTGCATAGCCTTCGATTCTGTCTCTCTGCCCAACCGATTGGAATTTGTGAAATTCCAAATATCATTGAATAGATTCTCTTACTGACTAAATTATCCAGAATAGATTCTGTTACTTGCAATAAACAATCAGATTGAGGGGCGCCTTGGTGGCTCAGTTGGTTGAGCGTCCGACTTCGGCTCAGTCATGATCTCACAGTTTGTGGGTTCGAGCCTCGCATCATCTTGCTCAGAGCCTGGAACCTGCTTCAGATTCTGTGTCTCCTTCTCTCTCTGCCCCTCACCCCCTCATGCTTTGTCTCACTCTGTTTCTCAAAAATAAATAAATGTAAAAAAAATTTTTTTTAGATGTTTAACAATAAAAAAAGAATCAGACTGATACATTGTCCAGTTAATTCTATGGGACAATTATAGAACCTATCTTGCAACTTAACTATCATTTAAAAAAATTTTTTTTGAGATACTTGAAGATTCACAGGCAGTTGTAAGGAATGACATGAGAGACCCATGTACCCTTTACTCAGTTTTCCCCAATAGTAAAATCTTGCAAAACTGTAGTACAATTTCACAACCAGACATTGATAGAATATTGATATGACATTGATAGAATCAAGAATATTTCCTTCACCACCAAGGATACTTTGTGTTCCCTTTTTATAGCCATGCCTACTTCTATCCCATCTCTACCTTTTCCTAACCACTGGCAACCACTAATTTGTTCTCCATTACTATAATTTTGGCATGTAAACTTTGTTATATAAATAGAATCGGTAAGTATGTAATTTTGAGGGATTGACTTTTTTTTCACTCAGGGTTTGATTCATCCAGGTATTGTTACTTTGTTCCTTTTTATTGCTGAGTAGTATTCCAGGGTATGGGTTACCATGGTTTGTTTAACTGTCTACCCACTGAAGGACATCTGAGTTGTTTCAAGTTTACTATGAATAAATCTGCTACAGACATTTGTGTACAGGTTTTATGTGAACATGACTTTTCTTTGGGACTCACGCTCGGAGTATAGTTGATGTGTAAAATAGTAGCAGCTTATTTAGTTTTTAAGAAACTGTCAACTTGTTTTCCAGAATGGCTGTACCATTTTACATTCCCATGAACACTGGATAAGAGATCTGGTTTCTCTGTGTATGCCCTAGCACTTGGTTGCCAATATTTATCTTACCCATTCTGATACATACTGGTGATATCTCATTAAAATTTTAATTTGCGTTTCTCTAATGGCTAATGATGTTGAACATCTTTCAAGGTGCTTATTTGCTGTCTTTATATCCATTTTGGAGAAATACCTCTTAATGTCTGCTGCCCACATTCTAAGTGGATTGTTTGTCTTTTAAATGTGGAGTTTTGAGAGGTTTTTAAAAATGTATGTTCCAGATACTAGTCTTTTGTTGGATATGTAGTTTGCAAGTATTTTTTTCCCAGTCTTAGTCTGTCTTTTCATCCTCTTAACATGATTTTTCGAACAGCAAACGTTTACAAAAATTCTTTTAATGTTTATTTTTGAGAGAGAGAAAGAGACAGAGACAGAGAGCAAATGGGGGAGGGGCAGAGAGCGAAGGAGACCCAGAATCTGAAGCATGCTCCAGGCTCTGAGCTGTCAGCACAGAGCCCTAAGTGGGGCTCGAATTCACAAACCCTGAGATCATGACCTGAGCCGAAGTCGGATGCCCAACTGACTGAGCCACCCAGATGCCCTGCACAGCAAAAATTATTAATTTTGATGAAGTCCAACTTGTTATTTCTTCCTTTTACAGACTGTGCTTTTGGTCCAAAGACCTGCAAAGCAGGAACACCAGTGTCCAAGGGCAGGATATCCCAGCTATCCCAGATCAAGCAAAAGCAGAAAATTTGTCCTTCCTCTACCTTTTTGTTCTATTTGGGCATGTGGCACATTTGATGGTGTTTACCCACCATGGTAAGGATGACCATTCTTGGTAAGGATGCTCTTGGGATATAATTGACATACAGCATTGTGTAAGTTTAAGGTGATGATTTACTACACATATAAAGAGAAGAGAAGGTGGCATGAAAGAATACTAAAAAATTAAGGACAAGGATCTTCCTTTTGAGACATTATTGACATGTACACATTTCAAACTTCAGTCTTCGGGGCATTACTTTCAAGTTTTTGCCATGTTCACCACCAATCCATATTTTTTATTAATTTGCTAATTTTTAAAAAAGTTTTTATTTATTTTTCTTTCGCGAGAGAGAGCACACATGCATGCATACACTTATAGATGAGGGAGGAGCAGAGAGAAGGAGAAAGGGAGAGAGAGAGTATCCCAAGCAGGCTCTGCACTGTCAGCACAGAGCCCGATGTGGGGCTCAAAGTCCCGAACTGCAAGATCATGACCTGAGCCAAAGTTGGAGGCTTAACCGACAGAGCCACCTAGGTGCCCCCATTAATTTACTAATTTAATTAAACAGGACTTATGTATTCTAGTCTTGTATCTATAAAAGAAAAAGTATATATGGAAATTGAAATATTAAAAGCATTCCATCTAGACTTGTCACTTAAAGTGTTTCAAAAACATAAGTTTTTCTTCCCAGAGGTAATCTGCAACTTTCAATATGGCTTCCTTTGAAAAAACAATTAGAATGCCCCCAACCCTGACCCAGTGATCTGGTTTTTCCTCCTCTGGTCAGTGTCCTCAGCATTGTCTATGACATCGAAGCTTACTCTGGGTCATCCAGGATGGGATTTATTGCTCCTTAGGAAGAAGCTTCTTCGTTGTTATCACTGAAATCAAGTGATCTGAGAGGTAAACTGTCACTGACATACATCCTTGAGAGTGTAGATAAATGTCCTGTCCTTAATTTTGATGCTTTAAGCACTGTCCATGTTGGCTGGTTATGGACAACAATAAAGACACGATCTTCAAAACGTGAAATGGATGTTTGAGAGTCTGGGGAGTAACAGCCCCCAAGGCAGTCATAACAAGATCATAGTAAAGGGTAGTTGAAAGAGTTTAGACAAAAGATTCTGCCAAGGAAGAGACTTCGAAAAATAGAAACTTAATGACTGAGGGTCTCAGTAGTGAAGGCTTTCCTTCAGTTCTCAGCTCTGATGATTGCTGACTTTATAACTTGGGGCAAGTGTACTGCACTTCATGCATCTGTCTTCTCATCTGTAGAATGGGGAGAACAGTTCTCATCGCCCTCATAGAATTGAAGACTGAATGGAAAATATGTACATAAGCAAAGCATTTTTATTGGAGTCCCGGCACATAGGAAGTGCTCAGTAAAAATTAAGATACTATTGCTACTGTTATTACTAGTTAATATTATTCTGGTATCAAACAAAAGATCCTGGAATTCAAGTAGACCAGGTGGAACAGTGAAAGAGACCAGGAGGCAGTGTCTGGCTGCCGTGCGAGCCTGTGGTTGCTAGCTGGGGCTCTCTCGGTGCTTACGGCTAATGATGATGGCACTGGTGTGTGGGGCTCCGGGCCGGCGGTGGTGGCGGTGGTAATGACTCACTGCACAGGGGGATGAGGGAGATAAAGGGGTTGTGCTTCTGAGGCAGCTCCCAGAACAGAGGCTGCAGGGCGGGCAGGGCGGACAGCACCCGTGTTGCCGCAGGTCCATGACTGGCTCAGCTTCTCCAGGACAGAGAGACACTAAGTCCAGGCCTCGGTGGATGTTCGCAGTCACTGATGTAACACAGCACACCTGTGCCTTAACCAGCTCTTATCTAACCTGAATTGCCCCCATTACCATTTTCCTAGAGAAACATCATCCCAGAGGGCTCCACTGGTACAAAAGGAGTGGGGAGGGAGCTAGAAGTTCAAGGCTGAGTATCTGGGGGAAGGGGAGGTAACAGACAAGGCACAGTTGATTTGTATGCAAACAGACCGAAAACCTCTAAAATCCCGAATCATCATTTTGGTGTCAAGATGATTCCTACAGCCACCCTTAACCAAGGTCCCACTTTCTGCCACCGCCATCACCATGCTCCTTGTCATCCAGAAATAAACTATGCAGCTCATCTGTGACTGTTAACTCGCTGTCTCCTCCCTGACTCTATCAGTTCCATGACTTTATTTCCTCCCATAAGATTTTTCCTTCCAAGTATTTACATCCCTTCTGCCGTCACCCTGGACCAAGCCTTTCCTCATCACCCCTGCACCACCGAAATACCACTGTGTCTCTTGTCTTTCATCTAAGCAATCCAGATCCAGTACCACACCAGCTTTTCACAGCTACTAGGTTCATCATGTGAAACTCCTCCTCAGAAGACTTCAGTTCCTCCTTTTGAAAAGCCCTGACTTTTCTTCATGACTTTCATGATACCCCATAGTATGGCCTCCATAGGCATGTGACCTTTGTTCTTCTTCACCAACCATGGACCCGTCCTTGCCTCCATCCCGACAAAGCCACCATAGCACAGTGTCAGGAAACACTGCCGAGGGGTCTTGAGTGTGACTGTCCTATTTTACCTGGGACAGGAAGACAAGGGACAGACTTGAAATGCCTTCTCTCAGAAACGTGCTCACTGGGACCCCAGGTGAGACCTCAGTGTGGTGTGGGAAGGAGAATTTCTGGCTTGGAACACAAGTCATTCCTACAAATATTTATAAAGCATCTCAAGTGGACACGAAAGAAAAAGGGACACTGTCCCGGCCACTAAAGATTTGCCATCACTAGGGAGGTGAAGATGCCCGTGGAAGAGAGTGCTGAATGAAAGGCATGGTAATGCCTCCTTCTTTTGTAGAAGGTATCAGACCCCAGGGCAGGGGCAAGGCAAACATTAGACTCATTTTCTAGATGATGAAACTTTCTTACCTGCCTGAGTTTAAATGGCTTATGTATTATCACAGGGCTAATAATTAGCTCATCTGGGTCTCCTGGTTTGTTGGATTTTCTTTGCGCTGCTCTGCTCTGCCTGCAAACAGCAGGGTTATGACACCCTGAGAGCCATCGAGCATTCCCAGGAGCAGGGGGAATGGACTCCGAGCTGTGAGAGCTCCTGGGGGAAGGTGGCATTTACCTGAGAATCGAAGGATCCGGAAGATTTCAATCAGAGAAGAAAGAAGGGAAGAAAGAATATTCCAGAAATAAAGAAACTCCATGAGCAAAGGCACAAAGCAGGACAAGAAGAGCCACCCAAGGGCAAAATTACTTGAGAAGTGAAGACTCCCTCCCTTTGCCTCCCCTGAGAGTCTGAGATAAAGGAGGAGGAGAGGTCTGGGTGTCTCTGGACTGATAAACAGACTCCACCCAGAGGCCAATAGCATGGGTATATGGGGACAGGAGGGTCAAGTGGCAGAAGTTCCCCTTCTCCAGTACAGAGGAACTGGGGGGGGGGCGGTAGGAGGGAGGCCATTTCCTCAACCCCACTTCTCAGATTCAGCACCTAGAGCAGAACCAGGAAGGATTCTGGGAGCCAGAGAGGACTGACAGACGGCAAGTCCCCTAGAGAAAACTGTTCCCTCTGGGGTCAGGTGACTAGGGTGGGGGTGGATGGCCACTGTGTGTGAGTGCCCTGCCCCATGGGAGAGGAGGAAATGTGAGGCTTGGAGAGCAGAAACGGGAAAGGAAAGGGAGGTGTCAGGAGGGGGAGAAAAGTCGGGGTGCATCCAGGGGAGGGGCCGTTCTGAAGCCAGTCTAGGAACACTGCCCTGGGATGATAGCAGGCGCGTGAAGGGAAGTGTCAAAGCCACCTGATAGACCTGATATAACTCTCTTTAATGCACCCCCTTCCTGACCCAGCTTCTCTCCCTTCTCTCCTCCTCAGTTCAAGAGGGTGGAGACAAGAGTGGGGAAGAACCCGGCCGGGGGGAATGAGCCGGGCATGGGGAAGGGGGCCTTTCTTAAGGCAGGAGGTAAGTGCGGTCCCTGACCTTTGCGGGGCAGACGTGTGACCTCCCTTCCAGCTCTAACACCCCACAGACTCTCACCCCTCACAGTCTGCCTGGTCCTTAGCATGTTTGTGCATCTCCCAGGGGTCCGAAACAGGTTGGGTTTAGGGAGAATGAGGAGAATCATCTCTCTACGAGGGGGCCCTGGCACTAACTTTTTCTTTCCCCTCTCTCCCTCTCTCCCCCACCCCTCTCTGCCAACCCCCTCTCTCTTGTGGCTTTCCACTTCCTAGTTCCCTGCACAGCGATCTCCAGTATCTCAAGTAGAGTGGCCCCAGGAACGCCACATAACGGTGGGGTTCATGGTCCGGCGGGTGCTAGTGGCTGGCCTGCTTTTCAGTCTGCTCCTTGGTTCTTCTGTGCTTTTGGTCTACATCTTCAGGAGCTGTGGCCCTAGTGAGCACAATCCTGGAATCCCCCAACCGAGCCAGCCCTCCTCATCAGGGCCTCTGTGGCTTTGTGCCCACTGACTCGTTCACCTCCCCTCCTGCCTCACCCTCTCGCCCTCTCCCTCCCAATCTGGCCCCGCTGGGCTCGGTCAGGCCCTGTCCTTCTCCTGGGGGGCCCTTCCCTTTTCCCCACCAGGCTGTCCTTTGCCCAGCACCTCGGGGGACCCCTGGCCATTTCTTTCTCCCTCTCCCAGCTCTGAGCTCCCCCCCCCCCCCACCTGGCAGGGCCCTGCAGGACGCCCGAGTGTCATGATCTTCAGGCTCATTACCTGGCCTCTGGGAACACCAGTGTGGCCCCCTGCACCGACTTCTTCAGCTTTGCCTGTGGAGACGCCAAAGGCACCAAGAGCTCTTTTCAGGCTCTTGCAGAGGAGAACAAGAGGAGACTTCGGAAAATACTGGGTGAGGCTCGCTGGGTGGAAGCGTCTCTGCAAGTGGGTGGCCCTGAGCCTATAACTATCTTGCTGTCCCAAACCTGTGTGGTTTGTGGCACAGCTGCTGGTTTGCTGCTCCGTCTCAGTAGCTACCACCTCAGTACCTCCTCCCTTCTCCTCTCTGTCCCTGTTTTCATCTTTCCTTTGCCACTTGCCCACGACTACTGTCCTCTCTTCAAGCCCCCCACATTTCACCGATCTGCCCCTTCTCTGTTGCTGCGCCTAAATCTTCCATTTCTCTCCCGCGCCTGGGACCTCCCATGCCAGTGGCCCTCAGCACCTGCTGCACTAAAGTCCAGGTGTGTCGGTTGCCCCCAGCCCCACCTGTCTGCTATCTCTGGGGTCACTGTTAGCCTCTCCCTGCAGTCACTTCCCCACCCCCTCCCTCAGACGCTGGTGTGCAAGCTCTAGGGGAAGAAGTGGGGTGCTGGGGCTGGCTGGGAGGACGTGGCCACGCGGTGAGAAGGGGAGGCATCTGGCTGTGTGCCAGGGAATGGATCCAGCCACAGAGGGCTTGCCGGAAGAGGAGAGGACCAACCTAAAGCCCTGGGGGCGCAGAAGTCGCCTGTAGGCAGTGACTGTGCAGAAGACCGAAGAATTGAGTTCATCTCTGAGGGAGCAACCGAGGCCATCTGGGAGGTTGGAAGCGGGCCCCAGGAAGTTGGAGGATGGTGTGAGGGTGTGAGGAAAGGGAACAAGAACAGGTATGATAGGCACACATTTCCAGTGTAAGGGAGCCCAGGACGTGTGATGGGATTCACTGGAATTTGGGAGGAGTGAATGTATCCCTCTGCCCTCTTTTTGATGGACAAAAGAACTGCAGGCAGGTATTCTCTGGAGGGGCCATGCTTCCAGTTAAGGCCAAGATATGAAAAGAAAATGTACGTTTAGGATAAAAACTGTTGCTCACTACAGAGTGAAAGGTATGGTGACTGAGTGGGTGGGAGGTGCCACAGGGTAGGTGATTGCAATGCACAGGCATGCGGGTTACTGCTGTGTGTGTGTGTGTGTGTGTGTGTGTGTGTGTGTGTGTGTGTTTCCTGGGTCACCAGCCAGGGTCTGGACCTTGTTTCTTCTTGCTAAACCTGTCTGGATGAGTTTTCCTGTCTCTGGCCCCCCAAAGTTCTCTGGTTTGCCAAATGTTTCTAATTTCTTTACTCATCTCCGTCCTGCCTTCCATTTGGACCCATAGGTGTTGGTAGGTGCTCCCATCTCTTCCTTTTCTCCCGTGTCTTTTCCTCCCCATTTCTCTTTCGTGTCTCCTTTGTTCCCCTCTGTCTTCCTCCCTGCCCTCACTCTCCCATCGAGCTGACCCAGCCCTCCCACCTTCTGACCTGTCCTCAACCCCGTATTTCCCCCCTTCTTTCCATTTCCCTGGGAGTCTTCCCCTTCTGTCCCACCTTCCCTGCTTGGCTTTTCTCCTCTAATTCTCCTATGCTTCCTTTCTAGAAGAGCCAGGTTCCCGGCACCTGGGCACTGGGGAGGACAAAGCTTTCCAGTTCTACAGCTCCTGTGTGGACACAGGTGCCATCGAAGCTGAAGGGGCTGCCCCCCTCAGACAAGTCATTGAGGAGGTGAGACCCAGGGCAGTAAGGTTTCTAGATACATAACACGTGGGACCCATGCATGCTCAGGGCTGCCTTTCCCCCTTTTTTTCTAGAAAGGGAGGGGGGTGTCTCTTTCCTAGGCATCTCCAAGTTCCAGGAGGGAGATGGAAATGGCAGTACCCTCTGGAAGCATGAGGACCCTGGGTGAGGGCAGAGAAAGAAGGATAGAGATGGAGCCAGCCCTGGAGGGCTCCGAGCACCCAGAGTAGCAGTCAGGAAGTGGCAGCTGGCTCAGGAAGGGGAGGGGTGGGGGGGGGGACAGGTCTCCCAGGCCACCCCCCACTGCTGAGCCCTGTCTCTCTGCTCCCCAGCTTGGAGGCTGGCGAATCTCCGGTAATTGGACTTCCTTAGACTTTAACCGAACCCTGAGCCTTCTGATGAGTCAGTATGGTTATTTCCCATTCTTCAGAGCCTACCTGCGACCTCATCCTACCCTTCCACACACGCCAGTCATTCAGGTGAGGGGCGCACCAGCACACAGCAGGACCGGGCCTGCCTCAACTTCTAGCTTAGCATCTCCTAGAGGAAGGTTGCGGACTGGACAGATAGGACAAATGGGCAACATAGATAAGATATTTATCTTGAGGGAAAATTATCAATGTGACAGTCAGGGATACTAGGTGAGATCAGAGAAGGGAGCAGGAGAGCCAGTCCTGTAAAGATTGAACTAGTTCCTATCTTCCTGACTGCTTATCTGGATCACCCCCCCCCCAACAGCCTTTTAATTAGACCCCTCATCTCCAGTATTGTCCTCCTCTTATCACTCTTGAGTTTTGCTGGAGGGACCTTTCTAAACCGAGAGCTAATTATGCTATTGTCTCTGTCTAAATGCCTCCAGTGACCTCGCCAGGTCCAGGTCGTCAGGATCTAGTTCTTAACCCCCTAGTCTCCAGCTTTATCTCCTGCCACATCCCTTTCCCCCTTAAACCTCAAGCCATGCTCTGTCACTTCTAGCTTCAAGAATATTCCTCAGTGCTTTTCATCCACGTTTCTCTTTGCTTGCAACACTACTCCCCAACGCTATTCCCACACTCAGCCTGGAAAACTCTTACATGTTTTTCAAATTTGGGGTTTGATTATTATCTCTTCCAGGAATTCTTCACTGACACCCTAGCTATGTGTTAGGTAGACCCCTCTGTCCTCCCAGCTTCCCAAGCTCTCATCATTGAAGACCGTGTTAAAGACTGTGAGCCCCTTAAGAATAGGACCATACCTTACTCACCTCTGTTCCTCAGGACCTAGCACAGGGCCAGGCATCTAGAGGCCCATGGAAGATGTTTGTTGAGCAAGTAAATAAATATAAATGTTGAAGGCATCGGTATTGTTGTAGATAATGCAATGCCATCTATTTGGCCCCTGCCCTCAAAAATTCCACAAAATTATATGGGGATGAATATACAAGAAAAGCTGTTAATCAGTATGAGATGCTCTAAAGGGTATGTTCAGGAGCTTCGGATGTGGTCTTTAGGGAGTACCTAAGATCTGAAATAGTTAAGGAATGGCTCAGAGAGGGGAGAACGTGAGCTGAGCCTTGAAACATGGTTGAATCACACAGGTGAAGGTGAAGTTAAGGGCATGAAAAGGACTTCGGGAAAGTCCTGAGCTAAGGCTGGAATGGTATGACTCTTCTGTGGGGTCAATGAGAAGGCTGGTTTATTGAACAGAGGATTTGGGGTAGGGGTGAGGTGCAGTGGGAGATAAGAGAAGAGTAAGGCTGAAGACATGAAGTTGGGCCTCATTATTCCTAAAAATTTTACTAAAAAAATTACTAAAAAATTACTAAAATTTTATTGCAGACTTAAAAAAAAATCTATAATTTTTCTTCAAAATGGATAAAAGATACAGTCTAGATTTTCAGAAAAAAAAATCTGTGATGAACAAAGTTTTGCTATTTTAGTCAGCATGGATTTTAGCTTTGATTTTTATTTGAAAAATATCGGTTAAGACATTGATCTTCATTACTGTTTTCAGTACCTCTTAAATTTTGCACCTGAGATGGTTTCCCCCTCCCTTAACCCTGGACTTGGACCCAGCACAGGGGCTGGCCCCCTTCAGGACATGGATTAGTGGGCTTCTCCCTTGACAAACACCCCAAAACTGGTTGAAGCACCGCCCTGTCCTCACATTTTCCATGTCTGTATAATATAAAGAGTATCCTTTCCCCCCTTGCCCCCGACCCCAATCCCTCCCTCTCTTGCTGTCCTCTCTCACACCTTCTCTGTGTCCTGAGGCTGTCTCCTGTAGCACCTTCCCCATCCTCCCACACCTGTCCTCTCCTCCCTCCACGCTCCCTACTTCTCTCCAGTATCTCTTGTGTCCAGATAGACCAGCCAGAGTTTGATCTTCCCCTCAAGCAAGAGCAGGAACAGAAGATCTATGCTCAGGTAAGATGCCTCCATGGACAAAGGTCAGGCCCTGATCTCTGATGCTCAGCCTCTGGTGGCTGTGACTGATGTTGCCCCTCCCCCAGATTGTGCGGGAATACCTGGCTTATCTGAGTCGGCTGGGAGCCTTGCTAGGAGGAGACCCAGACAAGGTGCAACAACATGCCTTCCTGTCCATCTCCATTACCTCACAGCTGTTTCAGTTTCTGAGGCCCCTGGAGGAGCAGCAGGCACAGAAGAAGCTCTTCCAGCTGGTCACTATTGACCAACTGCAGGTGCCTTGAACCAGGGACTGGAGGAGGATGGGCAGGAGGGTTTCTCTCCTAAACTTTCTGGATCTCCTGAAATCCTTTCTCCTCATTCCTTAATTCCTTTCCATCCCTAACTTTCCCAGGCCCATCCCTTTCCCCAACCATCCCCTTCCCCACCCCCTCTCAAACCCTGAGGGAGAGGACCCCCCTCTCCTGCCTCCTCTCCTCCTTTTCTGTCCCCCTCAGCCTTGTGTCCCTCCTCTAAGGAAATGGCCCCTGCCATCGACTGGTTGTCCTGCTTGCAAGCGACATTCACGCCAATGTCCCTGAGACCCTCCCAGCTCCTCGTAGTCCATGACCTGGAGTATTTGAAAAACATGTCTCAGCTGGTGGAAGAGCAGCTGTTGAAATACAGGTTTGCTTCAGGTGGGACTGGGGGAGTATGAGGGCGATGAAGAGTCCGAGGACCTGGAGGCCTCAGGGACAAAGGAGATTGTGGAAACTGCATGCTGGTAAGGTCTTCCCAGGAAGATGGAAGGGATCCACGGATATGTGAGAGCAGAGAAGTGTTGGGGTGAATGGCCCAAGAGAAAATTGAGGCAACAGGAAGCATGAGAGGCTTGAGGGGCACAGGGAAGGGAAAACACACATGAAGTGAGGCATTCATGTGCCCAGCACCTGGGTTTGCTGGGAGTAGAACCCAGTCTTTGAAGAGCCTCTAAGCTATAGGAGATGCTGGAAGGCCAGTCACTAGGGACAGCTCAGGCATGCATGTCTTATCAGCAGCTAGGAGGTAGAGGTAGGAGGTGGAGGCCCATGGGGCCAGTGGATGGAGGTGGTGAAAGCTGGGGGTTCTCTTGGGGGAGGGCTGGGGGAGAGGCCATTTCTCAGCTGTGAGAGGATCCAGAGGCCCTTGCATGTGAGACTCTGTTGGGCTGTCTGCCATCCCCAGTAACTACATGGCCACTGCCTGAAGACAGGGGCTTCCTTCCAGGGACTTGGGCTCAGGGCCCTTCTTCATAGTACCTCAGTGGCAGCAACATCTAGAGATTCTTTTTAAGGAAGTGAAGGACCATTCTTGTGGGTGTGAGCAGGTTTATGTAAAGCTATAAATCAGACCTGGAGAGAGTTGACAGCAGGGCAGAGGAAGGTCTCAGGTCCCAGCTTTGCTGTGCTTAGAAGATACATCTTAAGGTGAGCTGAGATTTCTTGGTTGGGGAAGTAGATGAATCTGTTTTGTTACATTTTTTAAGTCTAGTCTTCATCTAGCCCAGACGCTTCACTCCCTGCAATTTGAGAAGTCACTTCTGCATCTAGTTCCTTCTATGACCATTTTCCAACTCACACCAAGAAAAGCTCTTCTTGACTTGTTCAAAGGTCAAGCCACTATTTTCTATAGATACAGAAGAGAAGGGGCTTCCTTCAGGAGTACCAGGTGACTACACAAGGGGAGGCTGTTCTTGAGGCACCTCGAGAGCCCTGAGTGTATGTGTGGGTCTCTTTTCCCTCCACAGAGACTTTCTGCAGAGCCACATGATCTTGGGGCTGGTGGGGACCCTCTCTCCAGCCCTGGACAGTAAGTTCCAGGAGGCACGCAGATCACTGATCCAGAAACTGCGGGAGCTGACCCAACGACCACCCATGGTGAGGAGAGAAGGGAGGAATTTTCCCAGATTGGGGGCTAATGGAGCATCTGTCATTTTGAGGGATAATTGTTGGTGTATCTCTCCCATGGAGACGGCATGGGGGCAGATGCCATTCAATGTCTGGATTTTCCATAGAAGCAGACAGGCTGTGCATACAGTGCTTATGTTGAGAACTGACATGCCAGGTACCAGAACTTTTGGCACACATCTGGCTACTTTTACAGCCTTTTGCTGAATATTAAAGTTTAAATATAAAACTTTAAAATTATCAGCAATTGCTTTTCCTTTCAATGACCTTTAAACTATTTGCCTAGTTAGTTATCCAGAACTCTGTGATTTAAGGACGTGGACTTAAAGCTTGGGATTCGTTGGGATGCAAGACATGACCAGCAAGTGGCCTCTCCTCTGTTTAGGTGCTTCCAGTGTTTGATGTTCAAGGGTGCTTCCCAAAGAGTTCATCTCTGACATCCAGTGGGATCTGTGGGGTCATAGCATGGGCTTCACAGTGCAGAGCCTGATATATCTGAGGTGGTAGTTCTGTGCCAAACACACTAACCAAAGTCTCCTGTGTTGCATAAGATGTGGAGACACTCCTTTACCAAGAACTTTGAAATCCTAGGTCGGACACATCCAGATGCAAGTGAAGGTATCCAGAACGTTAGATATGTTCCAACCTGAGTACAGGCCTCAGTGTAGTCTTGAAAAGCACGGGTTTTTTTTTCCTTCATAATTTGTGGACCATTTCTGTGTCTTGGAGAAACTCACTGCTTTGACAACTTGAAATACCCGTGGAATTCAAAGAGGGTAAATGGGTGCACAGGGACTGGCATGTAGTTATTGAGTATCAGGAGTGAGACATCTTTCTTTTTTTTAATAGGTTCCTTTTCAAATTAAATTAAATCAAATTTTTTAATGATTTAAAAAATTTATTTATTTATTTTGAGAGAGATAAAGAGAGAGCATGAGGAGGGGAGGGGCAGAGAGTGAGGGAGGGAGGAAGGGAGAGAGAAACCCAAGCAAGCTCTGCACTGCCAGCACAGAGCCTGACACAGGGCTTGAACTCATGAACCGTGAGATCATGACCTGAGCCAAAACCAAGAATGGGAAACTTAACCGACCCAGGCACCCCAAAGTTCTTTTTTTAATGTTTATTTATTTATTTGGGGGGGAGGGGCAAAGAGAGAGGGAGAGAGAGAATTCCAAGCAGGCTCCTTGCTGTCAGTGAAGAGCCTGACATGGGGCTTGAACTCACTGGGGCTCGAACTCACGACCCATGAGATCATGACCAGAGACAAAATCCAGAGTCAGATGCTTAACTGACTAAGCCATCCAGATGCTCCAGGAGTGAGACATTTTTCTAAACCCTTTAGATAGATATGAACTGAATTAATCCTCAGAAGAATCCCGTGAGGCAGGCACATCATTTTATTCCTGTTTTGTGACAGGGAAATTGAGGCACAAAAGCTAAGGAACTTGCTCAAGGTATTACACCTAGTAAGTTGGTAGATCTAGGATTTGAATTCTGGCAGTCTGGCTCCAGGGTCTGTGTGCTTAATCCTTTGGCTAAGAAACAAACAAACAAACAAACAAAACAACAGTAAAACACTCCTTTTTGGGACTTTTCTCAGGTTGGTAAGTGCCCAAGAAGCTTCTGCCCAGCCTTTCTCTTGACACGGATGAGGCTGACAGGGCTCCAGCTCCTCTTAGTTAACATTGCTACAAAATCCCTGTCAACCAATAGCTTCCTGTCAATCCCAGAACCATGGTCTGATGGCACTTCTTGAAGGACGTAAATGGGCTAATATTGAAATCACATTTAAAGGACAGGAAAGTCTTATAAATTGCTGAAGCTGCCATCTTTTGTATACTTCTATACATCTGTTATATCTATTATGTCCATCCTCATTATACCCATTAGGATTTATAGTTGTCCTTGGGCTTGAAAATTGAGTCAAGTTCTACCAACAAATAGAATAACAGTTGATATGAGGGTTACTGTGTATCAGGCACTGCATGGAACACTTTAACGTGGATGATTTTATTTAATTCTCCAGAAACACTCCGAGGTCCTTAGAAAGGGCAAGTGACTTTCCCCAGACCACACAGCTCATAAGTGAAGGAACAGGTTTCAAAACAGATCACTCCTGCTCATGAGGACATGTTGTTAATCACATACTATGCAGGATTGAGGAATGAGTGGGTAGGAAAACAGAAAATGAGTTTGAGAATTCTTTCTACAAAGGTCAAGATAGTAAATACTTTTGGTTTTGTGGCCCATTACAGTCTGTGTTGCAACCACCCAGCCCTGTCCTTGTAGCACAACAGCAGCTGCATGTGGAGTGAATGAATGGGTGTAGCTGCGTTCCCCAAAGACTCTGGCTCACACAACAAATGCTCAGAGTTCCCAAGAGGGACACATGAGGGAGGGTTTGAATGGCAGTGGTGGATCTCCATGCAGGAGGTGGGACAGAGGCAGTTGCCTAGAGAGTTTAAAGGTTTTTCTGGTGGGGTGTCTGGGTGGCTCAGTCAGTTGAGTGTCTGACTTTGGCCCAGGTCTTGATCTTGTGGTCCGTGGGTTTGAGCCCTGAGTTGGGTTCTGAGCTATCAGCTCAGACCACCACATGAACAAAAGACAGAGGTCCCTGCCCTCAGACACTTATGCACTGATGAAGGAAGGAAGACAATAAACTAAGTAAATAAAATATATTAGGGCGTGATTAGTGTTATGGAGAAACACTCCAGAGACATGGCGTGCTAGGTGGGGAGGGTGTACGAGTGGGTCAGGCAAGCTCATGCAGACTTGGAGTCATTAATCACTAATGTTTCTTTATGGTTCAGCCAGTTATGAAGCCACACAAATTACACTATCTTCCAACACAGAGTTCTCCATCTAATTCACAAGGACTCAATTTGCGGTTTTACCAAAAGCCTCCATGAAACCAGTGCCAACACAGTGAGGGAGTACATTAAGATTTACAGAATGATTTTGATGTGTTGCTTCACCTGATCTCCTGAGCGGTGCTGCCAGGGAGGTAGAACAGGTAGTACTCTCATGGTGACAGTTCGAGTAGCTGAAGTGCAGGGGTGTAAGTTAATAACCCACATTTGGTAAATGCTGAATTCTCTGTTCAGAGGTAGTATTTGGTAGCTCCTTGAGGATGAATCTGGCCAATACATGTGTTTTCTTGGCCTTAAAGCTTTTTACAAACTTTTAGTTAATCACCAGAAGTCAAAAATTAGGAGATGGTGTGTTAATAGTCACATTTCCAGCATTTGTGTGTGTGTGTGTGTGTGTGTGTGTGTGTGTGTGTGGTACATGGGAAGCTTGAGCAGCACCAGACTAGGCTTCTCCAGGGGTCACGAGTGACTGGGGCTGAGTGGTGCAGCTCTCTTCAGCCCGGCTGTGCTGTACCCATCGCCCTGGCCCCTCCATGCCCCATGGGCCTGATGCTGGCTGCTTCTCAGTTACATCACCACATGGCCCCTACCTGAGTTCATAACTCTGGCTCTCTTAGGTTATCCTGGTTTGATGAAGCTTTGAACCAGAAAAATTGTTATTATTTTGGCATTATTTGTCCTCAGTGATCCCCAGAAATCCCTTAGTAGTTACATACTATTTTCCAAGTATTCAAAAATGATCAGTCCAATGACTCATTCTAGAATTTCCTTTAGAAATTAGCATTAAGGATTCCTGGCTGGCCTGTAATCTCCAAAATCTCTTTCCCTCTATGGCAACTTAAGAAAATTTTTGTTTCCTCCAGACTCCTGGAATTTTTTCTGATTTCCGTTATTTCTTAAAGTGTTATTACTTATGGTTCTAAGCTTATATCTGCAACTTTTCTTTTGTTCCCTAAAATTAATCTACTGGATGTCAATATCTTGGATCTGAAGTATTTCTTTCATTTTTTTATATTATGGCAATGATTGTTCCCTATATTTCTCTTTGTCTCATATATTTTTAATACATATGGTATGCTGTGTCATTCCATGTCTTGAGAGACAGCGTGGATACTCATAACCCCCAGTAGATGAATATTTAACCTGTCAACCTCCATCCCTGAGACCGACATTTATTTAGAGATTCTGGAAGTCATTTTCCTGCTCATGGGAGATGTGACCCAGCACAACAGTGATGAAAAGAATCTCAGAGTTTCACAGGAGTTAGCAATGGGTAGTCTGAGGTGGCATCTGTGTTCTCCAGGAACCAGGTCAGAGTCTGCTGTGGCCCAAGCTATGGGCACAGGCATGGAAGAGGCAAAAGCTTTTGGAGAAATGGGTGGGCATTAGCAGAAGGGATCAGGAAACAGCTCAAGAACCAGGAGTTGTGAAAAGGGCAGGTAGATCACACTACCAAGCTGAAGGTTGATGCGTTTGCTGCTGCTCCAGCAGTAGAGCCTACCTCCCACACCAACAGCCTGATGAAAGGCAGTCTCCAATCCAAGCCCTTTGTCAGGAGGGCTGTGGGAGATGGACAGACACTGAAGGTGGCCCACAGATCCTGCCCTTGACCCAGTCATGGGTATCAGATCCATGTTTCCTTTCACTTCATCTTTGCTTTTCACAGTTGTGTTTTAGAGCTGCCACTAATACACTATAGAAAGCATCTGGCTCCTTATCCTCACAAGAGGAGAAGTCCTTAACAGACCTCACAGTAAGGGGACAAGAACAAAAAATGTGGGCAACCAGGTCTGGAGCAGCCTCCAAAATGGTAAATGTCCTAACAGGCAGAGGCCCAGGAGCTCCTTCTTCCGTGACAATACTGGTCTTCCGTTTCTGTTTCCTCTCTTGTGGGAAGCCCCACAAACTCTCTCTCTAATTTTGGCACCAGAAAGCATGGTAGCAGCCTAACAATCTTCCCTGTGAGGAGATCTGCGAAAAGTAAATAAGTTACAGGAATGGAGTCTTGTGACTTCATCCCACTTAACCCAAACTGGCATGTTAGCTGTGTTTTCAAAGTCCCAGCTCAGCTCTCCCCCAGGCTGGTGCTCTCACCCTAAGCCCCTTGGGCATGTTTCTCTGTTTGTCTTGTGTCATCTCTGGGCCCCCTTCATGGTCAGCTCCTCAAAGCCATCCAAGCCCACCACAAACATCCCCCCCGCCGCCCTCCACCGAGCATCTCTCTCTTATGTTGCTTATTTTTTCTGTCCCTGTGCTAAAAACACCCCAGTTGCCCAAGACTCTACTGAGTTTTTGTCTAACCATCTTTCTGCCTTTGAAGTTGATAATGTCCCTCATCTCATCCTATTTTCCCTGATTTGATCCAAAGTTTCTTAGGTCTCTGAATTCATGTTTAGTCTTTTCTTTTGCCCCCTTCTCCTACCAAACAGTATGGGGTCTAAAACCCATTTTCACTCTGACAGTTTTCTTCTTTATAAGACAAGGTCCTATCATATGATCCATGGTAACCATTTGGAGAGGCAGGGAGAGGGGCAGAAAAGAAGAGCAGAATTACCTTCTCCAGTTTCCATTTTAGATAAAGAAACATGGAAGGGTGGCTGCCTTGGCTGGGCTACCAGTGTGGTGCATGTGGCGGGTGGGGATGGAGTGGCCAACAGACCTTCTATGGTAAGAGGTTTGGTATGTAGTCCTCTCCTATCCAGGAGCCTTTCTGTTCTCCAGAAGAATACCTCAGAGAGGACTTGCTTTCAATTCAATAGTCAATAAATAAGGATGATTTGCCCAATCCAGGCTCACGAGACTAATCCTGGAGGACATAAACCCCTTTTTACCAAGCAGCAATAGCTCATGTGTATCACCAAAAGGGAAAATGAAGTAAAGTGGGACAAACCCAGAAAGACCAGGAAAGAGAGCATCCTCTGGGGGTCAAGATCTAGACAAGATTGACCTGGAGAGATGGATGAGAAAGAACCCTTGACAGGAGCCATTCATTCGAGCTTTGTCTCTGCAGCCCACCAGCCCTCGATGGATGAAGTGCGTAGAGGAGACAGGAGCCTTCTTCGAGCCTACCCTGGCAGCCTTGTTTATTCATGAGGCCTTCAGTCCGAAAACCCAAAGTGCTGTATGTGAGGGCTCTTCCCCAGCCCATGTCTCTCTACCCCTTCCCACCCAACCATTCTCTCCTAATTCTATTCACTGTGCCCTTCTTGATGGTCTGCATGGTTGGGGGTGGTGGGGGGTGGGGGTGTCAGCCAGTCACAGAGAGAAAGAGTGAACTATGTGAGGGATGCCAAAGGAGGCCAGGCCATGCTGTGTCCCTAGGGTTTGCCTAGTTTTGCTATGAGACACAAGTGTATACAACATGCACGAATTTGGATAAGTTTCCCAACTTCCCTGCTCTTATGCTTCTTCAACCATAAAATGAGAAAATTGAACTCCGTGGCCTCTATGGCTACTCCCTGTTTATCTATGATTTTTTAACAACACAGGAAATGGTATGAGAATGGAATGATATCATCTTAAGAAGTGCAAGTAAATGAGTACTGAGTAGTCTTTGCGTGCCTACTATGTGGCTAACACTCTTGTTAGCACTTGGCATGAACTACTTTAATTGCTAGTATTATCCTAATGTTAGAGAAGAGAGAACTGAAGCACAGAGAGGTTAGATAACTTGTCCAAGGTCACACAACTACCAAAAAGTAGAGTCAGGATTTGAATTCAGGCTTCAAATATTGTCATCCATTTTCCTCTATCAAGAAAGGATACAAACAAGATGGTAGACGGCTGGGAAAGCAGTAACTACACAATCAGTTGTGAAGCTGGGAAAACTTGAGCTTGTTGGAAAGCTGAAGAGCCCAGAAAGATGGAGAGAGGAAATGCATGCCTTAATAAAAAGAGTGTGAGGACAAGGGCTCTCAAGAACAGAGAAGGGAATGATGGTCCTCTTCCTTTGCTTTCTGAGTGGATTGTTGACCAAGGGTAAGGACAGCATCTCCCTCCCCTGGCAGGCTGAGATCTTCCCACAGAAAGGAACTATCTCCCCTATCGACCCTCAGGACTGACCAGCTCCCACCTTCCCTTTATGTTCTTGGTACCTCCTTTCTGTCTCCACAGATCTCTGTGCCCTGGGTTTCCAGTCACCTAGTAAATATTACTTTTTGCTTTCTCTTTGGAGTTCTTCCCCCTTCTCTGGTAGCTCCCTGGGGCCAAGGCCCTTCCTAGAGGCCCAGGGGGCAGGAACCCAGACCAAGGCTGACCCTGATCCTGTGTCTCTATCTGGGCCCCTACACAGGCCATGGAACTATTCACTGCAATCAAGGACACCCTCATCGCTCGCCTCAGGAGGGTTCCCTGGATGGATGAGAAGACCCGGAAAGAGGCCCAGGATAGGGTAAGTCCAGGAGTGAGAGACAGAAGTAAGGGTGGAATTGAGTTTTGGGCCCAGAGATCACAGTGACAGAAAGACAATGCAAAGGCACAAGAACACATGGCAATGTAAACACCAGTATGCCATACATACATCCTGGTGACAATATAAAAGGTGGGACCGGGGCAGTGAACACAAGAAATTCCCTCCGATAGACTTGGGGTAGTTAGGTTTCTTCTACCTTTTGTGTCTCTCCCCAGGTCACCCAACTGCAGGTGAAGATGGGGGGCCCAGAATGGGCCCTGAAGCCATCACTGGCCAGGGAGGAATACAACGATGTGGGTCCCTGCCCTTGCCAGCTCCTCATTAGTCCTCAGCTTCTCCTCACCTTCTGACTCGCCCAAATGGCAGAAAATCTGTTTGCCCTGGGCTATCCTAACTGACTCCTTCCTTGCCCTGGTGTTGGCTGGGTTTTATGGGTGAATATCCACACTGTGGGTCTTGCCAGCAGAAGAAAGGAACCTTTTCAGGTCACAATAAGTGTGTGTGCACACATGCATGCATACATTCTTGGGACTTGCCTGAGTGTGTTTATCTGTGCGCTGATTTGTGTGAAGCCTGTCTGCGTCGACGTGGTGTCATTGTGCTGCTTTCTACTGTACTGCGGATGTCTGTATGTCGGGGCTTACCGTCTGTGTTCAGATGTACCCATCGGCGTATATCAGTGTGCATCCGTATTTGTCTCTGTGTATCCGAGTCACCTCCTGCCTCCTCCCAGATACAGCTTGGACCCAGCTACCTGCAGTCCTTCCTGAGCTGTGTCCGATCTCTCCGAGCTAGAATTGTCCAGAACTTCTTGCAGTCTTTCCCCCAGCACAGGTATAGGAGCAAGGGAGACATAGACACTGCATCCCAGAAATGCCTATTCAAGATTAGCAGGAAAGAAAGCTGGGGGCCTGAGGGAACAGGAACAGTGACAGTAATTGGGAGGGTGGGGCCTCCCATATGTCTGGTGGGCAGGGCCATACATGACGGAGCTGGTGTTCATACGTGCTCTTCCCATAGGTGGCAGGTGTCCACCTGGGGGGTCAGTGCTTACTATTCAATATCTGACCATGTGGTGGTCTTCCCAGCCGGACTCCTCCAACCTCCATTCTTCCACCCTGGCTACCCCAGGTAGGGGCCGTTCTATGAGGGTGGGCAGGGGATTTCCCAAGGGCGATGGACAGACATTATGATGTATAGGATTCATGGTTGGCGAACTGGGGTCAAAAACTTTGAAGGACTCTCGGAGTAAGATAAACCTTTGTCTTCCCAGAGCCGTGAACTTTGGCGCTGCTGGCAGCATTATGGCCCATGAGCTGCTGCACATCTTCTCCCAGCTGTGTGGGTAACAGTGGGCCATTGGGAGGTGGGACCATTGGGAATCCAGGTGAAGGCCCTAAACGAGGCCAAAGGAAGAGAAAGGGAGGGCTCCAGGTGGCACAGTTAAGAATCTTTAGCAATGCTTTGGGGGGCTAGCCCAGTCTGTGGTACCCCCTGGTCCTCATCCTTACTCCATATCTCACCATTTCTTTCCCTTGCCCCATTTTCAACAGTACTCCCTGGGGGCTGCCCAGCCTGTGACACCCATGCCCTACAGGGGGCGCTGCTGTGCCTGAAACGCCACTACCAATCCATTCCGTTACCCAGCGGACTCTCCTTCAATGGCTCTTGGACACTACTGGAGAATGCCGCCGACATCGGGGGGGTGGCCATTGCACTGCAGGTAACTCCAATCCCAAGGGCCAGGATCTATTGAGAGCCATTCTGTCTTCACTGGTTTTTCCTTCTACCATCCCTTGTGCAAACATAGTTGTAAAGCCTCCTGCCCTTCACACCCTCACTGAGCAGATGGCAGTTTGGGAATCCCCCTCTGACCCCACAGATCCCTCTTTTCTAGGTTATCTATAGATCTCACAAGTACATTTTTTTTCCTGGCTCAGACCAGTGTGTCTGTGGAAAAGGGCCGTGAACTGGTTTTCGGCATTGTGGGTGGGGCATCAGACTTCTAAGTGGCCATGGGTCTAGAGTCTAAGGGTTACTTGCCATCCCACCCCCATATCCAGGCGTACAGCAGGAGGCTGTTAAGGTACTACGGAGAGACTATCCTGCCCAACCTGGACCTCAGCCCTCTACAGCTCTTCTTCCGAAGCTATGCCCAGGTAGGCAGCGGCCACCTCCCTCCGCAGCTCGCTCCATGTCAGATAAGTACCTTATTGGCAATGCTTGAAGAGGGGTGCCTCCCTGAAACACCTTCCCCCAAACAGCCCCAACCCTCTGCCACAGATGTCCCCGCTGTCATCTTTTCATACATGCTCCTTGGGACCATCTTTTCATATTTCTATAAATTCTTCTACCAAACTCATCACCCTCTTCAAAAACAGAAAAAAATTCTACTGCCAAATCCCTCTCTGAGATGAGCCCAACTTTTTCTTCTTTCATTTCTCCTAAAAAATGAACCTTCGACAGACTGTCTATAGACCATATTCCTTGTTGGAGACCTCACCACCCCCCCCCCCCCCAGGTCCCCACATGAGTACCACATGCTCCCTCAACAGACACTGTCCCCATTTCCTCAGTATACTTAAAGACCCCTCAGGGTGCTTGGGTGGTTCAGTCAGTTGAGTGTCTGACTCTTGATTTCAGCTCTGGTCATGATCCCAGGGTCATGAGATTGAGACCCAGCGCAGAGCCTGCTTAAGATTCTCTCTCTCTCTCTCTCTCTCTCTCTCACTCTCTCTCTCTCTCTCTCTCTCTCTCTCTCCCTCATCCTCTCTAAAAAATAAAAATAAAAAAGACTCCCTCACGGAGTTTTTACAATAAATCCCACCTCCCCACCTTTCCGTCACTTACGAATGATCTGATTACACAGCCCATGCCCTCCCTCACACACATCCTGCCAGATAAATGACCTACAGGGGCATCTGGGTGGCTCAGTTGGTTAAGCATCAGACTTCAGCTTAGGTCATGATCTTGCAGTTTGTGAGTTCGAGCCCCACATCGGGCTCTGCACTAGACAGTGTGGAGCCTGCTTGAGATTCTCTCTCTCCATCTCTCTCTTTGCCCCTGTCACGTTCTTTCTCTCTCTCTCTCAAAATAAATAAATAAACTTATAAAACAATAAGTTACATACAAATGTGTGGCCCTATCTCTGCTCTCATCTCTGTCTGCTGTCCCTACTCACTACATTGGCACCAGGTCTGCCTCGTCCTCCTGACCCTGATGGACGCTACTATTCTGCTCTTCTCCTTACCCTGCGTGGACCTCTCTTTCTCCACAGGTGATGTGTAGGGAGCCCAGCACCTGGGAACCCCAGGATCCTCACAGCCCTCCCATGCTTCGAGTACATGGGCCCCTCAGCAACATGCAAGCCTTTGCCAGACACTTCCACTGTCCGCGTGGTGCCCTCATGAACCCCTCCAGCCGCTGCCAGCTCTGGTAACCTGGCTACCACAGAGACTCCAACTTAGATGTAACAACACCTCCCTGCCCCATCCATGGAATCAGACGCTATCTCCTTTCCCTTTCCCTTCCAAAAATAAAAGCTGGCACTTGGCTTCTTACTGTCCATTAATGACTCTTTCCTAATATGTTCTATGCCTAGAAGTCAGAGAAGATAAGAGGAGACAATGCCAAGAGAATTCTGTAGACACAAGAAAAGCGAAGAAACCAATGGGTCTAAAGGTCAGTGGGCCAAAGGTTGGGCAATTAAACAGACCAGTTAGAGACAAAAGGGCTTTGGTTAAGTCTCAGAAAGCTGTCCCCAAATGTTTTCAGGACTTTACTGCTATTACTTTTATTGTTGCTGCCTCTTTCCCCTAATGTGCTGTCCAG
This sequence comes from Panthera leo, assembly GCF_018350215.1. Taxonomy (NCBI): domain Eukaryota; kingdom Metazoa; phylum Chordata; class Mammalia; order Carnivora; family Felidae; genus Panthera; species Panthera leo. Next base: position 155,467,847 of record NC_056680.1, on the reverse strand, counting down.
AGCAGAGCCGGGAGAGGTGTGGGAAAGAGAAGGCCGTGGGTCTGGTGTCTCCGGCCCTGGGAGAAGGTGGTCAGAGCGTGGCGAGGCGGTCAGGCTGGGGCAATGGACAGTTGAAAGGCCAGCACCAGGATCTCTCAGATGCTGCATCCTGAGGTGACGAGCCACTGACGAGAGGCAGGAAACTGTGTGTACACCTCCCCTTGGGAGTAGTGACCTGGAGCCCGGTAGGGAAGAGGGGGTCAGTAAGCTATCATGAAGCGGAAGTAGATAGCAAGGTCCTCATCCAGGAGCCAGGCTACCACCTCGGCCTCAATGTCCCTCATAAAAAAACCATGATGCTGGCCAGATTGAAGCAGAAGGCTAGGTTAAATAGGTGGTCACGAAGGGCTGCTGTGTCTGATGTCCCGTCATCCTCTTGTTGGGCCATGTCCACAACCTGCCACATCTCCCCCACGGAGGAGGCCACAAAGTGCTCTTCAAAGTTCTCTTGATCCTGGTCTGCAACCGTGGAGAGGGGGAGGCACTGAAAGGGCCGATCCTAACCTGCCCCCGCCCCGATCCTGGCCTATACCAGAAAGGTGATGAAGTTAGAGAGTCTGAGAAGAAGTTAGGGCCTGGGGCTTTTGGCCCAATTGTGCATCCCCTTATCCTTGGCCAGGGAGGCAGTGCTCCATCTGGAGGTCTCCTCTGGTCTGTATTCAATCACAGCCCCAACTGAGGTGCGCACATACCCCATTTCTACCTCAAACGGCCTCCTCCAAAGCATTACAACACTTGGGGTTGGAGGGACCACCCCAGGGAAGGGATGGAAACTACAACCTCTTCCAAGATAAATGCACCCCTGCCCATACACACGAAAGCCACCTGTGTGGTGCTCTAGCCAGCCCGTGGTGTGTCTCTGAATACGTCCCCCGCTAAGAACCCTGCTCTAAACCCTTTACCTGACTCTCTCACGCTACAATAATAAGGGACTGGATTTCTCTCCCCACAACCCGACCTATCTCAGGTTTCACTCTAGCCTGATAGGAACTGGGGGGCTGACTCCAAAGAGGTCCGATCCCTAGCTCCAGACACTGTTGTCCTACCTGTGGAGGGTGTTTTCTCGTTCTGACTCCTCTCGTTGGGATCCAGGCTGCCTTTCTGAAGCTTCACTCCCTTGACCCGCAGCAGCAGCAAGATGGCGGTCAGGAATGCTGCCCTGCAGAGCTGGGAGCCCGGGGAAGTCATGGGCCTGCCCATCCACCACCTTTGGTCTTCCCTACTCCCCTATGCCCAGTCGGCTCCCCCCACCTCCCTCTCCTGTCCCTGTCCCAGCCCTTACCACTTCCCTGCACCGTTTTCTTCCCTTCCCTTCCATAGGACCTCTGATTTCATGAGCTTTGTGACATCACAGCCATGGGCCTGTCCCTCATTCAGGTCACTAGAGAGTTCCCTTGCCAGGCAAGAGAGTGGTGAGTGGCCAGCAGAGGCTTCTAGGATGATCCTACTGCATCATCCTGTGGAGGGCAACAAAATGACTTCAGAGTTTGTGAAGTACTTTCACATCCATTACATCATGACATCGATATAGCAACTGGGACTCAAAGTAGTAGTGTCATCATACCCATCATATAGATGAGGAAACTGAGGTTCACAAAAGAAATGACTCTTCTGCTTAACATCACACAGACAATAAAGGGCAGAGCAGGACTCTCGACCACCTCTTTTTGTTTTAGTGTTTATTTATTTATTTTGAGAGAGAGGGAGGGAGAGAGAATCCCGAGTAGACTCCATGCTGTCAGTGCAGAGTGTAACACAGGGCTCAAACCTCAAGATCATAACCTGAGCCAAAATTAAGAGTCAGGCACTTAACCGACTGAACCACCCAGGTGCCCCTTGACCACCTCTTTTGATTTCAAACATCACAGCTTCCTCTCTTCCATGCAGCCATTCTCTAAGGTAAGTGGCTTGTATAGAATGTGGCCCAGAGCAGATGTGGAAATATCGGATCCTCAAGTCCTGGGCTGTACCTGAAACTCAGGTCCACCAAAACAGAGGAAGGTAGAGAGGCATAGGTGTTGGGGGAGAAAAGAGTACACGGTGTGTGTGCGTGTGCGTACACACACACACACACACACACACACACACATGCATGTGTACATAGAGAGAGACAGAGAATGGGGTACCCTGTGCCCAAAAAGAAATCATTCCCTCATTCTTCACCCTCCCCTAGACTTTCCTCTCCCTAAGCCTTTGGCCTCTTGAACTGGTAGACAAACCCCTCTTCTCTCATTTTACAGCCCCTCATACTCTCAGACACAAAGAAAAAGTTGTTAGAGGCTCATTCTCCAAACTCCTTGCTTGATGGAAGCAGAGTCTTTTTTTTTAAGTTTTATTTATTTATTTTGAGAGAGAGAGAGAGCATGCATATGAGCAGGGGAGGGGCAGAGAGAGACACAGAAAGAGAATGGGCAGAGAGAGAGAGAGAGAGAGAGAATCCCAAGCAGGCTTTGCGCTGTCAGCACAGAGCCCAATGCGGGCTCTTGAACTCACGAGCTGTGAGATCATGACCTGAATGGAATCAAGAGTTGGACACTCAACTGACTGAGCCACCTAGGTGCCCTGTAGTTAGAGTCTTTAAAGAAGCAGCAGCATGGCATCGAGGCCAGGATCCCAAATAACAGATTTCCAGAAACTTGCCTCAAAGCCCCAATGCCTGCCAGGCCCGTGAAGCTGGTGAGCACAGACCTGCTGGCAGTAATGGGTGGTGGCTAATTATCTGCTTCCCAGAGCAGAGATGGCTGGGGATGAGGCAGGTGGGATTGGGGAGATAGGATGGAGTCCTGCCCTGGTAAACCAGAAAGCAATGCAGGCCAGAAGCTACAGGGCAGGTGCTGGGGCAGGTGGGAGGAGATTGTGGGCACACTTGAGCTATCACAACCCTCTCACACCACTCGTGGAGCCCATGCATCCCACGCCTGAGTGAACCACCAAGTGCATGTGTAGGAACGTGTACCCTTTCTGGAAGACGGAATTGTAGGCGTGGAGTACAGCTGTACCTCTGCTAGCAGAGTGCTCACCAGGAGGCCCCCCTGGGACAGCTGCAACCTCTTGTATACTTCCCGCCCACCCAGGCCAGGTGACTGGGGAGTGGTACACGAGGTCACTGGACGGTGGAGGAAGAAAGATTCAAGTAAGCAGGTGACCCTGTTCACCCCTACCGTGCACTCGTTGACCTTCATGTCCAGGAAACAATGCTTGGGTGGAAAAAAGTCACTAATGTGGTTACTTTGGGGGAGGAGCTTCTTGGTTCCAGGCAAAAAGAGAAGCCAACCCAGGCTCAGTGCGTGTGGATGGGGAGGGCCGCTGGGGGTGGGACAGGCAGGCGTGAAAAAAACTGGGTTGTACTGACCACCGTTCCTTGCGTTTCCTCACCACCTGCTGCTGGTTCCCTGTGTTGGGAGAGAGAATTCGAGCAGGAATTTAATTTGTTTTAGTATAAAAGCAATTTAAGAAGTCTGGAAAACAAAAAGGGTCAGTGATTCCACTATTCAGTGCTAATCACTATTAATGTTTTAAAGTGTATTCAAATCCTTTCCTTACATGGCTGTGGGTATGTGGGGTGGGAGTGTATTTCCTAAAAAGATAAAATCCAGGCATGATGCATTTCCCTCTCCCTACATCACATCCAAATAAGAGTTGTGACTGCTTTGACACCAAGAGGCTCTGGGACCTGAAAGTGTAGTGAGGGGCTCCTGGTCCCCTAGGGGACACCAGGGACTCTCCTGAGACTGAGGGAAGCTGCTACCTGGGGGGAGAGGGGTCCTAGGTGTTCTTGTCCACAGAAGGCTGAGGGAGCATGAGAAGGGACGAGGGAGAAATAAGGTGGTGGAGGGGGGTATGACAAAGGAGAAGGAGTGAGGGGAGAAAGCCAGCGGAGAGCAGGCAACTCCTTAAAGATCAGGGGTACGGCTGACCCTGGAACAACACGAGGTTAGGGGCACTAACCCCCCAAGCAGTCAAAAGTCCAAGTATATACTTTTGACTCCCCCAAACCTAACTACTAATGGTCTACTGTTGACTACAAGCCTTACCGATAGCAAACTATCGACTGGCACATATTTTGTATGCTATATGTATTATATATTGTATTTTTATAACAAAGTACGCTAGAGGAAATACATTGTTAAGAAAAATCATATGGAAGAGAAAATACGTTTACAGTATTGTACTGTATTTATCAAAAACTATCCTCATAGAGGTGCACTTGTGAATGGGGCACCTGGGTGGCTCAGTCGGTTGGGTGTCCAACTTCAGCTCAGGTCACTATCTCACGGTTCATGAGTTCGAGCATCGGGCTCTGTGCTGACGGCTTAGAGCCTAGAGGCTGCTTCAAATTCTGTTCTCTCTCTCTTCCCGCTCCTCCCCCGCTCATGCTCTGTCTCTCTCTCCTTCAAAGATAAATAAAGACATTAAAAAAAAAATTTAGAATTGGACCTGTGCAGCCAGCCTGGGCCAGTGAGAGGGTGAAGACCCAGAGCGGGGCACCTGTTCCCGAGCCCCCCTCTCTCCCCAACCCCAGCCCCAAGGACGGGGCCCTTGGTGGCGAGCCCCCCTGTACCTGCTCTGTGCGGCTCTGACTGGGCCGGCCCCTCCCCGCCCCCACCGCCTCCAGGATTAGCTTTATGGGTTGAGTATTTCTTAGGCGGGCCTCCTTCCTCTGCCAGTCCCTGCTTATCAGAGCATCTACAACCCCCACCTCAACCTTATCACTCAGTCCATCTCCTTAGACTGGAAGTCCCAAGGCTGCAGAGGCCATTACCATCCCACACAGCCCCAACCCCCAGCAAAGCAGAAAGTTGCCCTACAAGGTGACCCCCCTCCCCTTTCCCAGCTGGCATCTCCCTACCCCCTTGGTTGAGAGCATGGTTCCTCCTGGTCTCTGGCATCCCCTCTCCCTTTCCTTATTTGTTTTCCTTTCAATTCCCCTTCTATAAAGGTCACTTTGTCCATTCTTCAATCTTGTAGTAAAAGAAGAGGGGAGTCCCCTGCTCCTGAAGACCCCCCAAGGTCCTGTGTCCCCCCAAGTCTCTCATATCTGTACAGGCCGAAGATTCAGAAGAAAAAGCAAGTTATGGCGGATGATTTGGAGCTAAGTTTCCAACTTTAAAGCCAGTCTAGTTTTGTTACTAGCCGTGGGCCATCACCCTCCCTCTCTGTGCTCTGCCCTTCTCTTTAGAAAATTAGGAGAGCCCTCAGCCTATTCCCAGGTACCGCATCTGTCTCCCGGGTGACTCGAATTCAGTAACAAGCATTTCCAATCAGAAGAGAAATAGAAACCACCCTATTAGAAAATAACACAAAAGGTGATGTGTCCTCAGTCCTGCCTCATCATTCCTGAAGAGAGTCCCCAGATTTCTCTGTCCACCACCTCGGCTCAGCTCCTGCTGTTCCAGCTCTGGGGTCTCCCCTGACTGGGGCTCCACAAAGCTGGGAAGGAAGAGAAGTTTCACTGAGGACGTGGCCTGGAAGCCTCCGGGAGGCTGGCTGCAAGGTTGAGAACAGAGACAACCACAAAGACCGCAATGCAGACAAGCAGCGCTCAGGGCTTGGAGCCCATCTGCGGAAGGAGAACCAATAGTCACTGAACTCTTACGCTCAGGCTTTACAGACACATGAGACAGAACAATTATTGGCCCCGTTCTACAGATTGGAAGACTGAGGCCTGGGAAGCTCACTTAAGTGATCTGTAAGGGGACAAGAGCCAGCGTTCAAGCCAGAACCTGCCTGATTGTCAAGCTGGAGGGCTTTCACTTTTCTGCTTTCCTGTATCCCAGTAAGTGCTCACCTTGCATGTGGGGCCCGCATTCTGGGCTTCAACCTTGCTCCCCCTCTACATCCCACAGTCTCCTAGCCTTCCCCTGTCTCCCCTGCAGCCCCAGCCCACTGCTGGGAAGGAAGTTCCCTCCTCCACCTCCCCTCCCAGCTCTAGAGCAGGTTCTGTGCCCGGGGGCTCTCTAGAGAGAGCTCCTCCCCTCCAGGTAAAGCCACATTCTCCTGGCAGGGCCCCCAGTCGCCTCACTGCATACACACACACTCCACCCACAAACTGCACGCTGTATACACAAGTCACACTGGAGATATACTCACTCTCAGTCCCAACCCCAAACAGACCCCGCCTCCTCCTCTGTGGACTCCTAGACCGGCTCCTTTTACCACATTCCCTAACCTGCCAGTGCCTGAAAGAAGACGATATGGGGGCTCCTCCACCTAAGGCAGAGGGGCCCAGGGTCCAACTCCAGAAACTTCTGGCCTCCTGGCTGCTCAGAGAGCAGGACTGGGATCAGCATCTGGACGAGGCCCACATGCTGCAACAGAAGAGGTAGGCTGCCCCAGTCGTGCCACGTCCCACCTCCCCCTGATCCCCCAACCCTCTGATCCACTCCGCTGCTGTATCTCTGCTTGCAGTGGCCCAGCATCCAGTGTCAGGTGGTTGGGTGCACCCAACCCACTCCTTCCAAACCCCAGCTGTCTCTGTCAGTGGGCAGGAGGAGACTCAGTGTAGATTCGAAGCCAGGGACAAAGTGACACTACAGCTCCAACCTGCCTGGCTGGTGGAGGAGGGGGCTGGGGGACAGAAAGGGACGGGAACAGAAGAAGGATAGAAGAAAGCAGATTGGGGGAGGGGGAGGACAGGCAGGTGAAGGCTGGTGGGAAGGCACGAGATCCTGCAGGTTTTGGAAGACTTGTTGCCTGGAGAAAGAGCGAAGCATTCCCATTAGCGTGAAGGAAAATTGCTTGTGTGAAAAAGAGGAGGAGAGCTGTGTTCTGTAGAACTTCTGGAGCTGACCAGCTGATGAGGGAAACTCAGCTTATCTACCTTTTATTGAGTGTCTACTTTGTGCAGCAGAATGCTGGGTCAGGAGGATCATCGGTAGATTGAATGAGGCCTGTGTCTGCCCGGGGGATGCCTGCAGGTCAGGTGGGGCTGATATGTTTCACGGAAAAGCAGCGGCCAGGGCGGGGACCTATATCCTCCCAGAGGTGGGCCTCTGCCTCAGAGCATCTGGGGAACCTGTCACCTATCTGAGAGCTGCCTGGGGATGGGGTGAGCAGACAGTAGCAGGCCTGCGGTCCAGCCAGGGCTGGCCTCGTGGGCAGGTGGCCTCTACAGTGGCACAGGATCCCGTGTTGCAGAAAACCCCTGCACTTGGTTTAATGCGCTGCTGTGGTCAACTTGAAATTCTTAATTTTCGAACAGGGAGTCCTACATTTTTCTTTCGCGCTGGGCTTCACAAACGGTACAGCTGGCTGTGGCTGCAGTTGGAGCCCTCATTTGGGAAAGGCTCTCTGCTTGCTCACCAACCCCCACCCCAGGCCCTGTGAGGGAACCTTTGGCCTCCCCACCTCCCTCGAAACTTCAGGGTGAGGCCAGAGCAGTCTTGGAGAGAGAGCTGGGTTCTGGACCTGCCCTCCGCAGAGGGCGGTGCGCTAGAGGCCTGGTTGCTAAGGCTGTGTGCGGTGCGTCCAGCACAGGGGGTGAAACCAGGTTAGCCCTGGTTACCCTGAGCTGGGACTATTCACCCTGAGGGTCTAGGTGAGGTGGGGAGGGCGCTGGCCCTTACTCTGCTGGTCCCTCCTGAGAGTACTTTTCTAATGGGCAGACCTGAGCTCCACCTCAAGATAAAAAGCTTCTTCTTTAAATAAAAATGTTCTTCCCCCTGGCTCACAGGGCGATTGGAAGAGAGGATGGGGGACCTGGGGACAGCAGGGGAAGCACTGGTCGGTCTGTTTGCCTCTCATTTCTCCCCTCGTGACCCTCCCCTGCCTTGTATTCACCCTGGGATCTGATTTGTGCCTGCAGCTTTAGCTTTTGTTTGGTTCATCCAGGCAGGGAAGAAACAAAGATGAACTGACAAGAGGTGCCTTAGGACGGATACCACAGGGCTTCTGCTCCTAGCTGCTAGGTTCCCAGAGGAGCCCAAGGCTATGATCCTCCTCAGTTATGAATGGGGTAAAACACGGAAGGAATCCGTCCTCCGCAACCCCCCCCCCCCCGCCCACACACACACAGCGTGGATCTGACTCTGAGCAGCTCTGAGGGGTATTTGGAATTTTGGCAGCTTGTAAATCACCTAAGTTCCAACAGCTGGCCCCTCTCTGCCTCTCTGCCCCTCTGGTCTCTCTAACTCCCTTAGCCTAAGGAGAGCTAGCTCAGCAGGCCTGGGAGCAGGGGTGAAAACATTTACTCAGCTTAGGTGGATTCAGCTAGGCCCGATGGCCTCCTGTCAGGGTCATCAGGGCCACCAGCTCTGCAGCATGGGCCCCTTCTGCCCCCACAAGTCTTCTGCCCACCGGAGCCTTGAGGCCTCCCCCCCACCAACCGCCCCCACCAGACTTGGGCAGAGCTGGCAATGACACAACCACGGGGGAAACTCTCACCCCAGTCTGACCCTCAGCTAGAGTCCAGTTAACGACTCTTTGCAATGTGTCACTGCACACTTTGTGTGACCCGTATCTGTTCCACGTAGAGAAGGTCTCTGATCCTCTCTCTGCCTTTGGCCTCTCAGTGATTCTGTCTCTACTGGACTCACGTTCATCTTCTCCCAGGATCCGAGAGTCTCCACTGCTTCAGGCAGCCAAGGAAAATGACCTGTGTGCCCTCAAGAAACTTCTGCTGGACCGAAGCTGTGATTTCCGACAGAGAGGTGGGTTGGGTGTGATGGAGCCAGGCCACCTGCCCTGCCTCGCCCCCGGACGCTGAGGATTTCTGCGAGGAAGCGGGGAGAGAGCCTTGAGCCAGAGCCCCTTCCTCAAGATGCTCTTGGAGGCGTTTGACACTCCTATCTTACTCCCCTCCAGGAGCCTTGGGGGAGACCGCGCTGCATATAGCGGCCCTCTATGACAATCTCGAGGCCGCCGTGGTGCTGATAGAGGCTGCCCCGGAGCTGGTCAAGGAGCCCACCTTGTGTGAGCCATTTGTAGGTGAGGAGCCCACACAGTAGTTCAAGGTGGAGACAGGTGTGGGAGAGTCTGATGTCACCTCTTAAAATGGGTCTCCGAAGGGTGGCCTGGGAAGAGGTGCTAGAGGGTTCAGGAAGGTTGCCCTTGAGTTGGAAGGCATGCAGACATCCCAGTCTTGGCCTTTAGCATCCGTGACTTTCTTTCTTTCTTTCTTTTTTTTTTTTTTTTTTGAGATTCATCTCTTCATAGAGGGCTCCAAACGCAGCTGCCCTTTATTTATTTATTTATTTATTTATTTATTTATAATTTAAATCCAAGTTAGTTAACATATAGTGTAATAATGACTTCAGGAATAGAATTTAGTGATTCATCACTTACACGTAACACGCAATGCTCATTCCGACAAATGCCCTCCTTCATGCCCATCACCCATTTAGCCCATCCCCCCACCCAACTCCCCACCAGCAACCCTCAGTGTGTTCTCTGTATTTAAGAGTCTCTTATGGTTTGTCTCCATCTCTGTTTTTATGTTATTTTTGCCTCCCATCCCTTATGTTTTCTATTTTAAATTCCGCATATGAGTGAAGTCACATATTTGTTTTTCTCTTATTTCTCTTAGCATAATACCCTCTAGTTTCAACCACATTGTTACAAATGGCAAGATTTCTTTCTTTTTGATCACTGAATAATATTCCATTGTATATATATATACCACATCTTCTTTTTTTTTTTTAATTTTTTTTTAACGTTTATTTTATTTTTGAGACAGAGAGACAGAGCATGAACGGGGAAGGGTCAGAAAGAGGGAGACACAGAATCTGAAACAGGCTCCAGGCTCCGAGCTGTCAGCACAGAGCCCGACGCGGGGCTCGAACTCATGGACCGCAAGATCATGACCCGGGCCGAAGTCGGCCGCTTAACCTACTGAGCCACCCAGGTGCCCCGGTACCACATCTTCTTTATCCATTCATCAGTCGATGGACATTTGGGTCCTTTCCATACTTTGGTTATTGTTGATAGTGCTGCTATAAACATTGGGGTACATGTGCCTCTTTGAATCAGTGCTCCTGCATCCTTTGGATAAATACCTAGTAGTGCAATTGCTGGGTCATAAGGTAGTTCTATTTTTAATTTTTTGAAGAACCTTCACACTGTTTTCCAGAGTGGCTGCACCAGTCTGCAATCCCACCAGCAGTGCAAAACGATTCCTATTTGGGGCACGTGGGTGGTTCAGTTGATTAAGTGTCCAACTTCAGCTCAGGTCATGATCTCGCGGCTGGTGAGTCCGAGTCCCACATCGGGGTCTGTGCTTACAGCTCAGAGCCAAGAACCTGCTTCAGATTCTGTGTCTCCCTCTGTCTCTGCCCCTCCACTTCTAGTGCTCTGTCTCTCAGAAATGAATAAACATTAAAAAAAAAGGTTTCTCTTTCTCCCCATCCTCGCCAACATCTGTTGTTGCCTGAGTTGTTAATGTTAGCCATTCTGACTGGTGTGAGGTGGTATCTCATTGTGGTTTTGATTTGTATTTCCCTGATGATGAGTGATATTGAGCATTTTTTCATGTGTCTGTTAGCCATCTGGATGTCTTCTTTGAAAAAGTGTCTATTCATGTCTTTTGCCCCTTTCTTCACTGGATTATTTGTTTTTTGGGTGTTGAGTTTGAGAAGTTCTTTATAGATTTTGGATACTAACCCTTTATCTGAGATGTCATTTGCAAATATCTTCTCCCATTCTGTTGGTTACCTTTTAGTTTTGCTGATTGTTTCCTGTGCAGAAGGTTTTTATCTTGGTGAGGTCCCAATAGTTCATGTTTGCTTTTGTTTCCCAAGACATGTCGAGTAAGAAGTTGCTGCAGCTGAGGTCAAAGAGGTTGTCGCCTGTTTTCTCCACTAGGATTTTGATGGCTTCCTGTCTTATGTTTAGGTCTTTCATCTGTTTTGAGTTTATTTTTGTGTATGGTGTAAGAAAGTGGTCAAGGTTCATTCTTCTGCGTGTTGCTGTCCAGTTTTCCCAACACCATTTGCTGAAGACACTGTCTTTTTACCATTGGATATTCTTTCCTGCTTTGTCAAAGATTAGTTGGCCATACATTTGTGGGTTCATTTCCGGGTTCTCTATTCTGTTCCATTGATCTATGTGTCTGTTCGTGTACCAGGACCATACTGTCTTGATGATTATAACTTTGTAATACAGCTTGAAGTCTGGGATTGCAAGCATATGTGACTTTATTTAGCCATTCACTGTTTCCTTTCCTTTCAACTCCTCTCATGTTCCCTGTAGGACAAAACTCTGTTTCTTTCTCTTATAGCAACATTACAGTGATCCCATGTACACCCTACCCACAACAGTCAAGAGGTGGGGACAGTGAGGTGGACAGCCTGTGAGACAAATTGCCCTGAGTCTCAGGCCACTGTGCTAAGCCAAGGGCAGAAATCTATGCCAGGACCTGTCAGGGACCTCCTGCCTGCCAGTGAGATGTTGTGTCCTTGGAAGAATTGGGGACAGCCCCATCACTGAGACGTCTCTCTTTCTCTCTCTGGGCCAGGTCAGACCGCCCTGCACATAGCCATCGTGAACCAGAACGTGAACTTGGTGAGAGCCCTGCTTGCCCACGGGGCCAGCGTGTCTGCGAGAGCCACAGGCACGGCATTCCGCTGCAGCCCCCGCAACCTCATCTACTTTGGTGAGAGCGGGGCCAGGGCTGGGAGGAAGGGACATGGGGAGGTGGGCAAGAGCAAAGGGAGGGCGGGCCGAGGAGGGCTCCGGCCCCCGGAAAAGCCGGAAGCGGCCGGGCCTTCCAGGGTTTCAGGCCAGAGCCAAGCCTCCCCGCGCCGCGTGCTCCATCCCTGCCTCTGCTTCTGCTGACGAGCGTCCCCGAGCCCAGAGCTGCCACGCGAGGGCAAGGAGGCAGTCCCTCGGGGACGCTGCCCATCCCCCAGCCCATCGGGCCCTCACGGCAGCGAGCCTTCTGTGTCCACAGGGGAGCACCCCTTGTCCTTTGCTGCCTGCGTGGGCAGTGAGGAGATGGTGAGGCTGCTCATTGAGCATGGAGCTGACATCCGGGCCCAGGACTCCCTGGGTAAGAGCTGGGGGCCGGGAGGGCAGGGGCCACCCCAGGTCGGGCAGGGCATCAGCGGGGACTTCAGCGCAACGGCCACGTGACGCCCGCGTCCTCCCCCAGGAAACACCGTGTTGCACATCCTCGTCCTGCAGCCCAACAAGACCTTTGCCTGCCAGATGTACAACCTGCTGCTGTCCTATGATGGGCGCAGGGACCACCTGCAGTCCCTGGACCTCGTGCCCAATCACCAGGGTCTCACCCCCTTCAAGCTGGCCGGAGTGGAGGGCAACACCGTGGTGAGGGACACTCCCCTGGCCCCATGGCGGCCTTTCAAAGACCCTTGGTGCCCAACTGCCCGGAGGGTGGGGCCCCTTCCTCCATACTCCGTCGCTAAATGCTCAGCCTCAGGGACCCCTGGGCGGGAGGCTTTGAGAATGTCGCTTTAGGACATCTGCTCTGGGAGCCCGGCGTTCTGTTCCCTTTGCCCGTCCTCCTCTTTCAGATCCTTATAGGGTGTGTGGGAAAGAAAGACAACCAGAAAAAAGGAGGCTCACGCAACTAACTGTCCATCAGTCGCAAAGAGCGGGCCGTAGCCCTCGTCAGCGGTGGAGACCCCCCGGCCCAGCTTCTCACGCTGACCCTCCGACTCACCACCGTGTCTTCTCAGATGTTCCAGCACCTGATGCAGAAGCGGAAGCACATCCAGTGGACCTACGGGCCGCTGACCTCCACTCTCTATGACCTCACCGAGATCGACTCCTGGGGGGAGGACGTGTCCTTTCTAGAGCTGGTGATTTCCTCCAAGAAGCGAGAGGTATGGGTGCCACAGATGACCAGGGGCTGTCAAGTGTCTGAGCAAAGCCTGTCCATTTGCTTACATCCTGGGCTCCAGACACTTCCCTGATTTATAATAAATGGAGATGAGAACCGAACCATGGAGCCTTTGGGAGAAAAGTCCAGTCTGACTGCGTTCTCCCTCTGCCCAGCTCCAGCCCTTTCTGCTTACCTTTCTCATACTAACCTTTTAGCTGAGGGACTCTCCAAATGGAAGCCACTTCGTAGCATTCATTCATTCATTCATTCAGCACACTGAGGACCTTCTGAGTCCCAGCTGCTGTATAAGGAACTGAGAGTACAGAAATCAATCAATCATAGTTCCTGTCTGCTTCCTCACACCCTACTCCCTGTCCTCAGTAAGTGCAATGGAGTACAATGTATGCCACCATAGGAGTCTGCACCATGCACAGTGGCAGCAACACTGAGGTCAAGTGACTTGTCCTGGATGGGCCAGGGAAGATGTCACAGAGGAAGGGCTTGAGCTGGGTCTTCTAGGGGAGCTGGAATTCACCAGGAAGAGGAGGGGAAAGAGCTCCCCAGAGAGCGGGAAACACGTGCGCCATTCTGATAGTACTGAATTGAGTGAACAGTAGGAAGGGAAAATTTGTCAAAGACTCTAGGAGCAAGGAACAAATGCTTCGGGTCCTCAGGAACTTCCAAAATAGTGGCAAGATAGAATTTCTGTTGTTTATCTGCAACCTGACAATTTCCTAAGAACCTTTCTAAGGCCATAAAATGCAGGCAATCGTTAGTAAGAGAGAACTTGAAAGGTCACTTAGTGTGATCTTATTCAGAGAATATTCCTGGAAGCAGATAAACTTCTATCAGGATTTCTTAGGAATTAGAACGCCAATCCCGCTGTGTGAATTGTGCCGACATAAATCCTTGATGTCTGGTTTCAGTGAGCTCTCGGTGTTCTCCTCCAGGTTTTATTCTTGTCTTAGTCAGCTACTTTTCCTTTCCTTCAAAATTCCTAGCCCCTTTTACATCTCTCATAGCCTTCCCCCCTTAGTTCCCTCGAAGCCCAGACTCCTACATTATGGCAAAAATTGAGGCTCTCTGCAAAAATCGGGCTCCTCCTACTTCCTGCCTTGAGCTGCCAAATATATCAGAAACTGTCCACCATCTCTCCTTCCCTCTGGGTTCAGCAGAAAAGGTATTCTGTTGGCTAATGGTTCATTCCTACAGCTATGGTTTGACTTTTGCCTTTTCTTACTTTCTCAGACGCCTCATCCCCTCCACCCCCCACTCTCATTTGTGCTTAACCCCCTGCTGTGTACTTCGGTCAGACTCCAGCCCGCCGCGGAGGCTTAGATGGTTGCCTCATCCAACTTTCCGTGCCTCTACTGCTCCCCTCCAGTGCCTAAGACTTGCAGAGAAAATAGGACCACTTCCTTGCTTGAACCCTCTGTGCTCCCTATTGCATTCGGAAAGATAATTCAAACTCCCCACTGTGCTCCCAATACCTGATGGTCTGCCTCTTATCTACGTCACCCCTTACAACTCCTGCCCGCCACTCCCCACGGGTCTTCTCATGTCCCCAGATGCACCTTGTTTGCAGATGACCACCTCTCTCACCTGGCTGCCTTGGCGACTGCTGCTGCTTGTGGACCGATCTCTAACTCCCCCTTCTTTCTACTAACTACTGCTCATCCCTCAAAGCCTCATTGGGGTTCTGGCGTCTCGTGCTTACTTCTTTAACAGAATGAATGGTGATGATGCTGTTGTTGCGCTGCCCTCTGGGACCTGGCAGGAAATCCAGCACTCCTCACGGTGCCAGTCACCCCCTGCCCCCCAACCTATGCACTGCTTCCATGGTAGGCTCGCCAGATCCTGGACCAGACCCCAGTGAAAGAGCTGGTGAGCCTCAAGTGGAAGAGATACGGACGGCGGTACTTTCACATTCTGGGTGCCCTGTACATGCTCTATATGATCTGTTTCACCGCCTGCTGCATCTACCGCCCCCTCAAGTTCCGCTTGGGCAACCGCACAGATCCCCGGGACAACACAGTCCTCCAGCAGAAACTGCTGCAGGTGACTCTTCCTGGAAGGGGATGGAAGGGAGTGGGAGCGCGGGGTGCTGGTGCTGGATGCCTGAAGGATACCTACCCAGGAAAGGCACTACTCACTGGGCTCCAGCGGCTACAGGCTCCTGGTCATGCAGACAGAAATTCGGCATGAGATAGCCGACCAAAAAGGGAGCTTAATGAGTAAAAAACACACTTACCCAGGGACCTGTGGTTTTTCTCGCTAACCCTGAAAGAATACTTGCTGTTACGAACACCATACATTTGTGAACTTCCTTATAATTTGTAAGCCCTATTGTTCAAAAGGGAGGAAAATCATACTCCAAGTACGTTTCTGAGTCCATTTCTGGTCTGTTAGGGCAACACAGACGTCCCTTCTGGCCTGCCCTCTCTTCTGTGTGCTGTCAACATGAGGGCATTAGCAATCCTGTGTCAGCTGTCAGACCACCTGTCAGGTCCCCTGCACAAGGTCCCTGGATTAAGTAGCAGGTTGAAGTAAATAATTTCTGTGGCTCCTTTTATGCCTGTGGGCTTGCCATTCTGTAGTGTTGTTCAGAGACCCAGGGTGTTAAGGATGGCTGGGCAGAGGTGTAGAGTAGCTGTAAGAGTCTGCTGTTGATGGGAGCAAACTCTCCCTCTTGGGTGACAACATTAGTAGGCTCTAATGGGAGCCCCTGAGCATCTACAGTCAACGAGTGTGGCTACTTTGGGTTGGTTTACAGTTCGTGGCTAACCACACTTTTTGTCCCGGGGACCTGAAATAGCCAAAGGTGGGTGCAGGTATGTGGGCAGAAGGCAAAAGACAGGGGAAGAAGAATTTTGCCAGGCGAGTAAGAGCTAGGTGACTGGAGATTTATGTTCCATGGAGGATGGGCCAGCCACAAGTATGGCGCAGCCTCGGCTAGGAAGAGGGGTAGTTCGGGTCAGAAAGAGAACATAAGTTGCTTGCTTCGTCTAGGAACAAAAACCCCGAGTCAAGTTAGGCCAGAGAGAGTGGGATACACAGAGAAACAACAAGGCAGAGCCTCATTAAACCGCAGAGTTGGTCACAACACTCCACCTCGCTTGCTCCTGTAACTGCCTCTCAGTATATATTCAGCGTGCTCGTGTATCCAGAGCCTGTCTCTGACAAAGGAGGGTTTGCTGCCCAGAGAGGATGGTCCTGAGTGTGGAGTGGCTGTCCTGTTACGGTGGGCACCAGTGTGCTGGGGGGAGGTTTTATTCCATGCATCTCAAATTGGGCACAAAGGCTGGCCCTGGTGTGGAACCCACACAGGGGGAAGTAAGGACATTGAGAAGATGGCCAAGTGAGATGGGTGAGAAACTAGAAATGGGGAAAATGCACACCCATGAATGAGCTGAGGGTGACTGGGCTTTTCCAACATTCTAGGCCCTATTTCCCAGATGTGTTGTTCTCCCAGTCCCCCTTTGTCTCAAGCTTACCTAGGGATTTTCTGGATTTAGATTGTAGATAACGTTCTGGCCTGAGAATTGGGTGATAACTGAGCAATTGAGTACTCTAAGTCTCCTCCCTATGTGCCCCTTTCTCTTTAGGACAGGACTAACATGTTTTTTGACCCAGATAGTCTATATTTAGAAGATCCCCTCCCCTTGCCTCAGGACTAGGTGAAGCATAGTTTTAGCTAAGACAACCTCCCTATCCTTCTCTTTTCTTTCCTCTTTCCTTCCTTTCTTCCCTGGTACCACTTTTACCCTTTTGTCTTTCACTTAGATAATAGCTACTTTAACCCAAATAGGAGACTATTGACTTTCAAATATTCTTTTCTTGGTCAGGGGAGAGAGGCTAAGGGTTACAAATGGTCTTATAAGAGGATCGGGTAGCAAAGACCACCAATGGAAGGTCCCTGTTGTTTGGTGTTACCCCTTGAGCCTTGTCCTGAATTTATGGAATATCTGGGTCCTCTTATTCAGTAAATAAATCAACCTGGATAATATCAGGGGCTTCTCAGCTGATCACCATGATCTGAAAGATCCTGATTTCATGACGTACTGGGCTTATTAAATAATAGGAAATTCTCTTTTTTTCCTACTTTATATTACTTGAGAGTCTTAGAGCAATGAAAATGCACCAAGTGTGCCTTGGTTTGATTTTTTAAAGTTTATTTGTTTTGAGAGAGAAAGAGCATGGGAGCATGAGTGGGGAGGGGCAGGGAGAGAAAGGGAGAGAGAGAATCCCAGGCAGGATTTAAAAAAATGTTTATTTATTTATTTTGAGAGAGAGAGAGAGAGAGAGAGCGAGCATGTGAGCTGGGGGAGGGGCAGAGAGAGAGGAGACAGAAAATCCCAAGCAGGCTCCACACTGTCAGCGCAGAGCCTGATGTGGGGCTCAAACTCACAAACCATGAAATCATGACCTGAGCCAAGGTTGTACTTAACTGACTGAGCCACCCAGACACCCCTTAACTTGATTCATACAGTTGTTGACATGTTAGTTGGCCCATGGGGATTTATCTTAGACAAATGAATACTTTAATATCCAATTATACTAATAAATTGGACGCACAGGGCTCTCAGTCACAGAAGAATTTTCTCTGTGGATCTCATGGGATCCAGAGAAGTCACTGTGCTCCATGAGAGCCACCCAGCCTCACCTTCTCAGGACAGTTGAAATGAATGGAAAAACGAAAAACTCATCTATTTATATGCAACAAAACAAACTACACAAAAGCAGACATCCACGAGGATGGAGTTAGTGTGTCTCTATCCAGTTTCGGGGCTATCTTAAGGGGTTACTTCACTCTAAGATGCCTCATTGTTCAGCCATTAAAGTTGTGCTTTTCCAGAGTTTCCTAAGCACGCTATTAATTAACTGGATTGATCTCCTACCTCCATTCAGCGTCTAGTTGGTTTAGGCAGAATGACATGCATTGCAGTCCTAGTTCTCTTGGGTTTCCAGGGGAGCAGAAAGTTCAAAGTGTGGGAGTCAGGTGGCTTGGATTTTAGTCCTGACTTTGAAACCAAATAGTTATTTGACCCTGCACAGATCCTACCTCTTACTAGATCAGTGACTTTTCACCAAGAAGGGAAGCTGGTGAAAACACTGGTTCCTAAGCTACACCACACCTAATAAATCAGAATGTCCATTGATGGTATTTTTAAGAACTCTCTGAGTGATCGTAATATTCAGCCAAGGCTGAGAACTACTGGCTTCCATTTCGGGTATCTATTCGTCTCTAACTTTCCAGTCTTAAGTCAGTCACTCTGGTCCTTTAGATTCCTGATGTGCTGTTTAGCAAAAGGGCATTGCTCTCTCATCAAATTTCCTTTTTGTCTCCTGAAGATTTCCTCCATCTTTCCTCTGCCTACCGAACCTAGACATTGTTATAGGTGTTAGAAATTCAACATGGTCTGAGCAAAATACACACTATCTCTCTGCCCTTTTGCAGTCTACAGACTGGTGTACATTAATTAAAAGAATAGATATTTCATTACAATCCATCATTGTTACAATTCACAATATTTTTTCCTCTGGTAAGGAAAAGGACAGGATGCTAAGAGAGCTTACAGCAGGCGCCTGGGCATGCTGAAAAGCCAGAGAAGGTTTCCCTGAGGAAGACACCTAAGCTGAGAGAGCTGGATACCAGTTAGAGGTGAAAAGTTAGTCCTAGGCAGAAAGAATGGACACACAAAAGCCCTGAGGCAGGAAGAACTTTGACAACATCTGAGGACTGAAAGAAGAGCTAGAACACAGGAGCCGCGGTGAGGGCCTCCAGATGAGATTGTCCACGTGGATCCTTCTCAAATCGTGAAGTGCCTTGTAGGCCATATTGAAGATTTTTCTCTCTATCCCAAAGGTAATGGGAAGCTGAGAAGGATTTAAAAAATTTTTTTGGTGTTTATTTATTTTTGATAGAACACAAGGCAGGGGAAGGAGAAGAGAGAGGAAGACACAGAACCCGAAGCAGGCTCCAGGCTCTGAGCTGTCAGCACAGAGCCTGATGTAGGGCTCAAACTCACAAACTGTGAGATCATGACCAAGCTGCAGTCAGTCACCCAACCAACTGAGCCTCCTAGGTGCCCCTCAGAAGGACTTTAACTCGGGGAGGGACTTGACAGGACTTCTGGTTTAGAAAAATGTCTGTGTAGGATGGAGAATAGATTTGAAGGGGCCAGGTGGATGTGGGGAGACTAGTAAAGAGGCTGTTCTAGTTCAGCAAGTAAGAGATAATGGTGGGTTGGCCTGGGGATGTGCTGGGGGGTTGGCATCACTACTGTACAATGGATTTGGTGCAGGGAAGAAAGGAGAAGACTGTGGCAGGAATGACTCATAGGTTTCTGTTCATTTAAAAGCATGAAATCTTGCCATTTGCAATGACGTGGATGGAGCTTGAGAGTATCATGCCAAGAGAAATAAGCCAGAGAAAGACAAATACCTTGTGATGTCACTCAAAGGTGGAATTTAAGAAACAAAACAAAAGAAAAAAAGAGATAAACCAAAAAGAAAAGAAAAAAACCCACTCTTAACTACAGAAGACAAACAGATAGTTAGCAGATGGGATGGGTAAAATGGGGAAATAAGAGTTTATCTATCTTGATGAGCCCTGGGTGATGTATAGAATTGTCAAATCACCATATTGTACTCCTGCAACTGATTTAACACTATATATTAACTAAACTAGAATTAAAATGTTTTAAAAGACAAAGAATAGAAAGTAACCCTGCCATAAGAAAGAATAACTAAGAAGACAGCAAACAAATTGAATAATTCAGAAATAATTTATTAAATATTTGCTTTGTGCGAAAAAAAAAGAAATTGTCCTCTACCTGTCATGGTCAGTGGGATTGATCTTTTCACATCGTTACTCCTCACAAGCTCTGAAAAACCCAAAGCACCACAGCTATTTGAAAAACCCAACTGACCTCCAGCTCTACACAACTTTGTTCAGCGTTCCTAATCAACTTACTGTGAGACAAGCACAGCAAATTAAAGAAGAAAAGAGGCGAGGAGAAGTAGGGAGCCTGGTAGGTGAAAATAGCATCTAACTGAGCATCAAACTTAGTGCTTGCTTTGTGCACTTTACATGCATTTATCAGTGCTTGGGGGAGCTGGTTAAAATGCAGATTCTAGGAGGTTCCTGGGCTGCTTAGTTGAGTGTCCAACTCTTGATTTGGCTCAGATCATTATTCCAGGGTTGTGGGATGGAGCCCCGTGTCGGGCTCCATGCTGAGCATGGAGCCTGCTTAAGATGCTCTCTCATGTCTCCCTCTGCCCCTCTCCCCTACTTGCACTCTCTCTCTCACCCTCTGCCCCTCTCTTCTGCTTGTGTGAGTGCTCCCATTCTCTCTAAAATAGAAAATAAAGGGGCACCTGGGTGGCTCAGTCAGTTGTGCACCTGACTCTTGATTTCACCTCATGTCATGATCTCACAGATTGTGAGTTTGAGCTCTGTCTTGGGATCTGTGCTGACAGCATGGAGCCTGCTTGTGATTCTCTGTCTCCTCTCTCTTCCCCTCCCTGCTCTCTCTCTCTCTCTCTCTCTCTCTCTCAAAAATAAATAAATAAACATTAAAATAAGTAAAATAAAAAATAGATTTATTTTTTATAAATAAATTTTATTTCCGCAGATTCTGACAATAAAGCTCCAGTGAGACCTGAGATTCCTAACTAGCTTTGGGAGAATGCTGATGTTGTAATTCTATGAACCACATTTTGGATGACAAAGCATTAGATCATTTAATCCATATAGATATCCTAATAATTAAAGAAAATCATCACCACTTTAAAGACAGTGAATCTGAAGCCAGAGAGCTTAAGTACTTTGGCAAAGACACTCAGCTAGTAAGAGCATCACTGGAATTGGGATTTTGGTCAGCTTTATTTCAGAACTTCACCTTTAAATACCAACTGAGGTCATTTCTCTATCCAGAGTGATGTGCCGAACACCAGTGTTCTTTCTTAGTGGACCCACTGCGTGAGAAACTCGTGTCCCCAGGCTTTGAGGGCTACCCACACTCACCTGTGTCCAGCTACAATTGATCTGTCCCTGCAAGACAAGGGACATGGAGTGTGAGGGGCAGCCTGGTTAGAAAATCCCTGAAACTCCTCATTATTAGCCAGCAGGACTCTTTCTGGGCACTTCATTCCTTTGCAAGCTGGGGTCTTGGGGAGGTAGAGAAGGTCTAGGACTGGAATTTGACCACTGTTTCTGCTGTCTTCCCACCTCCTCTGGGTGGCCCATGCTCCCTGCCTGTCTCTGAGTGGTTCAGGTGACTTTGACTCTGCTATGCCCACCCGCTCTGGGCATTTCCTTCAAGGCAATGAGCTCAGTCAGCTGGTAAATGAGAGCAAGGCCATTAGGCTCACAATGAAGTATGAATGATCAGCCTCCTCAGGGGATTTGGCTGTTGACAACTCTGAAAATTCCAAGCCATATGATGATGTAAAGAATTCCAGTCATTATTGAAAGACATTTATTTTTAGAGTGGGGTGGAGTATTTTCTCAGTGCATTATTAGCCAGGCTTGCTTAGGTGACCTTGAGCTACGAATATGGAAATCCTGAAAAGGCCTAATTCATTGTGACCTTTTCCCCATATGCCTCCAGAGAGGTTTCCCAGTCCCACTTCCCGATTCTGTCTTTATCTCCCCTTTGCAACTTTCTGATCATGCTCAGCTTGCACCTGCCTTCTTATCCCCTCTTTTTCTTCCTTCTTTCTTTCAAATCAATGGAACATCCACTACACGGTGCATTGTGGGTAAAAAGGAGTAGTACGTCCCTGCTCTCGGGGGACTCTGAGATTACCGGCGAGGCATTTGTGGTCTTTATGAAAAGATTGCAGTGTGCTGGGTGAGGTATGTAAGCAGAGTGGTGCCATGTGCCAATGGGAGAACCCCTGAGCGGGGTGTGGAGGGGCAGGAAAGGAGGCCCAGGAGGAATGCTGTGACCTGAGTCTTAAGGCTTAAGTAGATGTGAGCCAGTAAACTTATGGAGGAAGACATCCTAAGAAAAGGGCACAGTCCATGCAAAGGCCTGACTTAACAACCGAGAACCCCAATAGTTCGATGTGCCCGGAGCATCACACAGAATATGGGGACACAGAGGAGAAGCCAGACCAGCAAGGCTTCTGCACATCACGTTTGCTAGTCTGGCTCTTATTGTTCTTTATTCTCATCTAATCAAAAGAATTAGAAGAACACATGCACATGACTTGAAAATCACATGACAGGTATAATGAAGAGCAGCAGTGTGGGGGCCTCTCCTGACCCAATGTCTTATTCCCTGGAGGTAACCCAGGTTTTACCTCTTCAAGTTTTCATTCCTGTTGCTGTCTCCACGCTACTGAATAATATGCTTCCATCTTTATTCATTAATTAAATCTATACATTATTGGAATATAATGGGATTATTGTTGGAATATTTGGAATTTCTGCTATGGTAAAGATCTAGAGAGTGCCCTCCAATCTTATCTCCCCTTCATTTCTATTCTGAAGACTTCAGGGAACTAGGAATGGTAGTGAGCAGCTCAGCCATGTGATGCTACTTGCATTTTAGAAAGACCAGTCCAGAAGCATGGTGGATGGTGGGTTGAACGAGGGGAAATGGTTTCATGGTAAACCAGATGACAGATGCTGCAGGTTTGCATTAAGAGAGTAGTGCTGTGACTTGAGAATGGACGGGGGAAGCCTTTGAGAGAGAATTGAGAGACTGAATGTATAGGACCTTGAGAATGAGTGCCTCTTCTACTTTATTTTGTCGAACATGACCTTGATTCAAAATCCTTTCAGAAAGACCACACATCCCAAAAGCTGTGGATCAGCCTTTCAACAGAGACAGAAAATCTCGAATACAATCTCCAGAGAGTAAAATTCTCAAAATTTAAGGGAAAACTCATTTACCAGTTTAAGTTTAGGGTTCAATTCACAAAGGTAGTTAATTAAGAGGAAATTCTTATTATCAGTTCAATAGACACCAGTAAGTCATTTATAAAATTCAATGTTCCTGTCCGTTTTTTAAATGTTTATTTATTTATTTTGAGAGAGAGGGAGAGGCAGAGAGAGAGAGAGAGAGAGAGAGAGAGAAACCCAAGCAAGCTCTGCACTGTCAGCGCAGAGCCTGACCTCACAAACCGTGAGATCATGACCTGAGCTGAAATCAAGAGTTGGACGCTTAACCAACTGAGCCACCCAGGTGCCCCACTCCTGTCCATTTTTAAACCACTAAAATCTTTCTGAAAGATTTTACAAACAAAAGAGTATCTATTCCGAACCAAGAGCCTACGTTAAACACATGGTGTGAAACACTAGAATTCCTTTAAAATCAAAAGAAAAACAAAGTGTTTTAAAAGCCGAATAGTTCCTTTATTTTTTCATCTTTATTGATGTATAATTGACAAAGAAAATTGCAAGTTTCCTAAAGTATACATTGCGGTTATTTGGAATACGTACACACCATTAAAGGATCCCCACCATCTAGTTCATTAACACACTCATCACCTCACATATTTATCTTCGTTCTTTGCTTTTGATGAGAACAATTAAGTTCCATTCTCTTAGCAAATTTCAATTATATAATGCAGTGTAATTAACTACAGTCATGTTTTACATTAGATTCTTGGAGCCTACTCATGTTATAGCTGAGAGTTTGTGCCTTTTTACCAACTTCTCCCTATTTCTTTCACCCCACCGTCCCTTTTCTACACTCTGTTTCTGGAATTTTGACTTTTTTTCTTTCTTTCTTTTTTTTTTTTTTTTTAAGATTCCACATATAAGTGGTACCATGCAGTGTCTCTCTTCTCTGTTGGGCTTATTTTACTTAACATAATGCCCTCAAGGCCCATCCATGTTGTTGCAAATGGCAGCATTTCCTTCTTTTTTGTGGTTGAATAATATATATATATATCTATATCTATATCTATATATATATCCCCCATATCTTCTTTATCCACTCATCTATTGATGGACAGTTCCTTTATATAGATGAGCCAAGGAAAAAAAGGTCGGTGGCGGTTCTTCAGACTACTAAACCAAGATACAAAGTTTTAAAAAGAATTCAAAGTTTTTGTACAAACACATATGCGGTTATTTTATTTCTACATTTAATATTATTTTGTTTCTGTATTTAATATACTTACCAGTTATTCCACTACTCACTACCTAATTCTCCAAAAGGAGTTGGAATGTTTTACAATTAAAGAGAGATGCTATAGGAACATTAAGATAAAGAAAAAGAAGGAGGCCCGTGAAGTGAATTTCAGGACAGAAGAGGGGGTATTCAGTTAGAGCTGAGGATTTAAACAAAACACAAAACAAAACAAAATAAAACCAACCTCTGAGCTTCCTTGGAAGCAAAGCAAAAGGGAAATTTCCCATTAGATGATAAAATAAAATTGACCAGTTTGTCAAGAGAACATCAATTCTCTAAACAACAATAACAGCAACAACAGCAGCAACATCAACAATAAAGTAACTGAAGTCTAGGCAAGTTTGTTAGATCACATTGCTCACCAACCACATAGACATCAGCTATTTTTTTGATCTCTCCTGGTCCCATATGATTTACCTGAAACATTTTCACCCTCTGTTGGTAAGTCTGGTTCTACTCTTCCATAAAGGTTATATCCTTGTCTTCTACTGAGCTGTCAGTTTCTGAATATCTGTGGGGCTCCTGGTGGGTACCTTCTTTATATCATAGATCACCTCCTACTACATAGCATCTCTTCCTATTTCAAAACTATGCCTCTCACTGGACCAGTGAATACACACTCCAAGTAGCCTGCTGAGGGATGCTCAGAGGTTCCAGTTTATCAGCAGAGCAGAGATGATTAGCATTCCTTATGCCTAATGAGGGATCACATCCTTCCTAGTTTAGATCATCAACTTTCCCACTGGCCTCAGGGACTCTCAACTCCGTTCTTGGGTGCACTACTCAGAGAGGTGACCTTAGAGAAGAGATTTCCTAAAATTTTGAAGTGTACCTGAATGTGTTGAAATTATTTGTACATTTCATGTGGGGATGACATATATACGAACACAGTTTTCTGGTAAGAGGGTCCACAGTCTTAATGATATTCTCCATAACCCTCCAAAAGTTGAGGATCAGTATTGCAGCATTCTTTCACTACATGTGTGTAATGTTGTAAGCCTTTTACTGTGAAACAACATGCCCAGAAGAAGGATGGTCTTCTTTTATCTTGACCTTAGGGCTGTACCTTCTACACCTACTGCTCAGGATAAGATGGGGACCCTTCCTCAAAACTAAAATCCATTCAGTGTCTCTAACCCTCTTTTCTGACCTTTTCTATATTACCACATCATAATATAATCATAACTATATCTATAGTGATTTATGGCTTATAAAGTACATCCAGATACATCCTCTAATTTAATATCTACAATAACACTAGGAATAAGCATTAGAGTCTCCATTTTTACAGATGAGAAACCTCAAACTCAGAGAGGTTTAGTGCCTTATTCAAGGTTCTGCTAAAACTGGTAGATTCTGGGCCTATTCTGGAATCTGAATTCTGTGAGGTGTTTATAGAGTAGTCTACCTTCCAAAGACCACATGAGATTGGAAAAGTTGGGCTTTCAACATAGCCAAAACCATCCCAAGCCAATAATGCCTCTTCCTGTTGGTTTAGTCTTCTTAACTTGATGCTGTGAAATGTGATTTCAGCCCCTTGGTACACACATCATAAATTACCACTCATAATATATATTATAGTGATTTGCTAGGGGGTGGCTCAAGTTATTTAGAATGTATATTAAGCCTTGAATACATAGGTTAATGGCCTGGTCATAGAATTAAGCACAATTGACAAATACAATGGCAGGGGAGGAGGGTAATGGTGGTGGTGAGGGGAAATTTGCTTCATCTGGGATGGACTTTAGTTGCTTTAGACCACCTGCCCCAAAAGACTTGATTCTCAATCCATCAAAAAATACTTCTTACTCCGAATTTACTCCCACAGGAGGCCTATGTGACTCAGCAGGATAAGATCCGTCTGGTGGGGGAACTGGTGACCATCACGGGGGCTGTGATCATCCTGCTCCTGGAGGTGAAGTACAACCAGGGTCCAAGCTGAGGCCATCCACCTGGGGCCCCAGGCTGAACTGCAGTCCACATTGTCTTTTTGTTTTACTGGCCTTTTCCCAGATCCCGGACATCTTCAGGGTTGGTGCTTCTCGCTATTTTGGACAGACTATCCTTGGGGGACCGTTCCATGTCATCATGTGAGTGTCTCTTCCTTTCAGTCCCATATCTTCCCTTGCCAGAATTGTTCCAGGTCTCTATTCACTCTTTGGGACCTAGACTTCAGCTGACTCTCACTTCTAGGGATTTTTTGCCCAGTGGGCTCATATGTGTGTTTTGGGTGTAAGGACTAAGCCTGAGTGGGTACCACCCAACTCATCACCATGCTAGAGGAGACCTGGAATATTTCCTCTCTCACTCCTTGTTCCCTGCCCCCTCCCCCAAGCATCACCTATGCCTGCATGGTGCTGGTGACCATGGTGATGCGGCTCTCCAACATGAACGGGGAGATGGTGCCCATGTCCATTGCCCTGGTGCTGGGTTGGTGCAGTGTTATGTACTTCGCTCGAGGATTCCAGATGCTTGGTCCCTTCACCATCATGATACAGAAGGTCAGTGCCTTCCCCAAAGATTCCTCTGGCTTCAGCAATAAGTCCTTTCCAGACAAAGGGAGGAGATGGAGCTAGGTGGCCTCCAGTTTAGCAGGATAGCTGCAGAGAAGCAGGTAGAGAAGGGTCATTCCAACCTCCCTCCCCTTCCCTTTCCTGTAGATGATTTTTGGAGACTTAATGCGCTTCTGCTGGCTGATGGCTGTGGTTATTCTGGGATTTGCCTCAGGTAAGAGCACTGTCCCCCCACACTACTAGGTCATGTGATCCAGTTCTCCAGAAAGTTCACTCACTCTTGCTCTCCGTTCTCATTTATACTCTCTTTCGCTTATTTCCCCCCGGTGGATATTGAGTCAAAAAGCACACTCATATCCATAGGATCAGGGTCACTTAAGATGACCTAGAAGGTAGATGATATGCTCTGAATTTATGGGCTAGTAACATTCATGTTGACTAACAGCCCAGGAAGATTTTTAAAGAAGAGATAGATAAAGGGCTTTGGAGAGACAGCGCCATTAAACAAGAAAGACTGGCCAGTTGTGGATCTCAGAAAACTATGTGGGCAAACAGAGTCAGTGCAATATTTAACTCTTCTGTCTCTACACTTCAAAAGAAGAAACAGAGAATTCAATAACACATAGCATCCTTTTTTTTTTCTATGTGCATTTAAAATTGGGAGAAAAAGAAAGAAATCAAAAAGGAAGTACAGAAAATTATTTTGGAGAGTTTGAGGATGAGAAAGGAAAACAGAAGAAAAAGAGCTGTAAAGAGAGATTGGGGAAAGAGGGAGCAGGGACTTAGTCGCAGCCCAAGGCACACGTGGAATGTCAGGGTAGAGAGAGGAACACAGTGAGAAAATAACAGCCAGGATAGAGGATGAAGGCAGTGAGAAAGTAGGAGAAAGTTCTTATGGAAAGGCACTAAGAGGAAGGAAGAACAGTGAGATATGGCAACTCAAATCTAGTCTTCTGTGTCTGCAACCAAACATCCGTAAGACAAGGGGATGCCCTAGGCGCTATTTGAAGACCTCTCAACTCTAAAAGGCGATGGCCTTTTAGAACAAAAGGCACTATTCTTGTCCTAGGAATTCTCATTTAACAGGAATTCCCACCAAACAGACCAAAAAAAAAAAAAATACCCCAAGATCTGAGTTTATGAAAGGGTAAAACTGTGGTAGTCTTGCCTGTTTGGAGTATTCCTTACATATTCTTTCTCCCCACCCTCTACCCCATCTGCACACATCATGAATTACTGCTCACAACATGTGTGCATATAGTTACTCATTAAGCATATGTTATATATAGTATATGTATGTTATACAGTACATAGTATCATGACCTGACAATTGAAGTCATAATGACAGAGTAGTTTTCTGTAGATGCCCTATA